>NC_142154.1:34092173-34402282 GCF_024610735.1 Ursus americanus
ATGTGGCTTGAGCTTCCCATCATGAATTCATTGCTCTCTAATCCATTAAGCCACAAGGGTTGGTGTATGAAGAAACAATCTCTTATCAAATGGAAGTGGTATCCGTGAGATCAGGTTCAACTAGATCTGGAAGGCACAAGCAAGTTACATCTATCACCTTATGCTTCAACACTAGTCCTCCCTCAGCTCACACCTGTGCCCTAATAAGGATCTCCCACTGTCGAGTTGATAGAGAAAGAAAGAACGTGTGCCTGGCTTATAGATACTCTAGCCAGATGCTGCCATAGTACAGCCCCAATAAGGCATGGCCCCGATGGACAGTGGTGAGGGAAATTCCAACCAGTAGATAGAGCTTGGAGCAATTCTTATGGTTGCCCACTATACATGGAAGAAGAATGACCTGAGAAACAGATCTACACTGAGTTTTGGGCAGTGGCTAACACCTGGTTAGGGACTTGGAGAGAACAAGATTATAAGATTGGTGACAAGAAAGTCTGAGTAAGAGATATGAGGAGGAACATCTGAAATAGGCCTAAAGGGTCCCAAATTAATGCTCAATCAATGGCAACTATTGCAGAGAAGGCTCTTAATACTAAGGTGGCCACATCAATCAAATGCAATTATCAATCTAGATTGAACCAGCTAACAGCAGAAACCAAGGCTGAGTACCATTTCTTTCTTTCTTTTTTTTTTTTTAAGATTTTATTCATTTATTCGACAGTGTTAGAGACAGCCAGCGAGAGAGGGAACACAAGCAGGGGGAGTGGGAGAGGAAGAAGCAGGCTCACAGCGGAGGAGCCCGATGTGGGGCTTGATCCCAGAACGCCGGGATCACGCCCTGAGCTGAAGGCAGACGCTTAACCGCTGTGCCACCCAGGTGCCCTGAGTACCATTTCTTAACAAGACCAGACAATTACCCATTAGCAACTCTGTTACCTTGGACTCATCAATTTATCCCAAATGGGATAAACTCTTATTTTGGTGTGTCTGTCTGTCTTCCCTGCCCCCTAGGCTTTTGCCGGTGTATCATCTGTGGAGGTAGAGAAAATCTTTTTTTTTTTTTAAGATTTATTTATTTATGTGGGAGAGAGAGAGTGGGGGGTGAGGGACAGAGAGAGAGGGAGAGAATCTTAAGCAGACTCTGCACTGAGCTGGAGCCCAACACAGGGCTTGATTTCACAACTCTGAGATCATGACATGAGCTGAAACCAAGAGTCGGATGCTCAATCAATTGAGCCACCCAGGCACCCCATCAGAAAATCTTATTTATCATCATTAAATCCCATACACTTATTTTTTACCAAAGTACTCACTTCATAGCAATAGAAATGTATCAATAGGCTGCTGGCCATGAAATTCACTGGTTTTGTCACATAGGCCATCACCC
Source organism: Ursus americanus (assembly GCF_024610735.1). NCBI lineage: Eukaryota > Metazoa > Chordata > Mammalia > Carnivora > Ursidae > Ursus > Ursus americanus. Next base: position 34,093,561 of record NC_142154.1, read on the forward strand.
AGAAGCAGGGCCCTGTTAAACAGAGAATGACTTGCTAAAGACTTTGGGGGGGGGTGTATCTAGAGATGATACCTGCAAGGTTGGAGTGCTACACTAAAGGGTCTGGGAACTAAGATGTAAAACTGGGAGTGGCCCCTCTCACTGTTAACACCTGATATTCACTGGAAGAATTTTCTGTTTCCCATTCCCAAACCTTGGGCTCTGCTGGTTTTGTGACCTAGGTCCTCAAGAAAAGTATTATTCTTTCAGGAGATACAATAATGGTCCCATTAACCTTGAAGTTGAGTATGCCCCCTGACCATTTCAGAGTCCTCAGGCCACTGAATTGACAGGTTGAGAAAGGACAACTGCACTTTCTGGGGTTACTGGTATCAATTATCAAGGGGAAATTATATTGCTGCTACACATCTGGTGTAGGAAGAACCATATCTGTGACTGAGGGGAGTCCCTGGGGGGCCACTTAGAATAGAGAAATAGTTGAAGAATAATAATTGCATTCCAGGATTAAAGGTCAGTTAAAGACTAAAGTAACCCAATAAAGCCATGGAATAACAAGGACTGAGATCATTTAGGTATGAAGGCATTTCTCACCAAGTAAATAATCCCAACTAGCTAAGGTACTAACTGAGGGCCAGGGCAACATGGAATGGGTGGTGAATAAAATATCAGTAATAAAATGATACATTATCAGTGAGAAAATATCAACGATAGCCTTATGGCCAGTTATAGAAATGAGGATTGAAGGATCTATACATATTTTTGTGTGTGTTAACCATTGATATCTCTTTCCCCCTTCCTTCTTCCCCTGGTATTTTATATGAGGAATGTTGGTGCTTAGTTTCACAATGAATTCACTAGACCACGAGAAGCTGCATCCAAACTAAATAGGGAGGGCTGAAATTCACCTGGAGACCTTGGACCCAAGATGACTATGATGACTGGTGCAATTTGCAACTCCTCTTGTTAGAGGGAAGGAGAGAGGTATTTCAAGTCTGAAGTTGTGAAATATGGGTGGAAGGGTAAGAATGGATGAATAGTAAAAGGGGTGGCTTGTGTTAGTCCTGGGTTTGTTTCCATCAGATCTGTTCCATCCAGAGCCTCTTCCCCAGCTCTGCTCTGTATCTCAAAAGTGATCCCTGAAGACTGTTTCCCAGGACCCTAGATGGGTTTGCCAATGGGAGTGTCTGGAAAGAGATATAAGGTGGGAGAAAGGGAGAACCCAGAGTCTTTCACCCCACCCCTCTTCACCCTCAGTGGCATCTCCAGAAGTAGCTGAATTTCCTCCATGGTTCTAGCTCCCATAGGAAATATCTGCCGTGATTCTGGCTTCTACTGGGTGACCCTGACCCTGGGTTCTGGTTGCACTGCCATTTTCCTCTTTCCTTACATCTAGTGATGATAATGCCTTCTTGCTGTTGCTAATATTTGGGTTTTCTAATTCCCTCTGTTTGATTTCTCAGCTTTCCTAACACCTTTGTAATCAATTCCCTGCATTAAATTCCTTCTGTTTTAAGTTCTCATGTGATTTGTACTTCTTAATTAGACCCTGACAGGTTAACTGTCCAAGAAGAGGGAACTGGTTAAAGAATGATAATAATCACCGTAGGTTATATTTATTATGGCCTTACTAAGATCCAGGCCCTCTGCTAAGATTTTGTATGTGTTAACTCATTTAATCCTCTTGATAACTCTAAAACATAAATCCTCTCTTTATCCCTATCTTATAGAGCAGTGGCACAACTCACTTGAGGTTACACAGTCAGTGGCCCAAGTCTGTGTAACACCAAATTCATACTCCTCGTAGTCATTCATCACTGTAATGCATATTGTACAAACATCAAAACAGTATTCAAAAAACTAAATAGATAGAAAATGCCCATGATATAATATTGTTTTTAAAAATAAGATAGAGGAGCACCTGACTGGCTCAGTTGGAAGGACGCACAACTCTTGATCTCAGGGTCATGAGTTCGAGCCCCATATTGAGTGTAGAGATTACTAAAAAATAAAAATAAAAAATAGAAACAGAAAGCTCATTATGTAGAATCCTAAGAGGTTTTTAAATCTAATATGTATCTATTTGTCTCATAAATGATACCGGCTATGTCAAAACAATCTATTTCTGGGTGGTAGAATTACAATTCATGTTTATTCTCTTCTGTATGCACCTATACACTTTTCTGAAATTTTCCCATTTTTAAAAAATGATGTGTAGAATCAAGTATCAATCAGAATTAGATGTGACACCTCCAAGAATTCATCAAAGACTCAGACTCATGCTCTCTCATGGCTCCATCGGCCTTGGTGGACCACCTCAGGGTCTTCCCATTCTCATATCAGCAGCAGGAAAGAGGAAGGAGCTTCCATTCTGTTGGAGACTCCCCAGAAATGCCATATACTTCTGGTTCCATAGCATCGGTCAGAAGTTAGTCACGGGGTCACCAGAGGCTACAAGGGAGGCAGTAAATGTAGCCATTCAGCTAAGTGCCAATGTAAGTTCTGTTTGTAAAGAATGGATATCAGGCAGTTGGCATTCTCTTTCACAGACCATTATAATCAGTATAAAGTAAAAATAAATTATGTTGCTTTAATTGTTCAATTCGACTACATAGTACCTAACTAACAGGTAGCCTTTATATCAGATAGAGATGTTTGACCTTCTGGCCTTTACACAGGGTATAGTCTCTAGGGAAATGATTTTTTTTAAATAAACTTGTAATTTTAGAATAATTTTAGACTTACAAGAAAAATTACAAATATAGTACAGAGAACTCCTTGTTTATCCAGTTTCGGCTTCCCCAAATATTATCTTCTTAATTACTATGGTGCGTTTGTCAGAACTAGAAAGGCAACATTGGTACATCATCATTAAGGAAACACTAGATTTTATCAGCTTTCACCAGTTTTTCCACTAATGTCCCTTTTCGGTTCCAGGATCCAGTCCAGAAACCCACATCACATTTAGTTATCATGTCTCTTTAGTCTCCTCTGGTCTGGGATGATTCCTCAAGTCTTTTTTTGTTTGTTTGTTTTCGTTTTTATTCTTTTTTTCGAATGACCTTGACAGTTTTGAGGAGTACAGGTCAGATATTTGTAGAATGTCCCTCAATCTGGGTTTGTCAGATGTTTTCTCATGGTTAGACTGGGGTTACAGGTTTTGGGGTGAAGCACAGACGTGAAGTGCCTTACTCATCACATCTTACCAGGGGGTACCTGATATCTACATGACCTCACTGATGATACTAACCTTCATCACCTGATTAAGGTGGTGTTGGCAAGGCTTCTATACTATAAAGTTATTATATTTTCCCTTGCTATACTCTTTGGAAGTGAGTCACTAAGTACAGGCCATGGTTGGAGTAGGAGGTAGGGATCTACATATATTAGCTGGGACTCTTCTGTAAAGAAGTTGCCTCTTCTCAGTGGGGGAGTACATTTTTAAGGCTCAAAATGCATTGCTTTTGCTTCAAGACAATGAACAAATGATGAGAACACTTTATAGGCACCTTGAGGAGGAAATAACCATGAGTTTAAGTACAGTTTGGTTAAGTAAATATCTGGAGAACCCATTAACAATTATCTTAAAAAAGGACAAAAAGCTGGTTTGTAGACTATGAAACTTTCTCCGTGTTTGATTTGCTGGGTTTGAGGTGGGAATGTCTGGTAGGCATTTGGATATTCTGACACGGGTCCTGGGAAGAGGAAGGAGTTTAAGAGACAGCTGTGGAAACCCCCCAGGGTTGGGGCAGGGGAATCAGGGAGGCCTTAAGAGTGCTTAAGGTCTTTATAAGAGAGCATGAAGAGTGAAATGGAGTGGCAAAGGGAAAAAAGGAAAGGATATTAACCTCTCCAGACACACATCCTACTGGCAGACCCAGGGCAGGCAAAGGCATGCACCTCCATTACACGATGAAGCAAGACCACATTTACTGGCAGGAATGAAATATGGATGGATGGAAATCAGTCTGCACCCAATCTTAGAGCAAATATGCTAAAGAAGGATTTCTGAATAACTTAATGGCATGCTGATGGATTATACTGAGCATGACTTCTTTCTATCTCCTTGAATCCTTGTGGTAAGATCTTCATGAAAGATTAAGACCAAGGAAAGATGGAGATCTTTTTCTTAACCTTAAAAAGCTCAGGTATATGTTTGTTCTGATTATATATTATATCTGTTCAACATAGGAAATAAATAAAATTAAGAAACAAGTAGTAAAAATTACTCATAATCTCACCTCACAAAATAATTAGCTACAACTGAAAGTTTTATATATGAATTTATACACACACACACACACAAATAAATATCATAATATAATATATTTACGTGGTGGAAAAATTAGAAATGGTAGATAATTGTATATAAAAATTAAAGCCTGAATTTTTTTAATACCTATGTTCGCATAGCTTTTTTTTAACCAAAAACTGGAATCACACTATACACATTATTCTATAGTTCTCCTCCGAAAATAAGTTGTCATTAATCATCATCAATACCAACATGAACATTACTATTTATTGAAACATATGCTTTTTGGGAGGTACCATTATCCCCATTTACAGATTAAGAAATTAAGGATGACAGACATTAAATAAATTGTGATCTGGAGCAATTTTAACCAAGTATTATAGAATCCAAACCCATGTACTTAATCTCTGTCAATAAATCCTCACTTAGAATATTGTTTTAAAGTTAATTGTTCAATTTATTAAAGTTACAAATATAAAATGCTGGTTCAATTTACAATGTTAATCATTCTCTTATTTTCCTTATAAATGTAGAAAAATTTAATAATTATTAATAAGGAGCTTGTATGAATTTTGGCTCCACTTATAAATTTAATTAAATGTTTCAATTATTTCAAATTAAATTTTGAAATTTAATGTAGTCAGCTTCCTTTTTAAGTATTTCAGTATTTGATTTACAGAGAAACCTCTCCAAAGTATCTGAGTAATATTTATAAATTCAATCAATTAAATATAAGTATGATGAGTCTAAAATGCCTTTAATTGTTCCCATACTGTTTACAAAATAAGTGAGATTTAAACATTATATGACAAGTTTAAACCAATTATTCAATTACACATTATAAGTTAGAATTGCAAACCTAGCATGCTAAATTCTATTAAACAGTGCAAACTCCTAAAGTGCCAGACAGAAACAAGCTCATTAAGGCATAAGTATTAACACTGCTTGTTCTTCATCTTTATAGTTAATTCTAAATATCCTTGAATTGAAACATATTTATCCAGTTCCAGTTCATGTCACAGAGTAGCAGCCTGTGTTAGGCTAACTTTCTTGCCAATAACGATTATAAATCCTGGACAAAATATAAAAAACAACTGTGTGAAGGCACTGGTGAGCAACCCAAAGTAGGGAGAAATGGAAAGAATATTACCCTTGAAGAAGAGAACCTCACTGTATGAGGTCCACCTTGAATCAGATTTTCCCCTGAAGGCACTTCATAGTTTACTGCAGTGACTGGGGATATACAGCCCAAGCAGAGAGTAACAGTTTTACTAGGCTGAAGAGACAGAGCCAAAGTTTTGGAAGTGATCCAGATGCACTGGAAATGGGGGTGTATTTGGGGGGATCCTAGAAAGAAAAAAGCACAAAAGGAGATCAAAATTTTTCACATAAATTTCCCTTAAATCCTGACTGATTCCTAAATTATGTAAGCATGGAAATAAGCCTCAAGAAATCCAGCAAAAAGAAGGAAGCTAAGGAAAGGAGCTGAGAGTTTAGCAGCTGCCTAGGACTTAGGAGTTTAAGTTTGGCATTTAAGTCCAACCAAAATAGAGGAGTTTGGTAAACAGCTCGGACTTTCCACTGACAAGCCAGGAGGGCCACGCTTTATGAGTAAAGACCACATCTGAGGACCAAGGGCTGAACTGAATATAGCTTCTCTAACAAGGGCCAAAACTAATCCCCCAAGAAGAAAGGTAACATGCCAGTGATTTAACTGCTGTTATAACAGAATACAATACTCTTTACAAGAGGGGCGCCTGGGTGGCACAGCGGTTAAGCGTCTGCCTTCGGCTCAGGGCATGATCCTGGCGTTATGGGATCGAGCCCCACATCAGGCTCTTCCGCTACGAGCCTGCTTCTTCCTCTCCCACTCCCCATGCTTGTGTTCCCTCTCTCGCTGGCTGTCTCTATCTCTGTCGAATAAATAAATAAAATCTTAAAAAAAAAACAAAACAATACTCTTTACAAGAAGATCACTCAACCCAGAGTTTCTACAATATATTGTTTACAATAGCCAATGCACAATAAGAAAATTATTACACATGCAAAGAACCAAAAAAAAATAAATGTGACCTGTAATTAAGAGGTCAGTAGAAGCAGACCCACAAGTGACTCATGTTAGAATTAGCTGAAAAGGACCTTAAGACTGGTGTAATATATATGATAGAAAACCTACAGGAAAATATGGGCAAATGGGTGAACAGATAGGGAATTTCAGTGGAGAAATGGGAAAACTTTTTTTAAAGAATCAGAAATTCTAGAAATTCTAGATGCATAACCTAAATGTAATCATGAGAAAATACCAAAGTATCCTTTACTAATGAAGGGGTAATCAAGACATTCTCAGACAAAGAGAGACTAAAAGAATGTGTTACCAGAGATTGACCCTAAAATACTGGATAAAGTTCTTCAACACAAAGGAAATGATAAAAGAAGCAAACCTGAAACATACAGAATAAAGAAAGAATCACAAAAAATTAAAATGTGGGTAAGTATAATAGATTTTCCTTCTCTTGAGTTTCTAAAATTATGTTTGATGGCTGAAGCAAAAATTAAAATGCTGTGTGGTATGGTTCTCAATGTCTGTGAGTAAATATTTAAGACAATTATATGGAGGAAGGTAGAGGGACCTAAATGTTTCTATACTTCACTCCAAATGGTAAAACGTGGATACCAGTTGTCTTAGTCTCCTTGGGCTGCCATAACAAAAATACCACAGACTATGTTTAAACAACAGAAATTTATTTTCTCACAGTTCTGGAGGCTGGGAGACCAAGATAAGGGTTCCAGTTGATTCGGTTCCTGGTGAAAGCTGTCTTCCTGCCTTGTCGATGGCCACTAGCATGGTTCACATGACCTCTTCTTTGTGCTTGCATGAAAAACAGGGAGATCTCTCTTCTTCCTCTTATAGGACCACCAGTTCTATCCCATTAGGTCTCCATTAGGACCATTAATTTCCCCTTACAGACCCTACGACCAAATATAGTCACATTGGAGGTTGGGGTTTCAAATATGAATTTGGGGGAACACAATTCAGTCCATAGCACTACTGAACTGTAATAAGTTATACATATATAACACCTAGAGCAATCATTGAAAAAAATCTATGAAAGAGATACCATCAAAAACACTATAAATATGTGGGGCACCTGGGTGGCTCAGTCGGTTAAGCATCTGCCTTCTGCTTAGGTCATGATCTCAGGGTCCTGGGATCAAGCCTCATGTCAGGCTCCCTGCTCAGCAGGGACTCTGCTTCTCTCTCTCCCTTTCCCCCACCCCCAGTCATGCTCTCTCTCTCAAATAAAATCTTTTAAAAAACCCACTATAGATACAGAGAAGACATACGAATGTCCAAAGAGATATGAAAAGGTGCCTAACATCACTAATAATGAGGAAAATGTAAATCAAAACAACAAAGAGATATCCCTTCACACTTGTTAGAATGGCTATTATCACCGCACACACACACACACACACGCACAACTTCCAAAACAAAAGATAACAAATATGGGTGAGGAAGTGAAGAAATTGGAACCCTTATACATCATTGGTGGGAAAATAAAATGGTGCAGCCACTGTGGAAAGCAGTATGGCACTTCCTAAAAAAATTAAAAATAGAACTACCATAAGATCCAATAATCCCCTTCTAGGTATGTATCCAACAGAACTGAAATCAGGATTTGGAAGAGGTATTTGCAGAGATACCATTTTGAAGGCATTATTCACAATAGCCAAGATACAAGCTCAACTTAAATGACCATTAACAGATGAGCAAATAAAGAAAATGTGGTATATACATATAATGGAATATTATTCAGCCTTAAAAAAGAAAGAAATCCTGCTCAGTCGGATTTCTCAGACATCCTGCTCAGAATCGGATTTCTCAGAAATCCTGCTCAGTCGGATTTCTCAGACATCCTGTTCAGACATCCTGCTCAGAAATCCTGCCATACATGACAATATAAACAAATTTGGAGAACACTATGCTAAGTGAAGTAAGCCAGTCATGGAAAGACAAATATTGCCTGATTCTACTCATCTGAAGAATCTAGAATAAACTCATAAGAACAAAAGCTGAATGGTGGGTGCCAGGGACTAGGAGGAGGGGAATACGGAGCTCTTATTCAACAGACATAAAGTTTCAGTTAAGCAAGATGAAACAGTCAACAAAACAAAGAGGCAACCCATGGAATGGGAGAAGATATTTGCAAATGACACTACAGATAAAGGGCTGTTATCCAAGATCTATAAAGAATTTCTCAAACTCAACACCCAAAAAACAAATAATCAAGTCAAAAAATGGGCAGAAGATATGAACAGACACTTTTCCAAAGAAGACATACGAATGGCTAACAGACACATGAAAAAATGTTCAACATCTTTAGCCATGAGGGAAATTCAAATCAAAACCACGTTGAGATACCACCTTACACCGGTTAGAATGGCAAAAATTGACAAGGCAAGAAGCAACAAATGTTGGAGAGGATGTGGAGAAAGGGGAACCCTCTTACACTGTTGGTGGGAATGCAAGGTGGTACAGCCACTCTGGAAAACAGTGTGGAGGTTCCTCAAAAAGTTAAAAATAGAGCTACTCTATGACCTAGTAATCGTGCTACTGGGTATTTACCCTGAAGATACAGATGTAGTGAAGAGAAGGGCCATATGCACCCCAATTATCATGGCAGCAATGTCCACAATAGCCAAACTGTGGAAGGAGCCAAGATGCCCTTCAACAGATGACTGGATTAAGAAGATGTGGTCCATATATACAATGGAATATTACTCAGCCATCAGAAAGAACGATTACTCAACATTTGCAGCAACATGGACGGGACTGGAGGAGATTATGCTAAGTGAAATTATCATATAGTTTCACTTATTGTAGAACGTAAGGAATAGCAGGGAGGACATTAGAAGGAGGAAGAGAAAAATGAAGGGGGGGAATCAGAGGGGGAGATAAACCGTGAGAGACTATGGACTCCGGGAAACAAACTGAGGGTTTTAGAGGGGAGGGGGTGGGGGAATGGGTTAGCATGGTGATGGGTATTAAGGAGGGCACATATTGCACGGAGCACTGGGTGTTATACGCAAACAATCATGGAACGCTACATCAAAAACTAATGATGTGCTGTATGGTGACTAACATAACATAGTAAAAAAATTTTTTTAAAGGATGAATAAATCCCAGAGATCTGGTGTATAATATCATGCCTATAACAATACTGTATTATACTCTCAAAAATGTGTTAAGAGAGTAGATCTTATGTTAAATGTTCTCACCGCAATAAAACAAACAAGAAGTCATTACCATCAACAATAACAACATAGCTACAGTAAAAAGGTTGTACTGAGAAGCATGGACTACTAATAATAAAAGAATCTAGTACTCTGGGGAAAGAAAACCACTATAGATAAGAAATTCTAATGTTCCTCAATGCACGAAAATCAATCATACGTTGATATGCTAGCAACAAACATGGGCAAAACAAAATTTAAAACACAATACCATTTATAATCACTCCAAAACAAATGAAATCTAGATTCATACCTAGATAGGACTCAAACAAAATACGTGTAGGATCTGTATCTGGTTATGCATCTTTTTGCAGGAATATCATGTGATGTTGTGCTCTTATTGAATCTTCTTGGGTGTCTTAGGGCTTCAGTCAGTCCCATTATTGATGATTTTCACTTTGATTGATTAAGGTGTTGTCTTTCAGTCTTTTCCACTGTAAAGTTACTCCTTTTGAAATTTTTTAAATTTGAAAAAAAATAAAAATTGTTAAATTGCACACAGTAAAATTCACCTCTTTTTGGTGCACAGTTCCATGAGTTTTGACAAATACATAGAATCATGCAACCACCACCACAGTCTAGATACAGAATAATTCTAACACTCCAGAAAACACTGCTTTATGTTGCCCCTTTTGGGTCTTGCCCTCCCTCCTCTCCGAACACTTGGCAACCACTGATCTGTTCTCTCTCCTGTAGTTTTGCCCTTTCCGTAATGTCAGAAAAATGGAATCATACAGTATTTGGTTAAAGTTACTCTATTGTCCTTTGTAGTTAATATTTGTGGGGAAGTCATTTTAACCTGTATAATATCCTGCTCTTCATCATACTTTCTGTTTATTTACATATTTATATCAGTATGAACTCATGGTTCCCTGACTGATTAAATGGTCATAATCCATTACTATCACTATATGTTTTGATGCTCAAATTGTTCCTGATTTGACTAATGAGTCCTTTCAAGTTGGCATCTATCTCTCTCTGACATATCTCTATCATTTTTTAGTACCTTCTGGCTTTCCAGCACAAAATATCCCAGGCTTACAGGTGCCCATCACTGGGGATGTGACTTTTTGCAGGTCCTTTCAGTAGAAAGATTAAGAGAATATATACACACGTATGTATGTACATACGTGTGTATATGGCACACACATACACATATATTTCCACCCATATTTATTTTTTAAAGATTTTATTTATTTATTTGAGAGAGAAAGAGCGCGAGTGGGGGAGGAGCAGAGGGACAAGCAGATTCCTTGCTGAGCAGGGAGCTTGATGCGGGGCTCAATCCCAAGACCCTGAGATCATGACCTGAGCCGAAGTCAAACACTTAACCAACTGAATCACCCAGGCACCCCTCCCCATATTTATCTCAATCTGTGTCATATATATATGTAAAGCTATAAGCTCACACCAATACCTTGAATTCCAGTCTAACATTACAGTACAGGGTTCAATCAAGTTTTACCCTGTTCCATATTTGCAACTCTCTTCTCTGATGGTGAGAAACATGGCTCCAATCATCCTTAATGTGTTTAGTTAGTAAGTATATAACCAATTTTGCATCACTGCCACTAACCCCTCACCCATGCAAAATTCCTGTTCAGGTTCCAGCTTCTCACATTGGACCAGCCCACTGCATAAGCACCCCTCCTTACCCTGCTTGGGATCCAACATCCATGCCAGGCTGGCCTTCTAGATGGATGCCCTCTTTTCCCTTGCACAGGCTCTGAACCCCCCTTAGGGCCTCCCCAGCACGTCCATGTGAATGCCTTCTCTATCCTGCTCAGGATCTGACACCCCACAACAGCCCTGGCTGGGATCTTCACTCCCTCTCTACAGGGATATCCTCCTCACCTTGCTTGGACTTTGAGTCCCCAGCATGGGCCACCCCCACTTGTGAATGCACTTCCTATGCCAGCCTGCCCCTCCCCTGCCACATGGATATCCTTCTCACTCTGCGCCAGGCAGCTCTGCTATGCCACACCCTTCTTATGGTGTTCTGGCTCCTACACTGTGCCTTGAGCCACCCTCCTGCATGGATGCCCTCCTCATGCTGGCAGATAGATTAAGACAGATCATCTCGGCTGAATTGAAGCTGGTCTATGTCCAGTTTGCCTTTACCCCTAGAGCAATGCCCATCCACGAGTCTCAGTGGGAGGGCCTGGGTTTTACCTTGGTGGATTTTAAACTCCCACATTTGTCTCTACATACATGCGAGATTGCCAAAATCTCTGCTTAGCTTTTTAGCCCCCTAGCAACTTTCTGTTCATTTTCTTGGAAGCTCATGAGCTCCACTTAGGTGTCAACAAATGTCTTGAGAAGGGATTATAAATAGAATTTCAGGCTCACTTCTTTGTGTTTCCCTTTTTTTTTTTTTTTTCTGGGATCTCCACTCCTCAAATCCTGGTTATGAAAGGTAGCTCTAAATTCCAATTTCTGTCTCCATAGCCCCATAAGCTTGTGGCAGCTTCTCTGCTCCTGCTTTCCATTCTATTGCCAGGACCGTGAATTGGCAACCACTATGAGGGGGCAAATTACTGAAAATATAATTCATAATCCGTGTGCTTCTCTTGGCTTTAGAAAGCGATATTGGTCCTTCAAGTCCCAGCTGTCAAGCTTACTCTCTAATGCAGTCAAAAAGCAGCTTTTTAATATCTAGTTTTTGGGGTGCCCAGGTGGCTCAGTTGGTTAAGTGTCCGCCTTTGGCTCAGGTCATGATCTCAGGGTCCAGGGATTTAGCCCCGCATCAGGCTCCCTGCTCCCTCTCCTTCCTCCCCTCCCCGTGCTTGTGCGCGCGCGCTCTCTCTCTCTCTCCCCCTTAAATAAATAAAATCTTGAAAAAAATAAAATAAAACCTAGTTTTCATAGTGGTTCTTAGCAGGAGAATAAATCCGATACCACCTACTCTGTCCTAGCTAGAAGCAGACGTCTACCTGTAGTTTTTGTTTTTCCTTTGTGTGAAATGTTGCTTTGAGTTGGGAAGCCAGTAGGTTCCCTGTGCGATTTCAGGGGAAGGGGGAGGATTCGGGTGTGTGCAGACCACCATCCTTCTAGAGTAACTGCCTATTTAGGTGCTAGAGGAAATTAGGTGTATTCTGTTGCTCTCTAGAAAGAACATGAAACCAGCCATCCTATCAGATTAGGGTTCTCTGTACCCTGAAGGGCTCACATGTGACTGGAAACTGCTGTTCTTAGCAGACAGCCCTTTTCTTCCTTTTATCGAGTCTATATTACAAGATATAGACATTTCAAACCAGAGTTATAAAAATCAAAGCATGTTTTACATGTTCATATGTAATGAACGTGCTCTTGTAAAAATACAAAACATGCGATTGTTTACATTTTGCTAGTTACTAGACATCTAGCAGAATTGTAAGGCTATTAATTAACAATGCACTAGCAGCACCGGTGCCCAGTAAAGGGCCGTAAGTTTAAAATTGTAAGAAAAACAACTTTTCTTCCATTCTTCTGAGTGTACCTTGTAAGTAGAGATATGATCTCAGTGTGACATAACGTCCACGTTCTGAATGTGAATGCTGTTCTGGGAAACGGGAGTCCCTGACCATGACAAGCTCTGACTGGGAGAACTATCCCAGAGAAGGGGACATTAAGCAGAAGGACCTAACTGTGGACTTGCCCCTAGGCAGAAACACTGAAAGAAAAGGATGAAGTATAAACAAACAAACAAATTACCAGCTTTAAAAGTGTTTTACTAGATTAGGGGCAACTGGGTGGACAGTTAAGCATCCAACTCTTGATTTGGGCTCAGGTCGTGATCTGGGGGTGGTGGGATCCAGTTCCCTGCTGGGCCCTGGGCTTAGCTCAGAGTCAGCTTGGTGTTCTCTCTCCCTCTCCCCCTCCCCCCACGCATGCGCACGTGCACACACATGCTCTCTCAAATATATACACACATATATACATAAAATCTTTAAATGCAGTTGAAATAAAAAGTGTTTTATAGATCGTCTTCACACCAGAATGCATGAAGGTAGTTATAGTAGCTTCTGTGTCTCATTTTGAGCCAAGAGAGTGCAGCCTGGTGGGCAGGGCATGGACTCTGGGTTGGGTCTAAATCCCAGCTGCACCCTCCACTAGTTGTTTAACCTCTATGGGGTTGTTTCCCCCAAAGTCACGAGAAATTGATATCCGTCTTACAGGGTTGCAAGAATGAGATGAGACAATGGTACATGAAAGCACTTGGTAAAGAGTAGTGACTAATTTTAGAGACTATTTTCAAAGATGGTTTAAGATGGTTTAGGACTGCCATGATCGCTAAGCTGTGTGAACACAGCCTCTCGATTCTCTGCTCCACGTACAGGATACTCTCCATTTCCACAATGGCTGGCAAAAATTTAAATTTAGTGGTCCCATTGGACAAGAATGGCTGTACATAATATATATATGTGAATATATATATATGTTTTTTTTCACATTTCATGAGTGTGAAATGATAAAGATCTAGAAGATTCTTTAGCATTATCCTGGCTGGAGCTTTTCATTTTGTAGAGGAGGAAACTGAGGCCCAGGAGGTGAAGGGCCTTGCCCTAGGTATCCTCCTTGATGACTGGCAGAGCCAGACTGGCATATGGGAGACCAGACACCTGACTTGTCTCTCCTCCCACTGTGTCCACACTGATCATGGTTACTTGAAGGACTAGGGTCCTCACGGGCACTTTGTCTCTTCTGCCTCATTCTAATGGCCAAGGCGGGTCACCCAGCCAGCCCAGGTTCAAGGCTGGGGAAATAGGGCCTACCTCCTGGTAGGAGGAGCTCCAATGCCACATTGCACCAGGCATGGATACAGAACAGGGAGAAGAACAAAGAAGAACACAAAAGGCAAATGTCTTCCATGGCCCTGATTTTTGCTCTGTTCAAAAGTAGCCAATGAGCGTCACACCTACTTTTCTTAAGTGTGAAATTATGCATGTCTTTGGATTTTGTAGGCATCTGTACACTGTGGAGAAGCCTTGGGAAAGCAGTTCTGTACCTGATTGCCCGCTGCAGCCCCACACAGTGTGTTGAGGCGAGTATGAGGCAGCAATCTGCAGGACTCAGTGATCTGGGCCTATAGGCTCACAAGCAAGGTAAGATACCCACGGGGACAATCACAAGATAGCAAATGGCAGTGGACAGCGACTCAGTGCAGGCACAAGGGGTGAGACTAGCTTGCTGACAGTCAGGACAGCAAAGCTTCCTTGAAAGACATGAAATGTATACAAGGCAGGGAGAGGTGGCTAGCCCTTAACTAGCCAGATAGAGGGAGGGGAGAAGGTCTTACCGGAGGGCAGTAACGTGGTAGAAAGTGCGACATCAGGGGTGAGCCTGCGTCACTGAGGGAAGGTGGATGGCATTCAAGGTGGAAAGACAGGGTTAAGCCAGATAATAGAAACCTTCCATCCAGGATGGCTGGGACCCAATGAGGGGGAGGAGCTGCACCTACAGGTCTGTGAGGCAGGGCAGGAACAACTTCCGGAGAGAGGAAACAGGGAGAAACTTCTATCAGCCCACAAGCTAGTGCTGGTGCCTTGAGGCCTGGGTAGTGGAAACCTAAAAGGAAAAAAGCTAAGGCTGGTCTGAAGGGAGAATTTGGAACATTTATGTCCCTTGCATTCAGACACTCATGGCAAACTGCATTATAAGCTAACTTAGTGTTTAATGATTTTGAATGGCTATGTGTCAAATGGGAGGTTCTTTTTACCCCAATGGTTATTTCCACTCTTTTACCCTAAATGCAAACATGTTAGTCACGTGGTAGGGAAGCAATTTTTTTTCAGCTTGTTTTTTTCATCCCTGAAAAAAATTCTAGTGCAAAAGCAACTCAAATGTAGATATTAGGAAAGTTTGTTTTTGAAAACTTTGTATTGGATACCACTCATTTGTAGCACTTAAAACCAATTCTAAATTTACACTCAGTATTTCAGTATTTATTACTTTAGACCTGCACTGTCCAGCATATAAGCCACGAGTAAGTATATGAAATGTGGCCAGGCCAAAGTGAAATGTACTAGAAGTGTAAATTATATTCCAGATTTCAAAAACCATACAATTAAAGAATGTAAAATGCCTTTTTAATAATTTTTATATTGATGACTTACTGAAATGATGATTTAATATATTGTGTTAAATAAATATATTGTTAAAATTAATTTCACCTATTTCTTTTTACTTTTTTAACATGACTATTAAAAAATGTAAAATTATATATGGGTTCACATGTATGGCTCACATTATATTTCTATTGGGCAGTGCTATTTTAAAAGCTTCATTTGTCTAGAAATATTATGTTATGGAGTGGCCCATACTGCAGTTAATGACATTAACAGGTAGAAGGGGTTTGCATGCCCTGCGAAATGAAAAATTGTTCCATACGTTTCTATTTTCTTCCAGGCTGAATCTGTGATTTAGTGATAAATCATACAACTATCTTGAAGCAATGCCATAGTTCACGCTTTCAAGGATAGCCATTTCTGTGATTATGATTTCTTTTCCCATAGGGAGGGGATACGAAAGAGGTTTGTAATAAAAATTTCCATTCATTAACAAGTTTAAATAATAAATATTTTAGGTTATCACTAAAGCGTGATAAGTAATGTGCCTGCATAATTTTAGCACCAGTTTACGAAATCTACATGCAGCCAGCAGTAGACCCTTACTGAACAGGTGTGATGTTTTGTTCTCGTTGCTGTTGTTTAGGTCTCTCAAGTGTCTTTTAATCTACAGTAGTCCCTTGCTGCTGTTGCTGGTTTCCCTTTTTCTGTGGCCCTGACTTTTTGAAGATTTGAGGTCAAGTGCCTTGTAGAATATTCTCCATGGTATCCTTCAACTTGTCCCACACTCCCCTGAATTCCTGGAAAACGAAGATCGGGTCTAGAGAAGCCCGATTACGTTCAGGCCACACATTTTAGTAAGAATAATAGTTGATATTGTGTACTTACTATTGCATCATATTAGGAAGCACATATGTCAAGTTTTTCTAGGATTCGTGATGTTCAACTGATCACGTGTTTAAAGTAGCAATTGCCAGGGGCACCTGGCTGGCTCAGTCGGTGGAGCGAGCGACTCTTGATCTCGGAGTTGAGTTTGAGCCCTGTGTTGGGTACAGAGATTACTCAAACTAATTAACTAATTAATTTTTAAAAAGTAGTCATTGCCAGATTTCTCCATTGCAAAGGTATATGTTTCCATTTGCAATTAACAGTAATCTGGGAGATGATACCCGTTTCGTAATAACTCTTCACTTAATGGTTGTAGCGTCTATTACCAAATCCTTGCTTGAACCAATTATTTCATCAGGTGTTGCAAAATGGTGATTTCTAAATTCTTCAGTTCCTTTTACATCTATTAGCTGCAGCTAAAGACAGATTTTCTTTCTCTCCTTTGTATTACCATGAATTCATGGATTGTTATTTATACAATATTTTACAATCAAGTATAGTCATTACTCATTTTGATGCTCAAGTTATCTCAAATTTGGCCAATGTCCTTTAGACATACCCCATCATTGTTTGAGCACTGCCTTGCTTTCTGGTACAATGAAATGTCCCAGGCTCACCTGGTACTTTCTCCACCCCAAATTGGGTTTCTTTTAGGGAAGAAAGCTGTTTAGAAGCCAAGATTTGGACATTAGGTATGCTCAGTACACAAGGGTTTCTCAATGAACAGTTGTTAAAATTGGGGTATAATTCACATACCATAAAATTCACCCTTTTGTGAATAATTAGCGGCGCCTGGACTGCTCAGTCAGTTAAGCGTCTGCCTTCGGCTCAGGTTATGATCTCAGGGTCCTGGGATCAAGCCCTGCATCAGGCTCCCTGCTGGACGGGGAGCCTGCTTCTCCCTCTCCCTCTGCCTACCACTCCCCCTGCTTGTGCTCTCTCCCTCTCTGTCAAATAAATAAATAAAATCTTAAAAAATAATAAAATTTTAAAAAGTGAATAATTCAAAATGCAAACCGAAACCATGATGAGGGGGTGGCTGGGTGGCTCAGTTTGGTTAAGGTTAAGGGTCTGCCTTCGGCTTGGGTCATGATCTCAGGGTCCTGGGATCAAGCCCTGCATCAGGCTTTCTGCTCAGCCGTGAGTGTGCTTCTCCCTCTGCCTCTGTGATCGCTTTCACTGTCTCAAATAAATAAGTAAAATATTTTTTAAAAAGAGAAAAAGAAAGAAACCACAATGAGTGCTCACTTCAGCAGCCTATATACTGCAATTGGAACAATACAGAGAATATTAGTATGGCTTCTGCGCAAGGATGACATGCAAATTTGTGAAGTGTAAAAAAAAAAAATCCACAAGGAGATACCGTTTAACAAACATTAAGATGGCTATCATAAGAAATGTAATTTAAACAGAGAATAACAAATGTAAGTGAGGATGTGGAAAAACTAGAACCTTGTGCATTGCTGGTGAGGACATCAAATGGTGTAGCCAAGATGGAAAACAGCATGGCAGTTCCTCAAAAATTCAAAATAAAATTTCCATATGACCCAGCAATTCCATTCTCACGTATATAGCCCAAAGTACTGAAAGCAGGGTCTCAAAAAAAAAAGGTATTTGAACACCCATGTTCATAGCAGCATAATTCACAATAGCCAAAAAGTACAAGAAACCTAAGTGTTTGTCGACAGATGAATGGATAAACAACATGTGATAAATATATAGAATTTATCTGTAAATTTTTATGTATATTGAGTATCTACATCTATAGACTATTATCTTGGCTGGAAAGGGAAGGAAATTTTGCACATGCGCCAGCATGGATGAAACCTGAGGACACTTTGCTCAGTGAAATAAACCAGCCACAAAAGGATGAAGACAGTATAAGTCTTCATGAGAAGCCTAGAGAAGTCAAATTCAGAACCGGGAGAGGAGGGAACGGAGAGTTATTATTGAATGGGACATAGAGTTTTGGTTTTGCAAAATGAAGAGTTCTGGAAACGGATGGTAGTGATGGTGGCTCAATAATGGAAATGTACTTAACGCCACCGAACCACACACTGAAATAGTCTTAAAATGATACATTTTATGTTATGTATATTTCACCACAAGTTTTTAAAATTCAATGATTTTTAGTGTGTTCATAGAGTCATACAGCCATTACTACTTCTAATTCTAGAACATTCTCATCACTCCCACAAGAAATCCGGTATTAGCAATTGCTAGCAATTACTGCCAGCAATCACTCCCCAGTCCCCGTTTCTCCTTAGCCCCAAATCTACTTTCTATCTCTATACATTTGCCTGTTCTGGACATTTTATATGCATGAAATAATAAAGTATGTAGCCTTTGTGTCTGTCGCTTCGCATAATATTTTCAAAGTCCATTCATGTTTAGCATAATATTTTCAAAGTTCATTCATGTTGTGGTATGTACGAGTATTTTCATTTCTTTTCATGGCCAAATAATATTCCATTGTATGGCTATCTCACATTTGTTTATTCATTGGTTAGTTGGTGGATACTTGGACTGTTTCCATTTTGGGCTTGTAAGAATACTGCTGCCGTGAATATTAGTGTACAAGTTGTTGCGTAAGCATATTTTTCTTGGATATATACCTAGGAGGGGGATTGCTGCATTATATGGTCACTCTATGCTTAGCTTTTCTAAAGCCTTTTTTAAATCTTTATTTTTAAGTAATTGCTACACCAAAAGTGGGACTGAACCTACAGCCCTGAGATCGTAAGTCATGTGCTCTGCCGACTGAACCAGCCAGGTGCCCCTCTATTTAATAAAAGAAAAAAATTTTTTAAATTTTTAACTAACATGCTTAACTTTTTGAGGAACTGCCAGACTGTTTTCCCCAGCAACTGCAGCATTTTACATTCCTACCAGTGTGAGTTTCCAATAGTTTTTTTGAGTATTATTAAAGTCATTTTGTAATCCTTCTAAAAAGGATCTATGAATTGGCTTAAATCATACAGCTCTGTGCTTTGTTTTGCTTTGCAAATTTGAAATAAAATAAGCAGGAAATGCCTCACGTGAAAAAATGAGCTGTTTTAATAATAAAATATATACTGCAACATCTGTTATCTCTAATCCAGAATATTTTTCTTTTTCTTTTTTTTCTCAGAATATTTTTCTATTGGGCCCTAACACCTGTGGCCTCCTGACTGCTTGCCGGACCCGGACAGGTAAGTACGAGGGAGGAGTCTCCGACTGGGCCAGTCCTGCTGGAGAGGCTTGCTGAGCCCTCAGCATCCCATCTACCCCCTTTTCCGCAATGCAGAGCGGCCCCGAACTACATTTCCCAGAATGCTCCCAAATGGAGGTTGGAGTTTGCATGAAAGGAATTCGGGGGAAATTTGCAAGGTAGACGCGAAAGGGACTCTGTTATTCTCCAGGGGTGGTGACAGCCAGAAGTGAGAGTCGCCCAGGCTGCCCAGCGAGCTCTCCGGAGCCCCGGCTTCAGGCTGAGACCGTCAGCGCCCACTCGCGCCTTCGCAGCTGCTGCCCCAGCTCCGCTCCCTCCCTGCTCGTCCAACAACCGTGTAAGCTCCTACCGCTGTATTAGACCCTAGACCCAGAAGACGTAGAGTGGCTTGTGTTTTCCTAAGCAAACCCTGAATAATACATGTGTGTATGGGGGAGAGGTACCATTTAACATTTAATATATTCAAAATACAATGGGGGGGGGCGGGAAATGTGGTGTGTCTAGAGACTTTTTGCACCTGTGGGAAATTTCTGTTTCGGAAGCAAACTGGAGTCAGCCTTGCTAGTCTTAATTTACCATGAACATTTAAAAAAAAAAAAAGCATTAAAAAAGTGTCGTTAAAAACTCATTGTAAGCTCCATTTAATGGTCGAATAATAATCCATCAAACAGATATCCTATGATTTAACGAACTAATCCTATAATGTTGGCATTTAAACTATTGTTTAAAATTGTTTGGCAATTATGAATAATCCTGAAAAGAGCGGCTCTTATGATTACTTTCTTCAGACAGATTCCAAAAAGTGATTATTTCGGGTTCAAAGAATATAAACATATTAAAGATTTTGAATACACATTGTTAGATTGGTTTCCAGAAATGTAGCAATTTACACTCTTACAAGTAGTGACCAAGAATTTGTCTTGCCTGTCAGGACAGTCTATGACTGCCATCAAATGCTAGAATGTGGCAGTCATGTTTGCTAATTTGCTTGGTAAAATTTCAGGTTTAATTTTTATTCACTTGATTAGCCAAGTTTGTGTTCTCTCTCTCTCCCTTCCCTTCCTAACTTCCGTCCCTCCCCTCCCCCTCTGTTTCCCTTTCTCCTCCCCTGCCTTTTTCCCTTTCCCCTCCCTTCTCTTCCTCCTCCCTCCCCTCTCTCCCCTCTTCTTTCCTTTCCCTCTTTTTTTCTTTCTTTCCTTCTTTTTTCCTCCTTCCCTCGCTCCTTCTTTCCCTGTATTCTTCCTTCCTTTCTAGAATTCACATGCTTCGCCTATAAATCTGTCAAATACCAGGTTTTTAGAAATTCCCCCAACTTCCTGTTGCATTTAATTTTGTTTGCATATAATTTTATTATATATCTTAATATTTTTATGTAGCAAAAATCTATTCCTTTAGAATTCCTAACATTGCTTTCAATATTAGTTTATTTGCCATTTGGAAATCAGATAAATACTAAACTCTATTTTCTGTTATTTATGGCTTGATTTAAAATTATGGCTTGATTTTATACATTACCTCTTCGACTTACCTGAACTTTTTTGGGAGAGGGGGAGCATATATTAAAAGAAGATCTAACTTAACTTTCCCCTGAAACAACTAGTTGCTTGAGCACCCTTTGGACAAATCCTACCCTTCTGTAATATTATTTTTAGATTCTAAATGTGGCTCTTTTAAATAATTAAGACATGCATGTTGAAGAAAGTTCAAACACCTCAGAAATACATAATGTGGGAAATGAAAGAATCCCACCCCTTAAAGGTAATCACTGCTGATGATTTAGTGAATTATTTAAATTTTAGCTTTTTGTTTAATTTATTTTTTAAAGGTTTATTTATTTATTTATTTATTATTTGAGAGAGAGAGAGCATGTATGTGCTTGCACGTCCAAGCATGGTGGAGAGGGGCAGAGGGAGAGGGAGAGAGAGAACCTCAAGCAGACTCCATAGTGTGCACTGAGCAGGAGCCCCATGCTGGGCTGGATCCTAGGATCCTGAGACCATGACTTGAGCTGAAATCAAGAGTCTGGCACTTAACCGACTGAGCCATCCAAGCGCCCCTAAAATTTAGCTTTTTAAATTGAGGTATAGTTTACAAAAATAACATGCATAGATTTTAAATGTACAGTTTGGTGAGTTTTGACAAATATATATGCCCATATAACCATCAGCCAGTCAAGCTACAAAACATTTCCGCACCTAAAAGTTTCTCTCTTGCCCCTTTTCAGTCAGTCCCCATTTCCAACTATTCCCAAAGCAACAACTATTCCAATTTCAATCTCTTTGGTCTTGTTCTGACTGTTCTTAAACTTCATGTAAATGGAATCATGAGTATAAGCTCATTCATGTCTGGCTTCTTTCACTCAACAGAATTCTCTTGAGAGTCATCCATGTTGTTCTGTGCGTTAGCCCTTCTGCTTTACTGCTGAATAGTTCTCCAGCGCATGGGTAAATCACAGTTTATTTATCTGTTCATGTATTGATGGACATAGGCGTTCTGTCCAGTTTGAGGCTGTGTCAAATAAATCTGCTAAGAACATTGCAGTACAACACTTTTTGTCAGCATTTCTGAAGTGGAATTACTGGGGCAGAGGGTAGGCGTAACTCTAATTTTATAAGAAACGGACATGTGGTTTTTCAAAGTGGGTATACCATTTAACCCTCCACCAGCAGTGTGGAACAGCTGCTTCACATTCTCACCAAAACTTGATATTATCTTTTGTGTGTGATTCTATTTTTAATATATTTTGTTAACATTTTAGCACAGTCACACAAGATGCAAGTACAATACAAAGAACATTTTCCTTCCCCATTTTATTTTATTTATTTATTTTAAAGATTTTTATTTATTTAATTGACAGAGATAGAGACAGCCAGCGAGAGAGGGAACACAAGCAGGGGGAGTGGGAGAGGAAGAAGCAGGCTCATAGCAGAGGAGCCTGATGTGGGGCTCGATCCCATAACGCCGGGATCACGCCCTGAGCCGAAGGCAGACGCTTAACAGCTGTGCCACCCAGGCGCCCTGATTTCCTTCCCCATTTTAGAATAAGTTGCCAACCTAATGCTCCAGCCCCCCTAATTCTTGAGTGTGTATTTTATACAATCAAGGACATTCTCCTACATAACAATCAAAATTAGGAACTTAATCTGGGTGCATGACAAACATCTAATCCTCAGACACTATTTACTATTCAATTTAATGATTGTCCTAATAATGTTCTTTCTAGTAAGAGGATCCTGTTCAAAAAGTCTATGTTGCACTTAGTTGTCAAAGGTCTTTAGTCTCCATCAAACTGGAATTTTCCTCAGGTTGCCTTTTTTATTTCTATTTTTAAAATTTAATTAATTAATTAATTAATTTATATTTCTTGAGAAAGAAAGTGTAAGCAGGAAGGGGCAGAGGGAGAAGGAGAGAGAGAATCCTAAGCAGGCTCCAAGTTGAGTGCAGAGCCCAATGTGGGGCTCGATCTCATGACTCTAAGATTATGACCTGAGCCAAAACCAAGAGTCGGACGCTTACCTGACTGAGCCAGCCAGGTGCCCCAACAGGTTGCCTTTTTTAAAGTTTCCAAGCCAATTATATTGTAGAATGGCCTCAAATTTGGTGCCGTTTGATGTTTCTTCATAATCGTATCCATGTCACACATCTTTGGCAGGATTATCGTAGCAGGTACACGACTTTAATTTGTCCCCTTACTGATCATATTCACTTTGATCATTTGAATAAGGTGGTGTCTGCGTGGTTTCTCCAATGTACTCTTTTCTCTTTGTAGCTAATATTTTTGTAGGGAAGTATTCTGATGTTAGGTAACTAATTGCTTCCAACACTTCTAGTTTGTTCATTTATTAATTTATATCTCTAGGGACTTGTGGTTTCCTATGTTGTTCTGTGGGCAATCATCTATTACTGTCATTTATTTTGATACTCAAATTGTGCCATATTTGGCCCTATAAGCTGGCTTCTCTGTCCTTTTGAAATGTTCCTATCATTCTTAGAATAATTCTCTGCTTTCTGGCACAAGAACATTCATTATTGCCTTGAACTCAGAGTGAGCCATTCTCCAAGGAGACTTAGTTTCTTTTAATGGAGGATGGTATTTAGAAACCAAGATTTAGGCACTTGGTGTGCTCATTGTTATTAGCATAACACTGCTCCTAGTGCCTATCTCAGGAGAAAATTAGGGAATATGTGGATGGATACACACAAATACACATACACACACACACACACACACACACACACACACACACACACCCCAAATGCACACATTTACATCTGTTTATTTCTTTCCTTTTTTTGAGAGAGAGAAGGTGCACACGCACACAGGGGTGGGGAGTGAGGGGAGGGGCAGAGGGAAAGGAGAGAGAGAGAATCTTAAGCAGGTTCCACAATCCTGAGATCATGACTTGGGCCAAAATCAAGAGTCAGACTCTCAACAGACTGAGCTACCCAGGCACCCCTATCTATGCTTATTTCTATGCCTCTTTACATTTATTGAAAACCATAAGTCCACACCAATACTTCCAATTCCAACCGAACTCATATGATTCACTTTAGTTTTCCCCCTTTCCATATTTGTAACTCTTTTCTCTGACATGTATTATCCTTATCATATTTATTTGATCAATACACTGAATATATCTAATCTCCCATGTCCACTGCTATCTCCTCCCCAGTGTGGTCACCCTCCTCACTATACTTACTCTCTGATACTCCACTCCAGATTACTCTTCTACCAGGACACCCTCCTCTCCTTGCTCAGGTTCTGAGATCCTGCTTTGGGCCTCCTGTTCAAGCAGATGACTTCCTTAGACCACTTAGGCTCTGACTCTCTAGGCCACCCTCACATGGACACCTTCTCACTCAGCTCAGACTCTAATTCTCCACGTTGGGATATCTCCCATATGGACTCTCTGCTCTTTCTATTCAGGTTCTGACATCTACCACTGGGCTTTCCTCTGTGTGAGCACCTGTCTTACATTGCTTATGCTCTAATATGCCATATTGGACTGTCCCTAAACATGTTTGCTCCCCTCACTCTGCTAGAGTTCGGATACACTGTTCTAACCCATTGTGACTGCCCCTTCCCCCAGATCTCCATCATGTGGCCCCTACTTGGCTCTGCTCCACATAATGGCTTTAGGACTGAATCGTTTGGGAAGCAAAGGGAAAGAGGAAGGGGTATGGGCCTATTGTCATTCCTTTAAATTTTCGTTATTCCAAAGGGTTTGACATAGTGTCTCACTATGTTTTTAGAATGCATATCTTTGATGAATAATGATGTAGAACTTCTTTTATGTGCTTATTGGCCATTTGTACATCTTTTTGTCAAGTGTCTACTTGAGGGTTTTTTTTTCCCCTCTGCCTTATTGATTTGTAAGAATTCTTCACATATTCTGGATTCAAGTCCTTTTTAAATGTGTATATTGAGAATGTATTTAACAACTCTGTGGCTTGCCTTTCTGTTATCTTAATAATGAAATTTTTACTTTTTATGAAGTCCAACTTATGAAATTTGATTTTATGGCTAGTGTTTTTGTGTTCCATCCAAAATATCTACCTACTTCAACTTCATGAAGATCTTCTTCTGTGTCTTCTTTTAAAAGCTTTAAAGTTTAGACTTTATGATTAGGTCTCTGATCCATCTTAAATTAATTTTTGTTTATGCTGTGAGAACAAGGCCAAGGTTATTTTTTTCCATGCAGATATCCAGTCGTACCAATACCTTTTGTTAAAAAAAAGATTTTCATTTTCTGATGAATGACCTTGGATCTTTTGTCAAAAATCAAGTATTGTACACATGTGGATTTATTTCTGTATTCTCTCTACTGTTACATTGATCTGTAGTCTACTAATACACCGAAACCCCCAACGTACTTGATTATTGTACCATTATAATCAGGTAGTGTAAGTCCTCCACTTTTTAAAAAAGATTTTATTTATTTATTTGACACAGAGAGAGCACAAGCAGATGGAGCAGCAGGCAGAGGGAGAGGGAGAAGCAGATTCCCAATGAGCAGAGAGCCTGACATGGGGCTCAATCCCAGGACCCTAGGATCGTGATCTGAGCCGAAGGCAGATGCTTAGCCAGCTGAGCCACCCAGGCGCCCCAAAAGTCCTCCACTTTTGTTCCTCTTTTTCAAGATTGTTTCTGCTAGATCCTTTGGGTTTCCTTACAAATTTTAGAATTAGCTTGTTGATTGGCTACAAAAAATGTTGCCTGGGAATTTGATTAGGACGATGTTAAATCTATAGGTCAGACTAGGTAAAGTTGCCATCTTAATAATATTGGGGTTTTTACTAAATGAACATTATATATTTCCATTTGTTTAGGTCTTTCCTAAATTTTTTTCACCATGTTTATCATTTGCAGTATACAGGCATACCAGAGAAGGGATGGGTTTCGTTCCAGACCACCACAATAAAGTGACTAAAACGATAAAGAGTCAAATGAATTTTTTGGTTTCCCAGTGTGTAGAAAAGTGATGCTTACACAATGGTCTATCAAGTGTGCAACAGCGTTATGTCTAAACAACAGTGTACATACCTTAAGTAAAAAATATTTTATTGCTAAAAAATGCTAACCATCATCTGAGCTTTTAGCGAGTCATCTTTTTGCTGGTGGAGGGTGTTGTTTGCTGTCGATGGCTGCCGACAGATCTGGGTGGTGATTGCTGAAGCTTGGGGATGGCTGTGGCAATTTCTTAAAATAAGACAACGATGAACTTTGCTGCACGGACGGACTCTTCCGTTCACGAACTATTTCTCTGTAGCGTGCAGTGCTGCTTGATAGCATTTTCCCCACAGTCCTTCAGAACCGGAGTCAGTCCTCTCAAAGCCTGCTGCTGCGCTGTCAACTAACTTCATGTCATATTCTGAATCCTTTGTTGTCACTGCAACATTCTGCACAGCATCTTCCCCAGAGTAGATTCCATCTCAAGCCACCACCTTCTTTGCTCATCCATTAGAAGCAACTCCTCATCTGTTCAAGTTTGATCCTGAGGTTGTAGCAGTTCAGCCCCATCTGCAGGCTCCCCTTGTGATTCCAGGTCTCTTGCTGTTCCCACCACATCTGCGGTTACTTCCTCCGCTGAAGTCTTGAACCTCTCAGAGTCCTCCATGTGGACTGGAATCTACTTCCTCCAAACTCCCATTAACGTTGGTATTCCATGGTCCTCAATCCCAGGATGTGAGCTTTCTGGGGTCTCCATTCATGCCTCTGTACCTATGAGAGTTTATACATTCTACATTAGGCTGGGCCCAAGCTCTCCTGTCTTTCACTATTGTGCAGCCTCTGGAATCTGTTCAGCTCTCAGCCTCCCAGAAACTTCCCTATGGGATCTCCTGGAGTCTTGCCCTGCTCATGCACATCTTAACAGTGGGCCAAGTACCCAAGGGAAGTTTTTATGCAATTTTAGAGGGTTCCTTCTCTGCAGCTGCCTCCTCTAAGTCATCTTGCCCTTCAAACCCAGCTGTGTTAGCAGGCCTACGCTCTAAGCTCTGTTTCCTCTGCCCGGAGACATTGCTGCCCTCTGCTTGGGTTCCATAGCCCTGCGATGAATGCAAGGGTGACCTCATGTGCTTCCCTTTTCTGAAGGTTAATAACCCTGCCTTGGTTTCTGTTCAATGCCTGCAATTGTTGTGTGTTCAAATGCCTGTGTCTGTCTAGCTTTTATTGTTGTTTACGGCAGGAAGGTGAGTCCAATGTCAGGCACTCAATCTTAACTAGAGCTGGAAGTCAAGAGGTTCATCTTTTAAAAGAAATTAATTTAAAGAACCATGATGTTTTTCTCATCTCTAGCTGTAGTGCAAGGCTAAATATACAGAGCCTCTTACCAAATACTCTTGGTCATATTCAAATCCCAAATTGAAAGTCCTATATTTTTATAGGGTTCTGTCCTTTCTTTTCACACCTTCCATTAAAACAGTGGAGAGCTTAATAAGATATATTCATCCCAATCTTTGCTAAATTTCCTATTCATGTAATTGGAGGAAGCCTAAAACATGTGCATATTGATTTTTATAGACCATTAGAGGCAAAAGTTAGATTTCTTTGGTCAAAGATAGAACATGGAAGTACAAGTGCTCAGATTTCCTTCAGTTGTTAAAGGAGAGTAAAATAGATGAGCTTTGTCACCTCATTCCTTCTTTATATTTTTATGTATTTTTATTTTTTATTTTATTTTTTATTTTATTTTTTTTAAGATTTTATTTATTTATTTGACAGAGAGAGAGAGACAGCCAGTGAGAGAGGGAACACGAGCAGGGGGAGTGGGAGAGGAAGAAGCAGGCTCATAGTAGAGAAGCCTGATGTGGGGCTTGATCCCAGAACGCTGGGATTACACCCTGAGCCGAAGGCAGATGCTTAACGACTGAGCCGCCCAGGCGCCCCTATGTATTTTTATTTTTTAAAAAGATTTATTTATTTGTTTTAGAGATAGAGAGCACATGAGCAGGGGGAGGGGGAGAGGGAGAGAGAGAATCTCAAGCAGACTCCCCATTGAGTGTGGGAGTTGGGGCTTGATCCCATGACCCCGAAATCATGACCTGAGCTGAAAGCAAGAGTCTCACACTTAACCTACCAAGCCACCCAGGTGCCCCTCATTCCTTATTTTTTAAAAAATTAAAAAAATAGGGGTGCTCAAAGAAAAAGGGGGCACTCAGTGGGGAGTCTGCTTGAAGATTCCCTCCCTCTGCCCCCTCCCCCCCAGCTCACACTTACACACACACATTCTCTCTCTCTCTAAAATAAATAAATCTTTTAAAAATCTAAAAAAATAAATAAAATAAGCAATCTAAAACTTTTTCCAGTTGTATTGAGATAGAGTTAACATATAACATTGTATTAGTTTTAGTAACATGATGATTTGATATATGTACATATTGCAAAATGACTACCACAGTTTCGTTAACGTCCATCACCACAAATAGTTATAATTTATGTGTGTGTGTGTGATGAGAACTTTCAAGATCGACTCTCTTAGCAACTTTTAAATATAGGCTACAGTAGTAACGATAGTCACCATGGTGTACATTACACCCCCAGAACTTATTTACCTGATAACTGGACGTTTGTACCATATGACCTTCGCACATTTTGTCCAGCCCCCTACTTCCCTGCTTCTGACAACCTCGGTACCTATGAGTTTGGTTTTTTAAGATTCCACATATAAATGAGATCATAGAATATTTCTTTCTCTGTCTGACTTATTTCATTTAGCATAAGTTAGCATATCCTCAAGTTCTGTCCATGTTGTTGCAAACAGCAGAATTTCCTACTTTTTTTTATGACTGAGTCATCGGTACATAAACAGATAGATTGGTCTCACATTTTTCTCTATCCGTTCATCCACTGACATATACTTAGGCTGTTTCCGTGTCTCGGCTATCGTAAATAATGCTGCAATGAACATGGGGGTACAGATATCTTTTCAAGAGAGTGATTTCATTTCGTTCAGACATATTCCCAGAAGTGGAATGGCTCCATTTTTAATTTTTTGAGGAAACTCCATACTGTTTTTCATAGTGGCTGCACCAATTTACATTTCCAACAGTGTGCAAGGGCTCCCCTTCCTCCACATCCTCACCAACACTTGTTATCTCTTGTCTTTTTCTTGACAAGCATTCTAACAGGTGTGAGGTGATATCTCCTTGTTGTTTTGATTTGCATTTCCCTGATGATTAGTGATGTTGAGTACCTTCTCATGTACCTATTGGTCTTTTGTATGTCCTCTTTGGAAAATGTCTATTCAGATCCTCTGCCTATTTTGTTTGTTTTGTTTTAAAGATTTTATTTTTAAGTAATCCCTACACCCAGTGTGGGGCTTGAACCTCCAACCCTGAGATCAAGAGTCACATGCTCCACCAACTGACCCAAGCAGGCAACCCACTCGCCCATTTTGTCATTGGATTGTTTGTTATTGAGTTGTATGCGCTCTTTATATATTTTGGATATTATTCCCTTCTCAGATATAAGATTTACAAATATTTTCTCCTGTTTTGTAGATGGCTTTTCCTTTTGTTGATGGTTTCCTTTGCTGTGCAGAAGCTTTTTAGTTTGATGTAGTCCCACTTGTTTACTTTTGCTTTTGTTACCTTTGCTTTTGGTGTCAAATCCAAAAAATCATTGCCAAGACCAATGTCAAGGAGTTTATGCCCTGTGTTTTCTTCTAGGAGTTTTATGGTTTCAGGTCTTTGAGCTTTGTCATCTCATTTTTTCTTGCTTTTTGATGAATGCAAAACCCAAAGGAACAAAAGTTGTATACCCTCTCTAAAATTGGCATAGACACAAAATTAGAGTTAGTGAGCTCTGTAATTCCCATGTCTTTTACAAATTGCCTGTAAGACAATTCAATCCTTGGTAGGAACCTAAAATAAAAGACAAGACAATTCTGGGGTAGAAGTCTAAAATAAAATTTTTATAGTAGGAAAGCTTCTGTGTTATGGTCATAGAAACAAGGATTTATTTTTGTTTCCCTCATGCTGGAAAGAACAAAGAAGTTACTTAGCAATCCCTGTCTCCCCAATATCCTATTGCTATTTACTTGACACTGAAGATTTAAGTTATTTAAATGTGTCAAAGGGACTTTTTAAAAATAGGGTGCCCACTATGTTCAAAACATTTATTTAGTCATTAAATATATATTGAATATTTAATGTTCAAACAAGGCAGGGGTAACAAAAACATGTTATATATTATTCCTATCTTCAAGGATTTATTATGGGAGGGGTAAAAAAAACAGCACCTGGAAACATTGGCCCCTTGTTGCCCTTTATAGTGTTACGGAAGTTCAAGGAGAGGTAAGATCTTGTTTGGGTGGGTGGGTCATAAAAGTTTTCATGAAAGCAGTGCCATCAAGTTTGGTCTTTAGTTTTAGGTAGAATTTTTGGGGGGAAAAAAAGAAAAGAACACATAACATATAGTCAAAGGTAGAAAAGAAGGGAAGAGCGGAAGATCCAATTTCTGGAAAGTAGAGATAGCAATGGGAAGGTAGTGTGGGGTCTCCTTGCTGGGAGTTTAAATGCCAGGCTGGGGGGTGTAGGCCACCAGGAACTGAGAGGCTGTTATTGATCATAGGAGCACTGTGACTGGAGCTCAGAAGCATTCATCTGGCCAGAAAAGGGTATCAGGACCTCTAGGCAAGTGCTGGTTCACAGAAGAGTTTCCAACTACTTGAGTAGAAAGTCTTGGACACTGTAGTGAGTTTGCATAAAATTAAATATACATAATATAAATGACTCCCCTGTATTCTGAATTTGAGTCCTCCCTACATTACCATTTTTTAAAAGATTCTATTTATTTATTTGAGAGAGAGAGCAAGCGAGCCTGAGCAGGGAGAGGGGCAGAGGGAGAAGGACAAGCAGACTCTGCTGAGCGGGGAGCCTGACATGGGGCTCAATCCCAGGACCCTGAGATCATGACCTGAGCCGAAGGTCCATTTCATTGCATCATTATTTACATTAGCTGAGACATGGAAACAACTTAAGTGTCCATCAATGGTGAATGGATAAAGAAAATGTGATCTCTCTCTCTCTCTCTATATATATAAATACACACACACACACACACACACACACACACACACACACACACACACATATAATCTGGCAAAAGTAAAAACTGGTGATCCTACATTGGTCCTTAAAACATTTTTTTTTTAATGTTATTGGTGAAAAAACCAGAAGCCTAAGGACTGCTGTCACATTGGGTCAATGTGGACATGAGGGAGATTGGAGCAGAGGAAGTGGGCTGGAAGGAGCAGAGACATTTGGGAAATAAAACTTAGAAGATGAGGCAACTGTTTGGCAATGTGAGTCAACAGAGGACAATTCCAAGGGTGCCACTGATAAAAACAGGAGGGTGGGGAGCACGATGGTATTTTGGTGGAGGCAGGGCAGGCAGAGGCTGACAGGGAAGATTAGTTTGGGGAATGTTCTGTGCAGGTTCCTGAGGAGAGCTGTTTGGAACTGTCTCATGGGCAGTGGAAATGTCAGTCTGGAGCTTGGGAGGGAGGCTCATTTATTGATGAGATGATAGACATTTATTATGCACCTACTATGAACCAAGCACTAAATGTGGGGGAAAGAGATATATTTGTGTGTCATTTATACAGACTCTCTTACAATTATCTTTTCTTCATTAAGTCCTTGTTACTTAATATAATTCTTTTATGTCTGTCTTATGGTGCTTCTTTTTTTTTTTTTAATAATGATTTTTTATTATATTATGTTAGTCACCATACAGTACATCCCCGGTTTTCGATGTAAGGCTCGATGTGTCTTATGGTGCTTCTGAGAACCCGCCATTCAAAGATATACTGCAAATACAATAATAAATATTTGAAATTTACAAGTCATCTACAAAATCATAAATAGATAGAAAACTAAGACTTAAAAAACAACTTTATTAGTGTATTCGTTGGCACAGGCTGCGGTAATAAATAGATCAGAAAGGTAATGGCACAGCACCGTCGAAGTTTTTATCTTGGTCCCTGTTTATCTCTTGATTAGCAAGCGAATAGCTTGGTAGCCAGGTTCTCCTTAGAGACCCAAGCGGAGGCGGGCTCCACCCTGAGAACAGCACGTGGCTTCTAGGTCCTCTGTCGCCTTCATCGCAGTCCGCGGATGCACTGGAGACTTAAGGCCTCACAAACGTCACTTCTAGGAGCACTTCAAGGCCTAAAACTCTGGCAGATGGCTGGAACTAACTACAGGGGCAGGTGGGAAGCACAGTCCAGTTTTGTGTCCAGCAAGAAGAGGAAATAGATTTTGTTGAGTAATTAGTATTCTGCCACGATTTGCATTAAATCACCTGAGCAAAAGTTAATTTAAACAACTAAAACAGGGGCACCTGGGTGGCTCAGTTGGTTGGGCATCTGCCTTCCGCCCGGGTTGTGGGCCCAAGGTCCTGGGATCGAGCCCTGTGTCAGGCTCCCTGCTTGGTGGGGAGTCTGCTTCTCCCTCTGCCCCACCCCCTGCTCGTGCTCTCTCTCCCTCTTTCTCTCTCAAATAAATAAATAAATAAATAAATTTTAAATAAATAAATTAATATAGTAATAAATTAAAAAAACAGTTGGTCATGAAGAGCCTGCAGAATGTGTCAATGAACAGAATCCTTAGCACCGCATCTCTGGAGAGAAGTTATTGCCATTTGTAAGGAACTTCTATTCATGTTACAGTTAAGCTAGGCTTCAATAGTTATAAAAATCAAACTTGGAAACAGTTGAATTCCTATTAACATTGTTCAGAGTGCCCGCAAGGATATCATTTGCTTTTTCTAGCTGAAAAGCAATCTGAGCTAAGTGACCTGAGATGATGGGGGGCAAGAGGAAAGAGGACAGTACACCAGGATTAATATGTTTTCTATAAGCAAATCCTTTACGACCTTCCTCTGTGTTCCCAGGAATATGGGCCTCTTTGATGTGTTTGTGGTGTTGACATTTCTTTCACCATCAGCATTTTTTCTCCAAAATTGTCCTTAAAGTGACTGCATCCTTTTATGATCCCTTACTTAGTCTGTGACCACTTGCCTACTCCCAATCAATTTTTACAACAAATCTCAGCCTCCAGCTTCGTCCTGCACTGGAGTCTGAACGTGTGCTCAGAGTGGCAGGTGGAAACCCATCAGCAGTAGTAACTACATCACTACTCAAGATCTTCCATCACTTGATATCCAGAGATCGCTGCATTTATTCATGAAATATAAGATTATTAGATAATAGATTATTCCTATCTCTAGTGTATTCCTCAGGACTAAATTCCTTGTGACTTAAAGTCAAATATCTCTACTGGAGATCCTTCTTCTTAGTCTTAAAGTTATTATCTGTTCTGTTTTATTAAACATTTCATTGACATGAACAATAATATGTTGTTTACTATGGCCTAGGATTTGGAGAGGGAAGCGTTTGAAAGGGAATTAAGGAAATTAAGGGTTTCAGGTATCAGCTGTGTTTTAGGTCGATCCTAGGTAGATAATGCAGTCTTGCTGATTGGACTGCTGTGACAAAATACCAGATTGGGTGGTTTATAAACAAAACCAAACTGAACATTTACTTGTCACAGTTCTGGAAGCTAAAAGTCTGAGATCAGGTGGTGTTCTCTTCTGAGTTGTACTTTTGCTCTATCCTCACATGGTAAGACGAGGGAGCTCTGAGGGTCCTCTTTAATAAAGGCACGGATCTCCATCCTGAGGACCCAACCTCATGATCTAGTCACCTCCTATTAGGAGGCCCTTCCTCCTAGTACCATGACTTTGGGGATCAGAATTTCAACATGTGAATTTGAGGGGGGGTTGCAAACATTCAGACCATAGGGAGTCTCTTCCTGGTAAGTAGTAGGGAGCCAGAGAGGGACTGAGATGGGGGTAATTTGGATCATTAGGAAACCTTCACAGTACTGTTCGATCAGAACACTAGTGGATTTTACTTTTGGTCCTCTAGCATCAGAATACTCTTTGGGCAGGGGCGCCTGGGTGACACAGCGGTTAAGCGTCTGCCTTCGGCTCAGGGCGTGATCCCAGCGTTCTGGGATCGAGCCCCACACAGGCTCCTCCACTATGAGCCTGCTTCTTCCTCTCCCACTCCCCCTGCTTGTGTTCCCTCTCTCGCTGGCTGTCTCTATCTCTGTCGAATAAATAAATAAAAATATTAAAAAAAAAAAAGAATACTCTTTGGGCAGAATCCTAAAATAGGTAGGAGGCAGGGTCACACATCCCACTGTAGAAACTAAAGAGGGCAGATAATCTTTTTCCTTGACAGCTGGGGCATCTGCAAATGTTCCTGCCAAGGGCTTTGAACCTTGAAGGAGTGACACAAAAATGGAGGCTCCTGAGAGATCACTTGCAGGAATGGAGGGGTGCAGTCCACATTTAGAGATGACTTTAGCGGGGGTTCCTCTGTAGACTATACCAGGAATACTGCCCAGCTTCCCCTGTTCCCAGTGCTTTTCCTGGACCTTATTCTTCTTAGGTTCTGTGATAGCCTTCTATGAAATTGCTTTCTGCTTACGTTGGTCAGGGAAAATTTCTGTTGTCTGCAACCAAGAATTCCAGCTAGCACAAAGAGCCCCCAAATCTGCTATACTTATATTTCCATTAAAGATAACTTTATCTTACTGCAGAAATTATCAACTGAAAAACTTAGAAAATATAAACAAAAAACACTGTAACCCCATCACCCACAGAGCAACTTTGTAAAAAGTTTTTTTAAACATTTTCTGGTGCAGGGACACCTGGGTGGCTCAGTTGGTTAAGCGTCTGCCTTCCACTCTGGTTATGATCCCAGGGTCCTGGGATCGAGTCGCACGTCGGACTCTTTGCTCATCGGGGAGACTGCTTCTCCCTCTGCCTGCTGCTCCCCCTGCTTGTGTGAGCTCTCTGACAAATAAATAAAATCTTAAAAAAAAAAAAAAACAGAAAGAAACATTTTCTGATGCATAGTCTCCCCAACTTTTTCCTGAGCATATGAATATATTCTTTCTTTAGCTATTATAAAAAGTGCTCCCATATTGCAATCAACATGCTTGTTACTTGCTATTTGGCCTCACCTGTAGCACTGCTTCTCCATATGAACATAAACACAGACACGATGAGTTGGTCCAGCCTAGTAAAAAATATGTTACACTTACTCAAGTTTCCTTTGAGTAAATATATATAAAAGTGAAGGCATATAAAATGATTTCAGGGACATCCTTGGGGCAGAACTCATCCGGCAGAGGAAAGCCAGTGTTCCTCTCCCGGGTAAAAGTCCTCAAACACCTAACACGGCCACCTGGGTTTGGTCATGTGCAAACGAAGGCATCATTTTTATAATTCAAGTTGCTAGGATTCAGGATTTCCAGAGAAAACTTGGGACATAGGTATACTCTCCCGAGGACCACTGTTACAACTAGAAATTCACTTAAAAATTGCTGATCTCTCAAAATGCCTGAAATTGATCTCTAATTCAAGAAGAGTTGTAGGATTTATATTTTAAAATCATTACTTATATGTACAAATAATAAGTGCTGCCACAAAGTAGATAATCAGAGAGGACAGTTTTGCTGTGTATGCTTAGAATTAGAAATACTACTTGCAAATAGTAAATATATTAAAAGTTCTTAGAAAGTCTGTTCTCTACCTTTTATATCTTAATAGGCTTTAGTTCCTTTTTCTTCAGAGGCAAACTTCAACTGCAGGTAGTTTAAAAAAAATGAGTAGGTTCTAAATGAATTGCATTTACATTTTTTCAACCTAGCTTGCCTTTAGCCACAGTCTTGTTCTCATGGCTCCTCATTCCATTATTTGCCTTTAAGGCATCTGTTTTTTTCCTTTATAGTCATATTTTAATTCAAGAAATAAGAGCTTCTAGCTCTGGTTTTCTTCTTGGTGGATGGTAATTAAACTTTCTTTTATTGGTACCTTCAAATTATCTTTAATAAATATATTTAAGAATTGGATTAAATTTCCAGTGCAGGTGATAGTTGTTGGGTTCCCCCCCTTTTCAAAATAAACCACTTTTTAAAAAGATTTTATTTATTTATTTGACAGAGAGAGAGACAGCCAGTGAGGGAGGGAACACAAGCAGAGGGAGTGGGAGAGGAAGAAGCAGGTTCCCAGCGGAGGAGCCTGATGTGGGGCTCGATCCCAGAATGCCAGGATCACGCTCTGAGCCGAAGGCAGACGCTTAATGACTGAGCCACCCAGGCACCCGGAAAATAAACCACCTTTAAGCTCATTTTAAGATTTTTACCATTGGTTTTAAAAAATCACATAAAATGACTGCTTTCATCTAACAGTGCTTTTTCTCCATGTCCAACCGATTGAAAAGGCAACATCAATAACTTAAATAATAAATAAATAAAACCACTCAATGCTTTATTAAGCAAACGAATTAATAGTTAACTTTTTAGATCCTGGACCTCGACATTTCTTTGCTATTCAAATCAAAATGCAGTAGTCTTCACATTTGTTACCATGGATTTCAAAAGAATAATCTACATTTCTAAAGCTATTTATATAGAAAGACAAAAGAGAACATAATTAAGCTGGAGTCTTTCCATAGCATTGTCTTTTGGGGTCCAGGCAGCAGAACCATGATATAGGTGAAAAAGTACTATGGCTAGGTTCCAATGTATGTGATTCAAGCTGAAGAACAAAGTTGAACTGTGAATACATTAGCTCAATTCAAAAAGTGAATGCTAACCAGAGGGTCTCCATCTTTGGAGACCAAACAAGGACAAAGAGCTTAAATGGCAGCAGTATCACTGAGGGTTATTTATAAAACAGCACTTTGCAACACATATCAAGAAGCTAAGACACCCATTGCTCATACTTCTCAGAGAACAGAATAGGATGCTCATTTGTTTGGAATGGGTCTTGAAGGAAAATATTCTGGAATACCCTGGAAGGCAGGAAGAGAGCCTTCCTTACTTGAAGACCATCTTTCTCCCTATGGGCTCAAGCCTTTGAATTGTATCTCATTTATCTTCTCAGTGTGAATCCACCCCAGCTCTAGAAGTTAGTCTGCAAACTTTCATAGCCTAACTCCCATTGTCAAATGGGCTTCTTTTCTTACTCTATCTTCTGATACTCAGAACCATTCAGAACATGTATTTACTACTATAGTCTGCAATGAAATGTGATTTAAGAAACAACTCTCCAAAATAAGGAATATAAGAGCAGTTTGGTCTCTCTTTTTTTTTAAACGTTTGGTCAAGTAGCATGGGACAAATGGCTCAGCTCTAGCTGAGTTAAATTCCCACTTCTTTTGATAAGAAAAAGTCAAAATCAATAAACTTTTCTTAGAAATAAATTACAAACAAATCTATTTGTAAGAGGAAATCTATTCTTCTCAAGCGTTTTGGAAAGATGGAAAGTTAAGTATTCAATTGGTTATACGTACTTTTTGGATATTTCAACTTCTGTAAGATTGGAATCTAGTGAAGCCTTCCTTCAATTTTCTAACACCAATACAAAGTCTGTTATCAAAATGTATAAAAGATGCTTCTAAAAACAACTGTTACGTTTAGTGTTTTTGACTTAGTGATCGAGCCATAATTTTTTCAATTCCAACTTTCATTTGTTGCTGTACCCTCTCCCTAATGGGGGTTTGGGCCTCCGAGTCATCTTCTTCAATCTTTGTGTGATAAGGTGAGCTACTGGCTTCTGTTTAGCAGAGCTG
Organism: Ursus americanus; assembly: GCF_024610735.1. Lineage (NCBI taxonomy): Eukaryota > Metazoa > Chordata > Mammalia > Carnivora > Ursidae > Ursus > Ursus americanus. Next base: position 34,131,409 of record NC_142154.1, read on the forward strand.
GATCAGGAACATCTCTGTGTTTGATTGGCTGGCTTTGAAAGGATTACTCCTCTGGAAAGCCACTGTTCTGTATCACATTGCTAGCCGGGTGGACTTAATTGTGGTTAAAAAATTCAAATTGAAGATGAGTATTTACATCAAAGAGAACATTACCTTCAGTACTCCTAGGTTACATAGCTTCTATGTGTGTAATGAAGAGCTCTATTTCAAAACAACCTTAAATGCTATAGCCAGAAATAACGGACTCTGGCAAAGAGAGGTAATTTGGGGTCCCTGTATGTTCTTTAACAAAGTCAGTACGATTTAAAAATAAATGAATTCCAACTACACAAATTGAGTTCAATAAGATTAACAAAACTGAGGGAGACCAATATGTCAGCTATGTCAACAAGTCAAATACATTATACTATTTATACCCAGATGACATAGAACAATGACTTTCCATTTTTATTTTGCATTACCCAGTTACTCAGAGTAAACATTATTACTTTTCAGATGCCACTTATCATTTTATCTGAAAGAAAAATTTACTGAGCAAAATGCTTAGCTGTAGGATTTTACGTTTACAATCCATCAGGTTATAATATTAAAGTTACTACAGTTTCTTCCCCACTGTGAGCATTCTGTATGTGCGTTTTATTTACATTCTGTCACTTTCTATTTCCTCCTAAACTTTATACGTTCAAGAAAGAAACTGTATTGGTGTTATGTAACAATACTTCAAATTTGCAACATACATACTGGTTTCTCTCTCCCTTGAACCCATGTGCCTGGAAAATAAACACAATGTATCCCCCCCAAAACCACCTTGGAGTGTATAAAGAAGAGTGTAGACCTGTAGCAGTATAAGCACTGGAAAACAGTTGTGTGGAAGGGTAAAGATGTATCTGTCCTTGTTGACAACAATCCCCACGATTTAATAAGAGCCACAGGCAGCCAACTTGGTAAATGACAAGGTTCAAGGCCTGGCCATAAGAAGTGGGTAACCCAGTGGGAGTTAAGGCTTTTAGGTCTTACAACTAATGTGATTCAAAAAACAAAACAAAACAAAAAAACCCCAAAAACCCCAAAGCAAGCAAACCGTAAAACCTGGAGAAAGTGCTCCAAATAGAGCCTCTTTGGCAACCCAAATTCAACCAAATGATTCAGGTGGACGGTTAGAATAAACTGTGCGCCGTTTCCTTTCACTAGGTCTACAAGCCCATAAATTTGTTTGGTCCAGAACACCAGGAGTTATTAGCACCTTCCTTTTCCACTTTTTAATATTCAATATATTCAGCAACAATCCTTAATCCATGGTCTTCATTCATTTATTGACTGAACAAGATCCTGGGTGCCTCCTGGTGATCGCTCCTTCCAGATTGACCTTATATGACAGCAAACTGAAATGCCCCTCCGTGGAGAGGGTCAAGACCGTGAGGAAAGTCATCCAAAGGTGGACGCATCTTGCTTTCATTTACTTGTTTATTAGAGGGGCGGCGATGGCCGTGGCTAGACGAGGACAAGGCGCGAGGCGAAGGGGCGCGCGGGCCGTGAGCCGCAGCCCCGGGGTGGGCACCCGCGGAGGAAGTGGAGGGCAGTAGCCACGCTCTACCAGCTCGGCCCGCCGGACCCAGAAAATGACCAGCCCCTCCCCCTCCACTGCACCCTTGACCCCTCCCCCTCTTTCCAGGCCTTTCATCCGCCCGCTCGCCCGCCGGGCAGCCCCGCGGGCCCCGGACCTCGCGCCGCCCGCCTCTTTCGCCAACCCGGTCCAGCGACGCGGGCAGGCCCAGGGCGGCCCCGCGAAGCCCTCGGCCGGGCGAGGACCCCGACCCCGACCCCTCCGGCCGCGCCCCTCCCCCTCGAGTAACGCACCTGCGGCCCCGCCCCCGGCCAAACGCTGAGGCGGCGGCGGGCTGGCGAGGCCGAGCGGCTCGGCCCTCCAGGCGCAGTCACCTTCCCTTCCCCCGCCATTCTGCCCACCCCCCTAGCTCAGCCACCAAGCAGCCGCCGCGCTCCTCAGCCGCCCCGAAATCTAAAGGGGTCCGTCTCCGGCACCACAACCAAATGGCTGAGCCTCCCTGGCCGGCTGCGCAGCCCGCCCATTGGTCCCTTCCCCCCCGCCGCCGCCACCATTGGCTGTTGCCCGGAGACCCTCGGCAGCGATTGGCTCCAGCTGTTGCCGCTCATCCGCTGGACCGCAGGTCCCGCCTCCACCGTGATCAGGTTAGTGTGCGCCGCGGGTGCTGGGGGCTCGAGAACCGAGCGGAGCTGGTTGAGCCTTCAAAGTCCTAAAACGCGCGGCCGTGGGTTCGGGGTTTATTGATTGAATTCCGCCGGCGCGGGAGCCTCTGCAGAGAGAGAGCGCGAGAGATGGACATGGACAAACGGATTCATTTAGAGCTGCGGAACAGGACGCCCTCTGATGTGAGCATTTGCCAAAAATATCTCTGTCGGTCCATTCTCCTACTTTGTGTGTGTGTGTGCGTTGGGGGGAGGCACTTTTTTTTGAGGGGGGGCGCCCGGGAGGTGTGGGTTTGGGGGTCGGACTGCAAATGAATTGCAAGGTTGGGGGGTTGCAATGCCATCCGAGCATGTTCCGGCTGCCGCCGCCGCTGCCCTTGGTGTGTGACTACCTGTGCGTGTGCTCCCGCGTGTGCGAGTGTGGGTGCGAGAGTGTGCGTGCGAGTGTGCACCCACCGGGGGCCAGCGGGCGCACGCGTTTGGGTCGGAGAGAATGAGGCAAAATAACCCTCTGAGCTCGCTGCTCCCTTGACTCCGTCTGGGGGGAAGATTAACGAGGGAGGAGGAGGAGGGGGGCTGCCTCCTGGATTTAACAACAAAAAAAGGGGGTTTTATATTTTATAAATGAATCCCCCCTTCCGCCCCCCTCCCGCGCCTTCCCCCTCCCTTTCTCTCTCTCTCTCTCTCTCTCTCTCTCTCTCTCTCTCTCTCGCACACACACAATAAGTTTTGGGCTTCGCGAGTCCGGTTTAGTTTCTGATAAATGTGGGCCGAGGCCCCCGGGGAGAGCGCGTGGGGAGGGGGCTGCAGTGGAGTTGGGAATGGCTCGAGTTTAAAGTGCGTCTTCATTTCTTTGCAGTGATGAGGCGAGAGACGGGGGAGCCATATTTGTAACTTTGTAGTGTTCGTGAACGCGCCCTTTCTCTCCCTCCCTCCCTTTCTCTGCCTCCCTTCCTCTCCTCCTCTTTCTCCCTCACTCTTTCCACCCCACCTTCGGGCCAGATGCTGATGTTTCTTCCTTTCCTTCCGAAGGGAGGATAAATTGGAAGGGGGGAGGGATTTTCGAATGTGCAAAGGCACAGATAATCCCCGCGCCTCCCCACCTCGAGCGATCGCTATTGCAAGTTACCCAAAGGCTACGTCCCGGTCCCCCCTCGCCCCTGCTCCTTCCGGCCTCGCTAAGATGCCAGCCTTTGAGCCCTCGCGCCCCCCGGCCAGTCTTTCTCCAGGGTGGGCTCTTCGGCAGCCATTCGGCGCCTCGTTAATACATGGGCACGGGAAACTTTGTCAGGACGCGAGCTGCCCAGACCTGGTGCCCGTGGTGGGTATTGGCTGGGTCCAGATTTATGCGGGCATAGGAAACACGCAGCTCCGGGATGGGAGTTTGCCTTCTGGTCGCCGTTATTGATTGGGCAGCGGCGGGAGTACGGCCGGAGGAAACTTACACGGATGGGAACTGGGAGGCTCGGGCGAAAGCCCACCCCCAAGGAGGGGGAAGGTGAGGGTGGGTTACTCGAACGCTCGTTTGTATTTCTGCCTCCCTCTCGCTTTCTAACAGTGTTTTATGTGAGTTGGCGGCTCAGCGGAGGAGACCCCGGCTCTGGGGCGGAGACCCTGGCCGGCTCCCCTCCCGACCCCTCCGGAGACCAGGGCGGCGCGGGCGGGAGGACCCCTCCTCCAGCCTCGGTGGCCAGGGTTCCACAGAGTTGGGAGTTTGGGTAGTGCTGTGCGCTGACCTGTCGCCCCTCCAGCCCGTTAAAAGCCGAATCCCTGGCCAAGGCAGGCCTTGCTTCCTCTTTTCTCTAGTTCCTCCCCCAAACCTGAGTGAGACTTTTGAAAACAAGATCCTTTTTGTGCCCCCCCATCATAACGCAGCTGTGGACTGTAGACGTGCAGTGCCTTATGGCGCGCAGGGCGGAGAGGGGGTGGCGGAGGGAGGGGAGGGGGTGCCCGCCGAGAAGGCAGGAGTTTCCGCGAACAATTTGCCGGCGGTTTGCCTTTCTCTGGCCGGTTTCATCCCGGCTTAGACCCCGAGCCGGAGGATTTGGGGGCTGGGTGTGGTGATGGGGGAGGGGGCCGGAGCCGCGGTCTTCCCGCGTACTTTCCGGAAGCCCCCCGTGCGGAGGGGGAAGGGCTCACAGTAGGGGGCCGGGGTCGTGGCGGGTGGGTGTGGAGGCGCGGTTCGCCCGGCCAACCCCAGCCACACGGCTGGCCAACTGGGAGCGAGATCGAAAGCGGGTCGAACCGGCTCTTTAAACTTCCCCGAGTGTGTGCTGGGGGAGGGGAGCGCGCCGCGCCGAACTGGGAGCGATTTCTCACGCTTCGCCCCCTCGCCTCCGAGTCTCCCAGCCCACTCGCCTGCCCCCTGCCTCGAGGCGGGGTGGGGCGCGGGAGGGGTTGGAGGGGGCACTTTCTGCACATTTGGGGAGGAGGGGGAGAGAGAAAGCTAGCTAATGAGGGACAAAAGGGGTGGGGGAGGAGGAACTATTTTTTTTAACCGTTCTTAAGACAAACAGCTCTCGGAGAGCGCCCCCTGCGCCCCTCCCCGCCGCGCTCCCCCCCGGGGCCCCCACACACCCACCTTCGGAGCCTCTCCCAACTCGGATCCGGGGGCTGGTGGCCACGCCGCGACGCCGAAATAGGACGAGCAGCCATGTTTCCCGGGTCTCGCGCGGCCCGCCCCGCCCCTCCCCCATGGCGCGGCCGGCGCCGAGCGCGGGGCTGCGAGTGCGGGCGCCGGGTTCCATCCGGCGCGGGGCGCGGGCCGGCGGGCGGGCTGGCGCCTGGGCGGCCGGGCCTCGTGCGCGCGGGTCGGCGCGGGCGCGGCAGGCCGGCCCCGGGCGGGCCTCCTGGCTTCCCCAGCTGCTGCGGAGCTCGCGGTGTGTTGTTATTATTATTTTCGTGAAGGCCAGGCCAGCCGGAGGCCGAGCCCGAAGGGCGCCGAGGCGTTATTGGGGGGCAGGGGCGGTCGCCGGGGCCCTGCTCGCCTGTGGCATGACTGCCGGGCGCCGGGCTGCCATTTTGTCACCGTGGCTGTTGTCGCTGTGGGGGGGCGGGGTGCAGAGCCTTGCGCCATCGCCCCGACGGCCCCGGACGTGGAGGCAGCAGGGGAAGCCGGCTCCGGGGACCCCCGGTGGTGCTCTGGGCCCCTAGGGGGGTTCCCTCCCCGCGACAACGGCCTGAGGCTCTGCTGGAGCGTCGCGGCGGCGGTCGCCCTGGGAGGGCGACGATCCTCCCTCCGAGTGCTCCCCCCCCATCGCGCTCCCTACCTCCCCCGCCCCTCTTCTCGCCAGTGTTTCGCCCTTCCTCCCGCTGGCGTTTTAGACGTAGTTAAATGTGGCCCTAAAGACGTACTGGTCGCCCCGGTGTTTGCTCTTTCGGAGGAACTGATAGGAGGGCTGGGGGAGAAATTAAACATGAGGTTTCTTTTTCGGGAGGGGGGGCGCGCGCGCGACTCTAGCGGCCCTGAGTGGAGCCAAGGACAGCAGCCGCTTACCCGGGAGGGACGAGTTGTCGATGTGTTGGGGAAACGCCCTCCGGGGCTGGGCTCTCCGGGAAGGTAGGTCGCGCTCCGGGTTTCAGGTGGGTGTTGCAGCGCCCTGCCTTCGCTAGGGGAGCCCCCCCACCCAGTCTTCTGCCCCTCCCCCTTTCATTTTTTGCCTTGGGGAAGGCAGTTTACGGTAGTAAATGTAACCCTAAACCGAAAAGAGAAGGGAATAAGGTTTGCTTTTTTAAAAAGTAAGTGATGTCTTTCTGCCGACCGCCTTTCTGCGTCACGTCTCTGGCTTCTCTCCGGGACTTTTTAAAAGCCGATGTCAGTGCTGGTTAAGCACCTGACTGGTTAAACTCTGGTGTCTGCATGAGACTAGCTTTGATGGCAGAGGCTGCCCAGGAAGCCAGGTTTTAACTCTGACCTTTGGAATACGTCGCATGATGTTTTTCAGACTGACTTACTGCCTAATTGGGTTCATGTAGCCTGATATTAACTACAGTTTATGCCAGCCAACCAGGGATCCACAGGCAGAAAACTGAGCTCCAGCTCGGTATGGTCATGGTCGGTTATGTTTTGTTAATGCATTGCCGCTGCTGGTAGTTTTGAGTCTGGGGGCTCCATGGTGAAGCTGAGTTTTGGAGCCCCCACGGACCTGAGTTTGAATTCTAACTACTACGAAGAGGTAGGATAAGTTAACCTCCTCTTTGAACTTTAGTTTCCTCACCTGTAAGAGGGGAATGGTGATCTGGTTTAATGTGTAAATGACCAAAGTGGTTCAATCTGGCCCTCGGTTGCTCAGTATGTGATAGTGTTATTGGAGAAAGAACTGGGGTGCCACGAGGCACAACTTTGAGTGGCTCTCTGGTTCTGGACAACAACAGCAATAATAATAGTGAATGCTCACACAGCCCTACGCTGTGCCTGGCACAGTTCTAAGTGGATTAGACAGATCAATTAACCTAGTCCCCACAGCTGCACTGTGAGGTAGGCACTGTTATCCTCCTGTTACACACAGGGAAACTGAGGCATAGAGAACTTATCACAGCCAGTCTGCGTACTCAGCCTCTTAGTCTCTGTGCCCTCCCCTGAAGCACCCTTTTCTGTCAGACACTGAGGGGAGAGCATTTTCTTCTCTGGTTTTTAAACAGTGCCACCTTACGAGAGATTGGGTTTCCTGTCATTGAAGGTACTGACGAGAACCCGGGATGGCCCCCAGGTTGAAGATACTGAGGTGGATAGTCGGGACCAGGGGCTCTGATACGGGGGAAGCCGTACACTTTCTGAGTTCGGTTTAGAACATCCCATCTGTTTAGGCTGAAATAAGTCTGTCCTTTTAGGTGTTGGGGTATACATTTTGGGTGATGAGAAGACTCTCAGGCAGTGATTTGTATGGGATTTTGCATGTAATGCATTTTCCATTTTTGCCTGTCACCATCTACAGCCAGAAAACTGAAGAGAATTGGCGTGGCCTCTGTACCTAAGATGTGGTGTACTAATAACTCACGGATCATCTCCCTTAATTCTCCTTAACAACTCGTTAGGGGTAGGCAAAGCAGTGTGACCTCCTCCATGTTGCGAGGGTCACAGCAGGCAACAGAGTTGAGTTCTTGTCCCACTGTTAAGCCAGGGGCCCCTTAAGTTGGACTGTAGGGACTTTGAGGGTTGTATAGTCCATTAGGTCCCAAACGTGGCCCCTCCTCAGAATCACCCGGGGGAGCGTGTGAAATGCAGACTCCGCAGGGGTCGTCAATTTCAGGTTCAGCTGCCTGTTTGGTGTCCTGAGCTAAGAATAATCTGTAGCAGAAACATTGGAGTCAGTTTGAGGATTTGGAACACTTTAACTTTGAATCTCAGTGAAGTGAAATGTTATCCCCCCAAAAGAATTCCACTTGTCTCTTAGATGGTTATAACCCTTCCACCCCCCCAAACTGTATATATTATAGTTGAATTTTGTCAATAAAAGAATTGTGGAAATTTGTTTTCTTTCATTATAAAAGTGCCTGTGTAGTATTGTTACTTTTCTCTCTAGATACAGTTTATTGTCTGGCCTTTTACAGAGAAAGCTTGGTGACCCTTGGGTGGGAGGCAGTGGGATCGAGATCTGGGGTGTTTTTGTTTGTGTGTGTGTGTGTGTGTGTTTAATTTTTTATTAAACATGGGCAAGCCATTCATTTGGGTGGTGCTTTAGGAGTCTTTCCAAGTTCCTTTTTGTGTTGCCCTTTAACTAGTTGATGCCTGGTGGAAATCGGCCTTGCTCAGAACCCCCGTCAGAAGTGAAATTGTCCTTGTTATCAGTTTAGAATTGAGCACCCGTTCTATCTAGAAGTTCTGTGCAACCAGCTAAAATTCCTACGCTTGCGTACTCCGAGTATTTTAAAAGGTTTTTGCATCTCTTGTAGTTAAACGGTTAATCTTAAATTTCAGATGTCTTAGGGCTCTGGGGCCTGCAGAAGGTGTAGCAGCTGTGTCCTCCATGGCTGACATCAGACCCTCAGCACAGATCGTTGAAAGCCACAGATAATCCTGCAATCTCTAGTTCTGCCCTGCTGCTCTCCCACCATGCGTGTTTCCTGGGGAACATACCAGCAACAAAGTGGCTTTGAGTTTCAGAGCCCTTCTTTCTACCTCTAACCTCTCCTGCCTGAGCTCCTGAGCCGAGGGAACAGATATAAGATTGGCCAGGCCGAGGGGAGGAGATAAATCCAAGGGGAGGAATCCCAGTTCCCGTACATTTGGCCTGTCCTTTAAGGACAGCAGGCCGCAGACCCAGTTCCCTGTCTGGGCTGCTCGCGCACCCCCAGCCTTTCAAGGTGACTGCCTCTAGACTTCTACAGTCCTTTTTATTTGTACAGGCACCTACCTGAGCTTTGGGTGGTCATCCCAGAGCTTCAGTCCAATTTAATGACAGCACGTTGAAGTAAGAAACTTAGGGCTGTGGGTGACCCTTTATAGGTATTGTAAATAGGGTACTCCTCAGAGGTCTCACCACTGTACCTGCCCTCTCTACCTTGGGAGAGGAGCTCAGAGCTTGTTGCTGAGTGGTGATGAGCCCTGGTCGAATGAACTTGGCCCAATTGTTTGGCCTGAATTCTGACATGAAGAGGAGGCTCATTACTCTGGTGTCCAGAAGGGGCTACTCCCTTACAGATGGGTGCTGCCGTGCCTCCCCACCCCATTTTGACCCGCCCCCCCCTGCTCTCGCTAGATGTCTCCCAGGAAGTACACCCCACCAGTCCCCCATCACCACTACCTTCTTCCCACAAATACAGAGAAACAGGGACCTGACTTTGAATCTTATAATCTTATGTTACATTGAAATACAATTGTACAAATGATAAATACCCAACACTGATGTTTTCATTAAAGAGATGGAGTCTGGCAGGGATGGAGAATTGCGAAGGCATCTGTTATTCAGAACTTGTCATTTAATAAAATTTGCTGAAACAAGATGAGCAAAGCACCCATGGCCCTGGGCCACCTGCCCGGACATGGAAACAGCCTCCTCATATAGAACCAGTAGTCCTGATGATATTTGTTAATACAAAGTCTGTAAACAAGATAAAATATCTTTGTTCTGCCACGCCAGGCCCTGTCTTGTGCCCACTGGGCCACACCCTGCAACCCCCACGTTTGCACCCAGATTGATTTTGCTGTAGCCGCACCAGGGGCACAGCTGCCCTGGTGCGCTCCTCTGTCTTCTTTACCAGAACTTGCTCCAGGCAGCAGATCTGAAAGATCAGCTTGCTTCCTCCTATCACTTACCCTAATGTGGATTAAAGTGAAGCCTGTCTTTCCCAGAGATGTTTGTGTTTGGGGATTCCGGTTTGGTGAGGAAATCAGCAGAGGACTATTAGAGACTTGGGTGGTGTTCTCAGTTTTGCTATTAACTAACTTGGACGAGCTGCGGGGCTCCTGGGGCCTCCGTTTCCTCCACTCTAAAATGGGAGTATTGCATTAGCTTGGTGGCTTTCAGACTTTCTGATCCTAACATAAAAATACGTTTCACACCACTATCCAGTGTGTATATACTTACATGTTACACAGAACAAAGACAAGATGCTTCCTTACTCCATGGAAAACACTTCTGTTCATTTAAAAAAAAAAAAAAAGTTTACTGGCTTTGACCTACAAATTGATCGCATTGCTTGTGATTATTTGAGGGACATTAAAAGATGAATATTAAGCTTCCTTCGCACTCAAACATCTTGTGGTTTGATTTGGGAGAATGAGAGAATGCCGATTGTAGCTTTGTAAGCTCCCTTCACTGAAGGTCAATAGCGATTTCTCCTGCTTGTAAGCCAGGGGTCCCCGTGTTCTCAAATGGTACCCCTTTGGTTTTGTTCCACCTCTTTCCCACCCCAAACCTTCTCATGGCATTAAGGAATCCTTATCCTAAGTTCCTACCCCAGGTGGATGCCTTCCAAGGTTCCTGGTTATGCCAGGGGCCCCCAGCCAAACACGCCCCTCCTTCTCTGCACACTCATCGCCCGGCGCCCTCCATCCTCGCTGTGCCACACACTGTGCAGGTTGCCCGCCGGCTCCCACATTTCCCAGCACAGAGGAGAGACCGCTGGGGAGAGAGGAGAGTGCCTTTGGCTCCCGCTTCCACCCAGACTACCTGGGTGGTGCATCCTGCCTCCCCCACTTCAGCCACGGCCCCTCTTGTCTCTGCAAAGTGATGATAGAACAGTACCTACCGGACAGGAAGCGCTCAGTGAATGATAACCGGTATTGGTGTTCTGGTCCGTTCCGCTGGAGCACCATCGTGGGCATTCACTTAAACACACACACACACACACACACACACACACACACACACACAGACCTATGTTAACAACGGACACATTATATAAAAAAGTCACATTTGTTTCAATGAGAAAAGAGGTTAGAAGCTAGAGATTCTAACTTGGCAGAAGTCTTTTTCCCCACAAGCAATTCAATAGTAAATGTGTTGGGGTGCCTGGGTGGTGCAGTCGTTAAGCGTCTGCCTTCAGCTCAGGGCGTGATCCCGGCGTTCTGGGATTGAGCCCCACATCAGGCTCCTCCGCTGGGAGCCTGCTTCTTCCTCTCCCGCTCCCCCTGCTGTGTTCCCTCTCTCGCTGGCTGTCTCTCTCTCTGTCAAATAAAATCTTTAAAAAAAAAATAGTAAATGTGTTGTTTCTAGATGTGAGTGGAGCAGTGGCATCTCTGCCCCCCAGAGCAGCCCCAGCCCTGGACCCCAGGCAGTTTCTAGAGGGTAAGGTCACCGCCCGCCCTCTCCCCAGCTGTGCCTTTGCTCACTGCGCAGGGGGCTGCGTCGGACCCTCTCCCCCGACTGCCCTCCGACCCTGCCCCCTTGCCTTCCCAGCCACCCTCTCCCCTCTCCCAGAAAATCCACACCTTTCTTCTGAAGAAATGCCTGGACAGAATCCGTGCCCAGCTCTGCCATCCTTGGGGTCTGGTCCACTCCTGCCGCTCAGTTCCCTTTCGCCCCCTGGGCCCCTGAGCCCCGCTCCGCTTCTTTGGTCCCTCTCAAGCTTGGGATGTTTCTCCCATCTCAAAGCAAACAGAAAGCCTGGCTTGATTCTTCCTTGTCACCGTAGCTGCTGCCTAGCTCTCTCCCTTTTTATAGTCAGACTTGCCGAATTGTCTAGAACCACCTTCTCCATGCCCTCACTTCTCTCACACCTTAGCCCTACCCCTCTGGTTGGCTTCCTGAACAACTCCAGAAAGACACACTCACTGTCTTCCCTTACGGTGTCTGCACCCTTGACCTTCCTGAGAGCCGTTCCCTCTTGCTCTCCCTTTCTCCTGTACGTCTCTTATAGCTTTGGCCACTCCTTGTTTCTGGGGTCCTTTGTCCTCCTCTGTGTGGCCATGAAGTATTGTGCCCAGGCAGGCCTGGGCCTTGGGCCCTCTCAGTCTGCGTTCTCCCTCACTGACAGCAGAAGGGACTGTGCTCTGTGTGTGATCTGATGTGGGCCTTCCATCCCCGAATCCCTGGCTCAGCTCAGGACCCACCCGATGTCTCTACCTGAGTGTCCAGAAAGAAGCCCTGGCCTCTGTCACCTCCATCCGCCCGCAGATGGACCCAGCTGATGTCCCTGCATCAAGGCCCCCTTGAGCCATGCTTCAGACTTCAGCCAGCATGCTCTCACTGAAACACAGGGTTAGCTGGGTTGCTGTGCTTCAGATCCATAGTGTTCTTAGGAGGTGGTCCGAGAGCCTTGTGAGACCTTACTCAGGTCCTGCGTGGACTGGCCACGGCGTGCTCACATCCCCCGCCCCTCCGTGCGCTGGCCTCACCACCTTTATTCCCACAAAACTACTCGAGGCCCTAACTGCCACCGCTGTCACCCACTTAGCATCTAAGTGTCTCCACCAGCTCCCTCAGCTTCCACCCTCCTCTGCTCTGGGTCTGGTTCTTTTGTTAGGAAACTCTTACAGAAATGGCCTTCACAGTGCTTCAGTTGGTAATTATACACTCTTGAATGTGTTTCCATGAGCATTTCTGTCCCCCTGTGTAGCCATACGATTTAAAGGCTCCGTTTTTGGTACACGTCACCGTGTCACCTCGGCGCAGCACTGGCCGTGGCACATGGTGGCCATTCTAGAAATGTTGGTTGAATGAAGAGACCAGGGTGCTCCTGTGTTCTTGTTATTGTCATCACCCTCTGTCTGGAAAGCCAAGCACAAGCCCCTTAAACAAAGCATCGGAAACAGTGTAGGGTTCATTGCGCCCCCTGCCCCAGCTCTCCCCTGGGTGAGGGAGCTTCTGCCTCTGGGTTGGTGATGCACACTGTCTTAGTGCCCTGGGCTCCTCGGATGTTTCTGGTTTTCACAGCCCTAGTGTAAAGAATTTGAACCGCAGCCCTGGCTTGTCTAGCTTTCAGATGATGGTTTGTTCACATGCACCACGTATACGTGTGCACCTGATAAGACAACACCAAAAAAAGTCGAACCTCAGAAATATTTAAACCATTCAGAAATATTTAAAAGTCCTGATATTTTCTTCCTGTGCGTCACTGGACTGTGTTGGCCGATGCACTCGGGAGACTACTGCTCTCATCTGTGGCTTATGTTATTTTTAATTTGGTCATGAAGGTCCGTGCTGTGTAAGACGTGCCTGTACTTTACCCAGCACCCTGTCCTTACTCAGAACTTCCAGCTCTGGTGTGTGATGGGTTAGGGGTGGAGAGCATTCTTAACCCTTCTTTGCCCAGCAGGGGAGACGCAGCGGTCTGCGGAGAGCCCCAGCAAGGGGAGTGTCCAGGCTCTGCAGCAGGAGCTGCTGTCTGCTTAGGCTCTGCACAGACCCCCCCACCCCCGGCCATCCCTGAGGGTCCAGCAAACCCCCGTGCTGGTCTGCAGATGTCTTGTGAGGCTCACAAGCGTCTGAGGTGAGAAGATTCCAGGAGCAGCAGATGGAGGCCGGCCAGGGTGGGGAGAGGAGGTTTTCTCCTCCTTGTCCTCAGGCCGGGAATAAGGGAAAGGCAGAGGGTCAGCTGCAGGCTGGAAGAACAGGAATGGAGGGTCCATGAAGTCTGGAGGAGGAGGGCCTGTGCTCTTTCTGTGTGCACCGCGTCGTGCTGGGACTCTGCAGTCAGAAGTGTCCAGGAGGTCTCGCTCACTGGATTCTGCTGCCTCCCTCAGAAGTCATGAGAGAAAGAGAGAGTGTGTGTGTGTGTGGGGAGGGTGCTGGGGTTGAGGCAAGAACCTGTTATAGTAAATTTAAAGGGATTCCTTACAGATTTCTTCAGGGACATGTATCCCAGGGAGGCACGCATCCCCCATTATGTAACCAACTTTCTCTGTAGCCGCTGGCCTCCCCAGCAGGCCCGAACGGTGTGGCGGTGAAGGGAGGGAGGGTGCGGGGAGCCCACTTTCGCTGACCCGGCCTGTGCGCCCAGCACCCGGAATAATGCAGGGGGTTCCGTGAACGCTGCGTAGGCATCTGGGTAGCAGCTTGAATGTGCTGAGCCCGGTCCCCGTGTGCTGGCTGGGGAGCGGGTGACAGACGGATGCCATGAGGTCTCTGTGCTGGGGTTGGGGAGATGGAGCACGGACCGGAGAAAGAAGGAATGAGGCCCGAAAGGCAGACTTCAACCCCAGCTGCGTATCAGAGCCACCAGGGGAGCATGTTAAGAAATCCCCAGGCTCTACCCAGCTACAGAATCAGCTTCCGAGGGTGGGGCGCGGTCGGTGTATTTTTAGACTGCTCTAAAGGGGGCTCTAACGCGCAGTCAGGAGCCGCCACATTCAGGCGGGGTGCAGAACTTCGCAGCAGGTAGGAAGAAGTAAACTGAGCGGGTGTCCAAGGAGAGGACGGTGGAAGAAGGGAAAGAGGAAAGGGGTGTGGCATTCCAGCCGCTGGGGTGCCCGACTCTGGTCCTTGGCCTGGCCCCCTCACGCCCCCGCATTCCAGCTCTGCACACTGGTACCCATACTGGTGTCTCACGGGGCTGTTCCTGGGGCTCCCAGTGGTATGACTTGAGCAAGCCCAGAGTTGGCCCTTCCTCCATCCCCAGGGGCCTGAAAGGCCAGGGGGCCTTTTGTAAGGAGGAGGGGAGCCCAGAGCCAAGGAGGCAGGCGTCGCGGGCAGTGCCCGAGCTACGGTGCTCCGCTGTTTGAGGACACCCAGCAGGTTTTCCACGAGCCTCGGCTGCCTGGTCTGTCAAATGGTGACTCACAAAAATACCTGCTTCCCAGGGGTTGTGGTCAGGACTGAAAGAAATGTTTGTGCCAGGTGTGTGTCGTGGATAGCCCCTGGAGGCTGGGAGACTTTAACCAGCCCGGGCTTGAAGGAGCTGTTGGAACAGGGTTGGGGAGGGGGCGGCCTGTCTGAAGAAGGCCCTCGCTCGGTGGCTGAGCCTGAGTGTGGTGGGAGCAGTTCTGCGGAGAGCTGTCTTTGCCTGCCCCAGAAGGAGGCCTCCCTTGGAGCTGCTCTCGCAGGTGGGAGGGGGCCGGAGGAGCCCCAGGCAGGAGACAGCCCCAGGTTTCTGTGGAGGTGGGGCTGCAGACATCCCCTGCCCCAGGGCCTCCCTCTCCTGTCGTTAGGGGGAAGCTGCTCTCTGCCTGGCTGGTCTTTTCTGGGGCAGTAGTTCTGCCCGCAGACCCTCCTGTGTCTCAGAACTCTGGGTCTGCCCTGCTCGGGCCTGCCTCTTCCATTCAGATAGCTCCCGAGAGGTCTCCTCCAGGAAGTCTTCCTCCACGCACTAGAAGAAAGGGTGTGATTTGCACTCCTCCCAGATGATGCCAGGAGGTAGAGGTCCCCAGGACTCGCAGCCGTGCTGTCCCCTGAGCGCATCCCCATACCACCTCCCTGGGGCGTGCATCGTGGCTCAGCTCTCCGTGGGGTCAGGTCAGTGTTCTGACATCCCCCCTGCCGGAGGGCGCTGTTGAGGGCTCGCAGAGACAGGCACGGCTCCCCTGCAGCTGGGTGCACCAGGACGGCTGTGTGATGACGTCATGCGTCTCCAGCCTCCCGCCTAGCTGCCTGTGGGAAGGATCTGTCTGTTCTGGCACAGGGGCCTCCTCCATATGGACGGCCAGGAATTGGCCATCACAGTCACCCAGGGCGTTCCTGCCACTTCTGCGTGTCTCCGTTTCCCCATGGAGATTTGGGGGCACCGCGGGCATGGCCGAGGGAGGGTGGGCAGGCATGCACGCTGGTACAGCTCCCCAGCTGTGTCTGGGAGGCTTGAAGAATCCTATCTGCAGAGGTTGGCCTGCTGCCATCATGAGTGGTTCTGCTCCTTCTAGCCCCCGTTTGCGGCTGTGTTGCAGATAGGCCTCTGTGTGTCTTGGTCAAGAGTGCCGGTGTGTCTTTACAGTTAGGTGTGGTCTCTGAGTCTGGGGAGGCCTGTCCTAGAGTAGGGCTCTCCACGGCTGCTGTTTTGGGTGAAGGTAGAGGCGCTGTGGTCACAGGAGCAGAAGTGGAATGCTGTCCTCCTAAAGTGAAGGAGTACGTGGTTCAGGGCAGGCATTTGGCCTCTGGAGGCACTTGGGAGCCTTCCCTCGGTTCCAGTGGCCAGTGTGGTCACTGCCAGGAGCGGCCACAGGGGAGGATCTGATGTGGAAGGGAAAACACACGTCTGCATTTGACCAGTGGCCATAGACTCAAGCGAGGTATGATCCTGGTCTGCAAGGTGCCCACTGTCCTGGGAAACCAGACTTGTGTCGGGCAAATGTTCTGCTAGCCCTGGGAGGCCTGTGACGGCCACAGATGTCTCCAGTGGGAAGCAGCACTTGGCCGGCTAGCATCTGATGTTAACCAGTTAGGAGGGTGATTTTTGCAGATAGAAAACGCTGTGATGGGGTCATTCATCTTCCCATGTGGATTGAATGACTATTGCACTCTGGGTCTTCTCTAGGCATTCTGGATACAGCAGTGGACTAGACAAGCTCATCCTCTGTGCTGCCCACATGGGGCTCCTGTTCTGCTGAGAGATGGTCAGTAAGCTAAAGGCAAGACTGCTGCTGTGCTAGGTCCCAAGAAGACAAAGCTGTGTTAAAGGGAAGGTGTGATCCAGGGAGGCCTCTCCGAGGAGGTGGCATTTGAGCAGTCACTCGAATAACTACACTGGACATCTGGTCCCGGCAAGCCAGAACCTTAGAATATCTGACCTCGAAGTACCTACGAATCATCTTGCTGATGGGCGAGCCGAGGCCCAGAGAGGTTAAGATGCAGATTCATGACGCGATAAGTAGGAAAGATGTGGTAGAAGAGGGAGACAGCACATAACTGGCCAGTACTCTGCTCACACCAATGTTAGGCATTTCCCCGGGACACCTGACCCTCTGCGGTTTCGTCCCAGAGCGTCTTTCCTTAGCCTGTCAAGACTCAAGCTTTGGAAGATCGGTACTTGCAAATTTGCATTTGATAACAATAGCAGACTTATTTTCTCATTTATGGCTTTGTGAGTTGGGGGGTGGGGGCAGAAAGTTGCAACGCATCTTGTGTCCACCAGTCAGCCCTCCAGGCAAGGGCTGACCCCTGGTGTTGGTCTTTCCCTCCCGAGGCAGAGATGTGGCCCAGTTTGGGTGACCGCAGGCTCCTGCTGCCATGGGATTTCCATGGTTCTTTTTGCAAGAGCCGAATTTCTCTGAGGATCCCATTGCAATTTGGGGGGTTTCATCTGGCCCTCCCAGCCTAGTTCGAGGGTCCAGGTGCCTCTAGGTGGTCTAGGGAGACCCTACCGATGCCTCTGACCAAAGCCTGTGAGGTAGGACTCAGAGGGCCCCCAGGGCTTATTTTCAGGGAGAAACACACAGTAAAATCGGGTCACAGAACCAGCCCTGACCCACCTCTTCTCCCAAGGACCAGTAAGAGCCTTAATTGGCTGATAGTTTTCATCTAGAAGAAGGTGTCCTGCGTGAAGTTGAAAGGAGCTTCTGGTGAAGTAAGACTTCATTAATTAGCCTGTTAGGGAAATTATTATGGGGGCTGGATAAATTTGATGACCACTGTTGTCCTTTGGGCTTCTGAAAGGAAGGCACTAGATTTTCATCGTTTCACTAAATTTTGAGAAAAATGTAATATCTTTTGCAAATATCTTGTTTGTTTCCAAGTGTTGAGTATCTGTGTGCCAGATACCATATTTATTCTTCTTTAATCTGTACAGAAATGCGATAAGTGGGATTATTCCCACTTTAACAGCTGAAGGAACTGAGGTTCAGACAGCTCGTTAAGGAGCTAGTTCAAGGTCACATCCTACTGAGGCGCTGCGCTTGGGTGCAAAGCCAGGCCCTTGACTTCAGAGCTACCCTGGATCTTTACTGTCACTTCCCGCATCTTCCCAACCACTTTGGGGCTGCCAGTAATACGAAAATGCTCTAGATTCCTGACTTTCTTTCTCTTCTCTCTAAAATCTGCTGCCTTTGTTTTTGCCCAGGAGGGTGAACATAGGATACCAGCATTTCTGATTTTAAAAACTTTAATTGTGACACAGAACACATTAAAGGAAATAAACGTGAAGTTCCATGATTTTTCTCCTTTGGATTTCCCCCCCCAAATGATCATTTTACATTGTCAGGGAAACCCAGCAAAGTCAGCCCTCCGTGTACCTTCCATTGGCTTTCTGTGCCAGGGTCTTACTTGTCTGCGCTTCCCCTCGCGGCTCCGACATAACTTCTAACACGAGGGCTTAGGCACACAGAGGAGAAGCAGACCTGGGGGGCCTCAGGACTACAGAGGGTCTGAAAAGTGGGAGAAGACCAAATCCTTTTCCAGTAAAATAGGCTAAGACAATTAGGGGCTTAGGTGCTGCCCCCAAAACGTAAGTAGCAGTGCATTCCAGCTTTAGTAAGAAGACCATCATGCTGGTTGTGGGAGGGGTGTGGCAGCGCGTTTTGCCTGCCTTGCCTTCGGCAGGTCCCACGCAGGACCCCTCCTGGGACGGGAGTCAGGCCTCCCCCTTCCTGAGCACCTGCTGCAAGCCTTAGATTATGTTAGGTATTTGGCAAATGATACTTTTTTTGATCCTCTAGAATACCCCTAGAGTATACATAAGTTCATCTATTACCAGATAGGGAGGCTATCCCTTGGGGTGCACAGAGCTGCCCCTGTGCGTTCCTTCTGCTTGTCCCTCCAGACTGGAACATCCGGGGGGCAGAAGGCAAGATGCCTTTATCATTGGGTCCCCGGTGCCTGGCATTTGGTAGATTCTAAGCATTAACTGAAGGAATGAAGGTGAAGTGACTTGTCCATGTAGGTACAGTGGTGAATCCATTAAATTGTAGGACCCCGAGGCTTGGGGACAGCTGCTCTGCGGGTCAGAAGTAGGATCTGATTCCAGCTCTTAGTGGCTGATAAGTTGGGTGAGCACAAAATGAAGTATGCGGCCACTTATCTAAATTGCGACATTATTGTAGCGAAAGACTGGAAGCAACCCAAATCGTCATCAATAAGGGACTGGTTAAGAAACATGATGGTGCATCCACACATGGGACACGATGGAAATGAGAACGATACACGAGCTTCACGATAAAAGCAAAGATCAGTATATAATATGCGAGTTTTGGGTAAAAAGGGAAAAAATAAGATTTTGAATTTGCTCGTATATGTGTCAGCAAACTCTGGAAGGATACTGAATGGGTGGGACAGTTAGCTGGGCAGGATGGGGGGAGAATTAACTGTGTATCTTATGCTTTCTGGTTTCAAAGCGATGAGACTGAATGTTACTCAAAAAATTAAAAAGAAAAAAAATAGTGGAAGTGACTTTGGCCCCGCTATTCTATTTATCTGGGCTTCAATCTCCCCATCTGAACAATGAAGTGATTGGGTTAGAACAAGTCTTCGCGTGGAGGGAAATGTTGTATATATTCGGTGTATCTCTGGCTTTTGTGGGCATTTCCAGGAGATGCTGACCCTGTCCGAGGCTGGTATGCAGTCCCTTCTGTTGCTGGCCTGGACCTGGATGGGCTCAGGCTGTCCGAGAAAGGCTGGGGTGATGCCGAGAGCAAGCGGCCTTCCGCAGAGGTGTGGGCCTTGTTCCTGTCCCCATTCCTTGGTAGTTTGTCCTCTGAACACCCTGCCCTGGTGTGACTCAGGTGGTTCTTCCCCCAGACCGGAGGATTACAGTGAAGAGAGACTGTTCTGGAGCGTTCTGGCAAAGTGCTGCAGTTTAATAGGAAGAAAAATGGCAGAATGTTTTCCCAGGTTATTTTTAATGCTTTTCAGTTCAGCAAACATTAATTGAGAGCTTAAGTGCGAGGCAGTGTGGGGGAGTCAGAGCTACATAGCACCTCGTCTCTGCTCTCTGGGGTGCGAAGTCTTGGGTGAGAAACCTGAGTGTAAAATCCCTCCTCGTACCCTCCAGGACTGCACGGTTCACCTCACCTGGTCCCGCAGAGACTTGTGGGATTGGTAGGAATTCTCCCCATTTCACAGATGAGGAAATGGAGTCTCAGTGAAGTGTTGCCCAAAGCCACACAGTTTCCTAAGTGGTAAGCCTGGCACCAACCAGAATTTCTCTGCTTCTCATGAGCCCAAACCCTTCTAGTCAGAACATTCTGCCACAGGATGTTTCCCGGAGGTGTGTGGCTTAGACCCCTTTCTACCTGGAAATTCCGGGTGAGCACAGCCTTAAATACGCCTCCTTCACCAGTTTCCTTTATGGAAGGGCAGTGGAAATCTCAGGCTTCTGGTCGCATGTTGAGTCTTATCCCCCTTTCCTGTGGTCCCAACAGTTGTGCCCTCCAGTGCCTGGGAAGCTCACCACCTTACCACCAGTTACGTGCAGAATGTCCCATCTGTGTGTAAGGGTGGATGTGACAGACAGCAGCTTTCTTCCCACCCCATCCTCATGCCACCACTTCCCTTCCTTCCCTTCCCTTCTTCCACGAATTCTGCTGCTGCCACCTGTCATCCTAGCTATTTCCCAGAAGAGCCGCACATGCTCCCTGCTCGGGGTCTCTGCCCTCCCTGGCTGTTCCCTCTATCTGAAAAGTTCTTCCCTGGGACTTCACTTGGCCTCAAGTCCCTGCTGGAAACTGACCTTGGGTAGCTCTTCCCTGGCCTCCCTTTCTTAGAGTGGTATCCCGGCCCACTGTTGCCGTTTCCTGGCTGGTTTTTTCCTGTGTGGTGTTTGTACGTCTTCCATGCAGCTCACATGTATTGTATTGTATCTCACTCCCTGCTAGGATGTAAGCCCATGACGCCTGGCTAGTTTCGCTTAGCGCTGTATGTATCGCTCACTGTATCTCTAACGCCGTATGTATCGCTCACTGTATCTCTAACGCCGTATGTATCGCTCACTGTATCTCTAACGCTGTATGTATCGCTCACTGTATCTCTAACGCCAGCCTAGCCCAGCATCTAACAGATACTCTGTAAATATTGTGGAATGAGTAAATCGCCCTGTGGCCTAAACCAGTAACACTTCTTTAAAGAGGAAAGAAGCAAATCATAGCCTTTTTTTTAAGAGGTGAAAAAGACCCAAGGCTTCTGTCTTGGCAGAGCTTCGCCATATAATATTAATTCCTTTAGTCATCGTTCGGCACCGGGTCTGGGTAGAGGCCTCTGCAGACGGTCACTTAGCAGCCTCTGATTTGTACGCTCAGGGAGACCGCTCGCGGACTTTCCAGAGCCGCCCGTTCTTTGTGGGATGGTCATAACGATTTAAACACTCTCTCGTAGTTTACATGGGGCCGAAAACGGCCTCGTTGTAATTCCTGCATGCTGATCTCGGTTCTCAAAGTGCTGGAGAACACGGAAGAAGTGGACTTCTGCGTGCGTATGACACGACTTCAAATGGTTGGAGAAAGATGGCTTGTGGCGAGGCTCCCCCACCCCCTGGCCCGAACATCCCTGGTTTCCCTGACGGTCCTTCCAGTGCTGCCACTGTCAAGAGTCTTCCCACCCTCGGTGCCTTCCTCAGCTTCATTCAGCTTCGAGGTTCAGAACTTATGGTTTAGTCCCGTGGGGGGAGAGTGCTTTGGGACCCTGGCCCAGGAGGGGCGGGGGAGGAACCTTGGCCCTTGTTGACTTGTCTCTGTCCACACAGCCTGGGATGGCCTCGGTTGGTGAAGACAGAATTCAGTACGTTCTTCTTCACGCCGTCTCCTCAGTGCTGGGGCCCCTCCCTAGCTCTTCCAGAATCATAAAGGTTGTAAGGTCTTTGGTTCTGGCTTTTAGCATTCTGAGATTATAGCAGCTAGAGTAGATCTGCGAAGAACAAGGAACCCGACCCAGACCCTATTTTAAAAGACAGTAAATACTGTCAAATATAGGGTCAAGTTCTGTCTTCAGAATCCCCGTGAAGAGGGGAAACTCTGGAAGTCAAGCAAAACGTGCCGAGCCTTTAGCTGTATCGTTTCTTCCCTCTTTCTCACTGCCTGTGGCTTTTTTAACGGTCCGTCTGTCTGTCCCTCTGCCTTCTGTGTTCCTTCCTCCCGGCAGCCCCTCGCTTCCCCGTTCCTCCCTGGCCTTCCTGCCACCGCTCCCCCTCCATGCCCGGCCAGTGGGCAGACATAGGGAGCCCACGTTTGCCCGCGGCCTCTCCTGTGCATCCCTCACTAATACTTTGACCATAAGCCTTTCGTTTACAGACTTAGGCACATGTCGCATCTCTCTCGAGGAGAAAGAACTGACATTAAATTGCTTCGTATGTGTGACCCTTGGCTGATTTGTTTTGTGGCCTTGGAGAGAAGAAACGTCCACCCCCAGCTTTAGGCTCTGGTGCGAGATTGGTTCCCGCGTCTGCCCACCTCGGCGGCTTCCAGTGGGTGGTTGGACGGGAGGGCTTCAGTGCCACGCTGTTTGCTTGCTTCTGTCATTGCCGCTGCCACTGTCATCTTGGGTAGAGGTGGCAGGGAAGTTGGCCACTGAGCCTTTCTCTGCCCCTTCTGCACCTCCAGCCCTGCTGGGGTGTGTGCGGACGCAGGAGGGAGGGGGTTGGGCCGGGATCAGGAGTGGGGCTGTTTTCCTTGTCCTCCTTTGTTTCCTCTGGCTTCAAGGAGTTCACCCCGGAGAGGCCTGTGACTTTGGGATGTGGGCCCTAAATTGGGAGAATGGAGAACAGCCCAAGGACTGATTCCATAATGGGCTAACTGTGTGACCTTGGGTGAGTCACTGGGCTGGTTTCCACCGAGCTTCATCAGTTGCCCGAGGAGCTGGATTGGATCCAGTGGTTCCCTAGAGGTGGTGATGGGGTCCTTTGCTTCTCTGAAGTGTTGTGGAACAGCCAGCTGTAAATTCCAGCAGAGGCACATGCAGGGGCTGTGTGAAGCGGCCCAGCGTCTGAGTTTGGGTAGTGTGGAGTCTTCTCAGAGGGGTTATGCTGCTTGGCCCGGCTGGGCAGAGGCTTGACCTGCCAGCTCATAGATCCCCAAGGAGTGAAACTGAGCAAGCCAATGAATTAACGTTTGTTTTGTGGACTGTTCTGCCACGTCGGGGGTTAGGGGGACAGGGTAGCTGTCAAGGTCCACATGGGACCCGTGGCAGAGACCCCGCGCCATCTTTTCAGACCCTGCTGACCTGAGAAGACTCCAGAGGCATTTCCACAGCAGACAGCCCCTGCTGTCCACAGGTTATCCCAGCGGGGCTAAAGATCTCCAGATCTGATGTCAGGAGCCCAAATCAAGCACATCAGGCAGCTGGGACAGAGAGTCCAGGAAGCCATGTTTGTTGATTTGCCTAAGAGTGGAATTACTGGGATGCTTTGCTTCGGAAAGTGAATAAGGGGTTGGTTAACCTTTTCGAATCTAGAAAATTCTTCAGAGCCATTGCCCACCCCCACTCCATTTTTTGCTCTGGCTTGAGTGACCCGGTCCAGTTTGACCACTTAGCAAGTGTTTACTGAAGGCCAGCCCCTCTGGGCAGGGCACCAGTGGGGAACACTGAGACCTCAGACCTTGGTAAGGCAGTGTGTGGAGGAGAGACCGCAAGAGGAAGGACTGCCAGGTGCCCTGTGGCCAAGCGGCGGCTCTCGGAGGGCCCTGGTGGACAGGGCCCGTTTCCCCGGGAGAGGGATAGGATGGGTAGAATTCCAGTCGTCTGTGGATTCAACGAGGTGATGTCTGGGGAAGCACTTCGTCACCTGTCACGTGGGGAGGAAATGCCAGGTGGTGTCACCGCGTTGGCTGCAGGGCGGGGAGGCTGGCAGAGAGGTGAGGTGGGGACAAACTGCCTTGGGAAGAGGCGCAGGGCATTTGGTCTGGGAGCACTGGTGGCTGGGAGGCTGGGAATCCTCCTCTGGCTTTGCAGTCCCCGTGGCTGTTAAAGGCTGTGGCCCAGGAGCCACGAGACATGACAGGACATGATCAAAGCAGTGTTTTAGGGAGATGGGCCAGGATTTGCCCCTCTGCTCTCCGGGCCTTCCTTTTCCGTCTCCTCGCGGCTCTTCTGTTGCGCGGGGCCAGTGCTATGGTGCTTTAATGAGATCATCGTGGACGGTGGGGGTTTCATGAACCACAGCATTGTCGGACCGGGAATTGGACCCCAGGAGCTGAGCTGCCTGCTCCCTGCTGCCCTGGGAGATGGCAGACATCAGATGGGACGACGCCAGCCTCCTGCATTTGGAACCCAACGCCCTCGGCCTCTGGGGGCTGTTTTTGTGATCCTGGTGTGTTTTAAGATACTACACGATTGATTTTTGTGTTTCATTAATTGCCTGGGGCCCCAAATTTCCTTTCTGGCATCCCTCAGTGATGAATCCTGGGCTTTTTTTGGTCCATGAAATCTCCCACTTCCTTTTGGGGAATAGAGGCTGAGTTTGGATGATAGGTGGGACTAAAAGTATATGGACCCACAGAAAGGGGGCCTTCTGTCCGTGCTCAGGCTCCATTGTCCAGTGTGTGAAGTAGGGGACTGGCAAAAACCCAGAAAGGGATGTGACTTCCCCCAAGACTCACAGCAAGTTACTGGCAAAGTAACCAGGGTCCATCCAGGTCATCAGACTGCCTCATGAGGATCCTAGACACTGTCCCTCCACGCGTCTTGTCCCCCTTTCCTTCTGGTCCCCATTTAGATACCACTGCTGGGACCAGTGCCTTCACTGGACTCTGCTTCAGACTCCTGCTTCATCACACCCTCCAGGTCTAAAGGTGGGAAGGGGCAGCCGCAGAGAAGAGGTAGCCTGCTAGACTGCTGGTTCCAAAACCCCATCTCTCCCTGTTCCCACTACACCCCCTTACCCTAGCAGAGTCAGACCAAGACAACTCCTCCCCACTTCCTGGGCGCAGACAGCCTTCTGGACCTATTTTCTGTTGCTCTGGGAATACTTTCTTCACGTACACTTAAAGCAGGCAGGGAGGGCCCGGCCAGGGGCTAGGTAATCAAGGAAGCCTTCCTCCAAGAGGCGGAATGGACAAGGTCTGGAAGTGGAGTAGAGTCTAGACTGGTCCAGAAGGGAGGAATGAGGTGTCAGGGGAGGAAAGCAAGGGCGGAACATCAGGGAGGGGCCCCCGCTCTGCTGGGGGTTCACTCGCTAAACAGGCCCATTGGACAAGCCCGGGTTCTCCAGCCACCCGGCACCCTCCAGGCCTCCAGGGACGGCCCAGTCTGTCCTTCTGGCCGGAGAAAGCATCTGCAGCAGAACCAGCGCCTCTGTCTTGGCGAGGCAGAAAGCAAGACCTCCCCACACCCGTTGGAGGAGGTAGGGAGCCGGTTCCAGGCAGCGCGGGAGCCAGTCACAGGGTTTATGTTAATGCGGGCCCTCCCCCAGCCGGCGCTTAGCCTATTACCCGGGCCCTGGCCGACAGCTTAATTACGCTGCATCGCGCCTCGGCTTGCGTTCCACGGTTCCCTAAAATAATAAGGATGGCGTCACCGACTTCCCGCAGCCATGTGCTCCCACCCGTGCCTTCCGAGCTCTATTGTAGGAAACAAACAAAATCCAGACACTCAGATGCTTTTTTCTTGGAGAGATTTTTTTTGGTTTTAAGGTAACGTGGGGACCCTGCCCCTTAGTTAAGATTTTTAAAAAAGATCTTTAAGGTGCAGGGACCAGAGTCTTAGCTACCAGGCGGCTGCAGAATATCCTCCCATTAGCAGAAATTCGAGAGCTATGTGGATGATGCCACAGTCTTCCACCGGGGACGGTGATTCTGATCAGAGCGATGGGGTAAGCTGCCGTGGCAGAAGAATCACGCCGCGCGGGGTTCCTGGGCTCTGGGCCGGCTCTGGACCTTGCTTTTTCCTCTGCAGAAAGAGGGCTAAACTGGATCAGCGTTTTACAAGCTGTGGGTCACATTTAAAAAAAAATACATTTTTTTTAATGTAATAGAAAAGAGTGATTGTAATTGGGTATGTTTTGTTTCGGTGGGTGTGCCTGTGTACACAACATGTGCCCACTGAGCCACGGCATAAATATATTCTTTACTGTGGACTGTGGTCAGAAAGCCACTGACCTACATGTTCCCGAAGGCCTGTCTAGCTTTCGAAATGTCCGACTTTTCTCCCAGAGCCTGACTTTCCCCCTCATGGAACCTGCCTGGTTTTTGCACGTTTTGCCCCACAGACTGTTAAGCAGAAGTAGAGATTTTAGGGTCAAAACAACAAAATCACAAGCATCCGTCACTCCTGTTGAACGCCTTTGGGAAGACGCTCATTTTCCCTCAGCCTTGGTGACTCAAACAGTTTGGCCTTCTAGCTAGAAATGGGATCTGCAACAGGGGATGGCCCATTTAAAAGCTGACCTATTTAAAACCCACGAGCACCAAAAAAACACGGGGTCAATTTGATTTGAGTCTCCTCTTCTGTACAAGACTGGAACCTGAAAACTAAATTGGTCAGGGACTGACGGGGTTGAAACCAACACTACAAATATTTATTGAGTTCTCATCCAGTGAATGAAAAGAAAATCAAGGCTTGAGGTTAGTGGGGGACAAAGAAACAAACCAAGGTGTAGATAGAGTCAAGAGGGCTATGTTTTGGGCGTAACATCTCAGCTCTCCAAAATGCTAAGAGGCATCATGCGTCCCATGAGAGACAGCTCTGGGGGCGCAGGTGTGCCGGCCCCCCTTTGTTCCCGTTCGTGTGCCGTGGCTGCGGACACGGTGGTGAAGGTAGCTGGGGATCGGGGAGAAGGCAAGTGGCTTTTGCCAGGCTGGGGATGCTCTGAGTGCATGAGTTCACTTAACCCAGCCCTAGATGATGGGCACTGTTGTCATTGGAGGAAACGGAAGCTCAGGAGAGGTGAGATGAGCTAGCGAGTGGAGAATGTGGACTTGAGCCAAGGCTGTCTGACTCCGGAGCCTGCCTTCTGTCCCCCTCTCCACGTTGCCTCCGGAAGTGCTGGAAAAAGAAAAAGCTGTTCTCAATCGAGCTTCCTTCTCTCTGGTTCTGGCCTTCCGAGGGCTCTGTTTTAGGCCCAAGCTGTCCCTTGAAATCAGGGCCCCCGATCATGGGCATGTGACCCGTGCGGTCACACAGGGCCCTGGGCTTCGAAGGGCCCTCCCTTGGGTTTAATGCGCTGCTGTCTCTGTTTGCGGAATTCTTAACAAGTTTTGAGCAGTGGGTCTCCCATTTTCGTTTTCAGCTAAGCCTTGCCAATTACATAGCCAGTCCTGGCTTTGATGTAGCGCATCCCCTTTCTCAGTGTTTCTGGGTCCCTCCTGTCTTCCTTGAGCGTGCCTGTCCTCTCTGGGGTGGAGGCATTTGAAGAATGCACTCTGTCCCCCCCTCTGGCCTGCTACCTGGCACACTGCTCCAGTAGCTGTTTACCAGCCGGCGGCCTCCTCCCAGCCGCCACCACACCTCTTGCTGGCAAGGACCCCAACCGTGGCTCACCGCAGCCTCCGAGTCCCCAGCACGTTACCCTATAACAATGTCATAGGTACACCCTTTACGGAGGGAGGGGCTGCTGCTAGGCGAGAGGTCCGTGTACAGAGTACTGGGTCAGGTCAGGAGGAGTGTGTGCAGTCGGCCTGCTTCCTGGGGGACACATTGTTTATAAGAGGTCAGGTTCATTCTCGTCTGTATGGGACCAGTTACACCGTACGTTTCACGGTGGTTGGACTCCCTCTGTATGCCCGGCACCTAGTGCTGGGCCTGGCACGATAACCAGGACATTTGTTAAGCAGTTGCTCTGGTGTCCGCGCCCCGCTAGGCTGATTATGGGGAAGGACAGTCCCTGACCTCTAGGAGGATCGGATGCTTAATACACGATTAAATGATTCATGTGGCAGCTGCCCTCGGTGCCCTGGGATGCTTGGAGCTGAGTGGGGGAAGGCTTCCTGGGGAGGGGTGCCTGAACACCATTTGTGGTGCAGGGGTGAGATGTGGGGAGCCCTGCGACTGGGAAAAGTGGGGAGAGGTGGGAGCCTCCTTAGGTCAGTTTAGGGACTTGGAATGCCCTGCCTTCCCCCACCCCAACTCCCCAGGCGGCAGGAAGCCAGGAGGACTGTTTTCTAGGCTGGAGTTTGCACTTTATAGGTTAAACGGATACATTCTCCCGTTTCCACAGAGGCAGAGCCTCAGACCTCGGGGACGGAGTCAGGGTCACCAGCCAGCCGGCTCCTTGAATAGTCCAGTAGTCCGGTTGTCCCTGCTCTCACAGAGATCCCATTTGGAGGCAGGAACAGACTTGGAGTGACTTAGATGACCGTGACTAGGACTGCAGTGTAGAGAATAGAGAGGAAATGATCAAATTTGAGAGAGCTGCGAAGACCAGATTTCACGGTTTTGAAACAAGCAACGGGATGTTCCTTAGAGTAATCGTGTGTGTGTTTATCACGACGTTTCAGCTCCCGTTGGTGAGAAATGATTGCTGTGTCCTTGCTTTGGGGACACGTTTTTCAGGAAATGCCGGAGCCGGACAGTCTGATTGCTTGGGAAGCTTCCATGCCTCCCCACTGACCTCTCGTGGGGGCCGAGGGTGAACATGCAGACTCCTCCTGGGGCTGACACCTGAGGAGTGAAGCAGAGTCTCGCGCAGTTCTGTCCATGGGTGTTTGCAAAGCTTCTGACACCAACAGAGTAAGCCAGTTGTCGGGCCGGGGAGAGAGTAACCGCACGCAGATATTTTTAAAGGGCCAGTGGAGTTGGGAGAGAATCTCAGCCCAAAGTACAAATTTTCAGTTTAATTTTAACTTTGCACTTAGCTCACACCCAGGATTTGGCAGGGGGACGTGGACCTTAATTTTTTTTTTCTTTTTTAAGCAGAACACACCCAGGATGTAAAAGGGATACACGC
Source organism: Ursus americanus (assembly GCF_024610735.1). Lineage (NCBI taxonomy): Eukaryota > Metazoa > Chordata > Mammalia > Carnivora > Ursidae > Ursus > Ursus americanus. Next base: position 34,159,744 of record NC_142154.1, read on the forward strand.
TCTTGGCCTGGAAGGGCTTGGAGTGGCGGCCACCACACAGACGGGAGGCAGTGGGTTGGGATTGGAGCAGGAGGCCCAAGTGGATTTGAGGGGTGTTGGGGCTGGTTGGAGGTTTGGAAACATGTGAGCCTGTCTCGGAACTCTAGGAAACGGCGGCCCTCCACCAAGTCCGGGGGACCCAGGGGGGCACAAGACGGTGCATGGGAAGACTCCAGCCGCCTGTTGGGCTGGTGTTCGTGTGTTTTCCTGTTTGGTCCACTTCAGACACTTCACAGGCAGCTCACCTGCCATCTCCAAAGTGACAGTCACTCCCCAAAGCAGCAATGGGTTTCCCCCTCGCGGTTTGGGCTTTTTGGTGATATCAGCAGCCTCCAGGTCTAAGCCTTGCCCCTCTCTCACCTCTTTGATCTTGCCCCAAACACTGCTGCAACCCCCTGCCAGGAAGGAAATGCGAAAACCGGTGGGGGTCCCAGAGGCCCCACAGACCTGACCTGTAAGGGCCACCTGCTGGCACTCCAGACAGCACTGGGCTTCCCCCAGCGGCAGGCGGGGCCTCTTCCTACTCGGGCAGGAGCAGGGTCCCCGGTCCCCAGCCCTTCTCCACATCCTTGCTCCCTCATCGCAGCCTCATCTGAGTGAGGGCTGGCTTGGGCTTTGTTTTGGTTACCGAGGAAGTGTAACCAGGGCGGGGACCGCTGGGAGTGGCCCCCATCCTGCTGGTGGAACTGTTAGAAGAAGAGGGGCGTCAGGGGAGCTCAGAGGGTTGAGTTGGGTCTGGGAGAGCTTGAGCCTCACATCTGGGAACGTCGGAGAAACCGTCAGGAGCCAACACAGAGCAGCTTGGTGCAGTCCATTCCTGGGACTTGAGGGTCAGTGGTTCTGAGGTGGCCGGGAAATGGGAGCCTCCCCCCAGGGAGCAGTGCTGAGGATTAGGCGAGCTGGTGCAGGCGAAGCACGTCGGCGAGGGTACCTGGTGAGGGCTCAGGGAGGATCCGACTGTTACTATTAATAAACACGTCGGTGGTAGCGGCTTAGGTATTGTCCCCGAGAGGACTGGTCCCCCGTTGGCGGTGGCGCTGGGAGTTGGGACTGGGACCCTGGGTCTGTCCGTAGAATTCCCAGGCGGCATCGTGCCTCTCTGGAAGAGGCCAACTTCCGGGAAGAATTCCCCCGACTCCCAGCACCACCTCCCCCATCTCTTAGACCTTCTTTTCCTTGGCTTACGGCCGTAAGAAGAGAAGCCCTTGACCCGTCTGGAAAAACCGCATGTCTGAAATCTTTGAGGCTGGGCTGGAATCCCTTCTCATAATTTGTCTTTCTCCAGTGGAGCGTCAAGAATCCCCAGCACCCTCTGAAGACTGGGCCCCGTGGCTCCAGTGTTCAGTGCAGGCAGAGGAGGTGGTCTTCCCTCCCCCCAGCACAGTGGATCTCCCTCCATTTGCCCTGCTCCCCTAAGGCCTGCAGGGCTTCCTGGATCTACACTGATTTCCTGCCCTGGGGTAGAAGGCCTCATAGGATTTATTCCCAGGCACTCTTGCCAGTGACCTTGAGAAGGTGGCCTGACCTGGACATCTGGCCTCTCCTGGGGACTGAAGGAGTGGAGGATTTAACTTCTCCCATCCCAGATCCCAAGGAAAGGCGGGCCTCGGCCGGCCAGTCCTAGGCCCAGAATGGGTCCGCTCTGGGAAGGAGCTCCTGCGCCTGGCTTGGCCCCTTCTGGCACACTGCTGCTGTCCTGGGCTGAGCGCGCCACCTCTCTCCACCAGGGAGGCAGGAAGCAGGGCAGCTGTGGGGCTCTGCAGCCCACATGTGCCAGCGTAGACGTGCCCCCAAGCTCCCCTGGTCTGCCGCTGGTGAGGGTGGGCTGAGAGGGAGCACGGCAGGCCCACTGTGGACTCTGTTCCCCCAAGCTTCCCCCTGGCCCCAAGAGGCCTGAGCAGGAGGAAGGACTGGGGACTATAGCTAGCGAGTCGTCCTGGGTCCAGCAGGGAGGTCTAAGCAAATCAGTCTGCTTGTCCAGGAGAAGAAAGGGCTCCGAGGGGCTGAAGTGACCCTTTGGACAATGTGGGACTGCTGTTGAGAAAACTAGACCATACTGTCCGATACCGTCTGACCCATCCGTGCCGAGGAACATGTGGGTGGACGTCCCGGGCTGGCAGTATACCAGCGACCTCGATGCCTGCTCCCTTGAGGCCGCAGGGAGCAGGCGGGTGGGGATGTCGCGTCAGCACTAGGTGCAGCCGGGAGGAGTCACCTTTACGCTGCCCGCCAGCCCCAGGTGGCCGCGAGCAGCCGGACTGCCGGGGCAGGAGTGGGTGACCACGGGCATCTGCCTGGAGGCAGGACACCCTGGCCTCCCTTGCTGACTCCCCAGGGTCATTCAGGCCGAGACTTGATTACTCCCTCAGCCGGTCCCCCTCCTCTCTGCACTGGAGCCTGGAATCACCTTCAGCCCTGTCTAGCTTTCCCAGTGAGAAGTGGCTTTTTATCCGTCTTTCTATATTCTTAGAAAGAAAAGATTTGGACTCAAATTTGGGTAAGAAGAGAAACGAGGAAAATCTAAGAACTCTAGTGGCACAATTGCCTCCCGGGAGTTTTACAGGAGGGACAGACAGGGTCCCAGACGTGCTTCCAGAGACCAGCTTTGGCTCTTTGACGACCTCAGCATGTCACTGTGGGGCCGTCCTCGGTTTGTGGGGTTTCATTTCTTCCTTTCACGTGTGCTCTGAGGACCCTGTGAAGAGCAGGGTCCAGAGAAGCTCTGTCCAATATGGTAACTGTAAGTACTAAGTATCTTTTTACACTTAAATTAAGGAAAATGAAAACTCAGTCCCTCGTTCTTACCAGCCACGTTGCAGGTGCTCAGTGGCCACACTTGGCCAGTGGCTCCTCTCGTGGCTTGAGCAGGAGGTGTCCATCGTTGCAGGAAGTTCTGTGGCACAGGGCTGGTCTAGAGAATGGAGAGTGGGGGGGCTCCCTAGTCTGCCGTCCCTACCTGCGCCAGGGCACGGCGGTGACCTGGTGACAAGCACCAGACCTGGTGGGCAGGCTCTGGCGGGCAGGCCGGTGAGAGCAAGCGTCCACATGTGTCTTGGGACCCATCCGCACGTGGAGGGCCACAGGCGCACAGAGGCGGAGGGAAGGTGGGGCCTGTGGAGGGCAAGTGAGGTAGCTGGCCCTGGGAGGTGGTCAGGCTGAGGCCTCGGGGGGCTGGGGCTGGAAGGATCTGATGGCGTGCCTCGTGCTGACGGGAAGCTGGGGACTCTGGTGGCTTATTTTTTAACAGGGGTTTTGGAAGAGTGTGGCAGTGGGGTTGGGACGGGACCACCAGGGAGTGTTGAGTGTGTCACCTGCGGTCCGGCCCAGGCTCCTGTCGGGAGCGTGTTCCCGCCGCAGTGCTCCCCGTCCTCCCGAGGAGGCCCGACCCCCTCCCCAGCCTCAGCCCCCAGTCCGCACCTCCGTTCACGCTGGCCTTGCCTTCGCAGGTGAAAGAGCTCGTCCTGGACAACTGCCGGTCGATTGAAGGCAAAATCGAGGGCCTCACAGATGAGTTTGAGGAGCTGGAGTTCTTAAGTACAATCAACGTAGGCCTCACCTCAGTCGCAAACCTACCAAAGTTAAACAAACTTAAGAAGGTAAGTAGGGTGTAGGAGTCTGTGTGGGCGGGGGGAGGGGTCGCCCCTCCGTGTTCGGGGAGCGGGTCTGAGGGTGAAGCCGGGTGCCTGCGCCGACTTGCCCCTCGCCTGTCTGTCTGCCGAGGGCCGGGCGCCCTGGGCCCTCGGCCTTCGTTTTAACAGCTCTCTCTGCTCCCCCTCCCTGCCTGTGTAGCTTGAACTAAGCGATAACAGAATCTCAGGGGGCCTGGAAGTATTGGCAGAAAAGTGTCCGAACCTCACGCATCTAAATTTAAGTGGCAACAAAATTAAAGACCTCAGCACAATAGAGCCACTGGTGAGTCATTTGGGTCCTTCCCTCTGCGCGGGGCGGAAGGCGGGGGGGCTCGGTACCAGGGAATATTACTTCTGCCTCTGTAGAGTGTGGGGTTTGGGGGGTTTGGTTTTTCCCTCCACTCCTCTTACTTTGTTTGACTCTCGTTATGGGCCATGAGGTAAGTTGGAGCTACTATTTCTGCTTGGTCCGGAGAGAAAACAGAAGCCTAGAGACGTTCGGTGGCGAGCAAGGGCACACAGCCCAAGTGGGCAGTCAGGGGCAAGGGAGGGGTCGGACCCTCGCCACGGCTTCCGGTCGAGTGCTTTTCTTCGTACAGCTTCTGCTCAGCTCTGGAAACCCGAGTTGTCATTTCTTAGAGCGTGCTTTCCTTGTCCCTCGTTGGGGTGAGAGGAGCCATCCGGGACTTAGCTGCCCCTGGAGTTGGCCGCTTGTTTTCTCCTTGGATGGCCGGCCCGAGGCCGGTACCTCCGAATGGTGGGATGGCCCCCTGGATGGCACGGAATGGTATGGGACGGGAGCCTCGGTGCTGGCCTTCCTCTAAGGGGCACGGAGGAGAGCGACTGACCCCCTGGTCTCCAGTCGTTGGTGTGATGGTGACCAGGGCCTCATCTTCATCCAGCCGAACACACCCCACACTTCATGGATTTGCTCGCCAGGAAGGGGCAAGGCCTGGTCAGAACAGCAGTTTGGGTTTTGGGGGTTTTTTTTCTGAAGGATTGAGCTCCCTTGATTTCAGCCGTGTCATGATTCACAGCGTTCTGGAGATGCAGAATTGCTATCGCCTTCAATGAGCACATTTACTATAAACATACACCCAGTGCACACCCAGTGCACACCCAGCAACCCGCCCACAAGCCACGCACCTTATACTCGGGGGAGGGTCGTGAGGATATGTGCCAGCTTTGCCACATCTCCCTTGTCTAGGTTTATAGAGGTGAGGTTGGGGTATCCCTCAGTTTGGGTTGGTAGGTTCTTGTCCACAAAGCACCCCTCGCCCTGTCTGGACGCCCGAGGGGTGGCTTGACGGGCCAGGGCGGCAGAAGTCAAAGCCGGCCCTTCGTCGTTAAGCTCACACTTCTCCCGTCTGGGGCGTGGAGTCAACTACGAGATATGCTTCCCATTGACCTTCTTTTCAGGTCTAACCCTGACCTCTGAGAGCAAAAGCAAAACTATTTTGACCTACCTGGAAGCCTTGCTTTCATGATTTCACAGGAAAATCTTTGAAGTTCTGTATATGTGTATTTTGGGAGACAGGGATGGAGACCAAGTGTGTGTGTATATAAATCGTTGTGATTCGGTTACCATTAAAGGTCAGACCTAGACACACGTGCGCACACGCACACGCACGCCCTGTTCTCCCTGCACACACCACATGCGTTTTCGTAGCTCCTCCTTGGTGACCAGTGTGATCTGATGCGCTGTGCTCACCTCCGCAGGGTGGGGGTTGCTGGGCTCGCCCACCCAGACCACAGCCCAGACACCCTCCCTGCCGGTGACCTGCGGAGACTGACTTGTCACTGCTGAGATCGCGAGAGCAGCGGGACTAGTAATCCCCTCTGGTTCTCAGGCTTGTGAGGAGAAACCGAATTACTACCTGGTGTGCTGCGTAGTGGCCGTCCTCCTCACCCTCCTGACCGGTAGACTTTGTGAGTCCGGGCCGCCTTTTCCCTCTGGCTCCCCAGTCACAGGGGCTGGAGCCCCAGGGGAGCCCCAGCTTAATTTGAAGCCCGTCACCGGGCCAAGGCTGTACTTGCAGGCTAAGTGCGTTGGTGTTGGATGAGGCTGTAAAGGCCCTCGGGTCCATCCTCTATTTTCCAGGTGGGGGAACCGAGGCCCACCCCCCAGGGATGGGGCTGCACAGAGCAAAGCCGTTTCCTCCACCTGTTTCCCCGGGGTGGTCGCCCCGTCCCCTCCCGTCCTCCCACAGATGGCTCACTGTTGACTTCATCTCTCTGCTTGCAGAAGAAGTTAGAAAACCTCAAGAGCTTAGACCTTTTCAATTGTGAGGTAACCAACCTGAACGACTACCGAGAAAACGTGTTCAAGCTCCTCCCGCAGCTCACGTATCTTGATGGCTACGACCGGGACGACAAGGAGGCCCCCGACTCGGACGCCGAGGGCTACGTGGAGGGCCTGGATGACGACGAGGAGGACGAGGATGGTGAGTGTGGGGGTCAGCGGCGGGCTGGGCCGTCTCCTCGTTCCACAGTAGCGCAGGGGAGGGGCTGCTTTGTTAACCACGGTCCCTGGTCTTTCTCATGGGGCTCGAACCCCAGAGAAGCATCCTGAGGCTTCCTGATGTCATGGTAACTCCTTGAAAAGCATCTAACTGAACCCTCCCATCAGGTGTTCCTCTTTTTCCAGAGGCCCCCCGGAATGAGATGCTATGTGCCTCTGTCGTAGGGCCCTGGACTCAGTTCCCCACCCCTGCCACGCGGAACAGGGCGTGTGGCCTGAGGGTCCCATTCATCTGGGTCTCCAGGAGTGGAGAGGAGGGCAGGAGCTGGAGAGGTTGTGGAGCCCCCTGGTGGCTGCAGACCACAGGACCACGGGACCTGCAGGGTGTGGGCGTAGGAGCCCCCTGGACCCCCGGGGAAGAGGAAGAGGCTTGCAGGCAGCGGGCTGGGCACCCTGGTAGTGCAGTGAGGGTGAGCTGGCAAGGCCTACAGGGAGGAAGGGAGGAAGGAAGGAAGGGAGGGAGGGAGGGAGGAAGGAAGGGAGAGAGGGAGGGAGGGAGGGAGGGAGGAAGGAAGGAAGGAAAGAAAAGAAAAGAAAAGAAAAGAAAGAGCCACTTCCCGCTGTCCCCTTCCCGTGTGCCAGCACAGTGTGGCTTCCCTGCAGGGCTTCATGGCCACAGTAATGGTGAGAATGGAGACATGTGGCCCATTAATTCAGACACAAGATTTTTTGTTTTTCCTCGTTAGGTCGGAGTGTTTTGCAACTTACTCAACACACACGTTCGCCCTAGCTTGTTCCGTCTTGGGGTGCAACAGGAAGGGCCCAGGACCGGCGTCCTGAGCCTAGGTCTCTAGGCCCACCTCCGTGGCTAACTTGATGTGTGACCTTGAACAAGTCACTTCTCCCCCCAGGGACCCAGATTTTCACCTTGAAAGCCAGGAGTTTGGCTAGATGCTCTTTCCAAGTGAATCACATCTCGGCTTTTGTAAGCCCTGTGATTTGTTCCTTGGATCCGGCAGCTTCTCTGCGGTCTCAGCCTCCACACGGGATCTCTGTTTTTGTAGCACTTGGGAGGAGGGCGTGTCTTTTGGATGACCTCAGGACGCATCAGGTCACATTGGAGCATCCAGGTTGTGGCCTGGGGGCGGGGGGCGGTGGAAGGGTCCTGGGCCCCATTGAAGACCGCACCGCCTGTGCCAGGTCCATGAGCCTGGGTTTGTGCCGTGAGGGAGGCCAGCTCACCTCAGTCCCTTGTCCCCGTTTCTGCGGCACAGAGGAAGAGTATGACGAGGACGCTCAGGTCGTGGAAGACGAGGAGGATGAAGAGGAGGAGGAGGAAGGAGAAGAGGAGGACGTGAGTGGAGAAGAGGAGGTAAGGGGCCGGGCTGGGCAGGGGCACCATCTCCCGGGGTCCCCCTTACTTGCCTGTGACTCAGTCCCACGAGGTACCTCGGCGACCAGCCTGTGGCAGCCCAGAAGCCCTGGGAGGGGAAGAGGGAGAGGATTCTGGAAGCAGGTGAGGAGGGGACTAGCCCTTGTTTCTATGTGAAAATTAGGTCGCAGGGAATCCACATCCTTATTTTCTGCCTCTTCGCATTCATATGTTAATTCAGATATTTACTGAGCACTTAGCCTCTGCTGGGGAAAACCAAAGACTTGCTTTGAACCAATGGGTGGTAGGATAAGACACTGCTGGGTACCAAATCAGAGTGACCAGGTCCCTAGCACACGCACGGAAGTAATGCTATCACCCTAACACCCTGGCTTGCTCCCAGTTTCTAACAAGGCCTGTGCATGTCTGTGAGGGTTAATACAGCACAGTCTGTGAGCGGTGGAGCCCAGCTCTGCCCCTGGCTGGCTGTGTGTCCCTGGATAAGTCCCTTAACCTTTCTGAGCCTATTTCTGCATCTGTAAAATAGGTCTTGTTTTACAGCTGGGTTGTTAATAGGGATCAGCTCAGTGAATTCTTAAGAGAATATAATGATTTGTAAGTAATTCGAGGACAGTGTTTGACCACTTACTGTTTCAGGCTTTTACACCTTCAGGGTTCTCGGCTCTGTGTGCTAGGGTTCGCGCTTGGATGTTTGGAGTCTTTCTGCAGGAGTCGTGTTCATGACTTGTTCGGAATTCTAAGTCAGCTCTTCCTAATTACAAAAGTTAGACCTGGAGAGGCTTAAAATGACAACAGCATAGGGTACCTGCTGGTTCCCCTCCCCGCCCCCCATTTCCTGTCTCCATTCATTACGGGTTCAGACACCTGCCTGCCACACGGACCCACTTGGGCAGGATCTCCGCCCCCCCCCCCCCACACACACACCTGGGAGAGTCAGGTCAAGGCGAACAGAAAAAGTCAGTGCGATCAGCCTGGTTCCTGTCTCGTTCGGCTGCTTGGTTTCCCTTCTCTCTAGGTGTGGGCCACTAGGCTCAGCTCTGAAGAATATTGCGAGTAATTTAAAAACAAAGACTTAGAAAAACAGTCGTGTCTCCCCCCCCCCCCCCCCCGCCCCTGCCAGGACAGGGCAGTAGGTCTGGTTGGCTAATGGATTTTTCATCTTGCACTTCCTGTCACAGGAGCCACAGCGTGCAGGGGTTTTTTTGTTTTGTTTTGTTTTGTTTGCCTTTTTTTTTTTTGTAATCTCATTGACCATCTGCAGAGTTCCAGCTTCCAGAGAAGGACAGCTTATACACAGACACAAAAAAAAAAAAACCCCTCTTAGCAAACAGGCTGATTAAAGAACTATTTGGTGACATTATAAAAGGATATTTCCCTTGACAAAAAGAAGTCTATCACCAAGTTCTTTTTAAACAGTGGGTTGCCTGCTGCCTTAGGAACAGTGTTCAGCGGGCAGAGATCCGACTAGCGGGGACTTCAGAACAGCCTCAGTGGCGGCCCTGCGTTGAGAGTGAATTCACACACCTTGCTGAATCTCAGGGAGCTGGGAATGATGTCCTCAGGGGGCCTTTAGCCTCCCCTGCAAGGGATCCCAGTGTGCAAAGTGGGAGACGGGCTGGGGAGGCTGAGGTTGGACTTGCCCACAGAATCTGGATTTGCTAAAACTGGGGTCTTCCCTTGAAGCCAAAACCATTTTGAAGCCAAATGAAAGGCTGGCTGGCTTGGCACGACAGAGTCGGCTTGGGGAGTTTCTCCCTGGAGAGCACAGAGATGGGAAAGCTTGCCTGGGTTTGAACCCGCCATCCCCCCCGACACTGTTTGCGGATACTGTGTGTGATGCGGGAATTTTCTGGGGCAGGGGTTCGAGGCTTTCTCAGATTCTTAATGGGATCCTTGATGGGAAAGACCCTCTGCTTTGGATCCGTCCTGAGGTGGCAGGTTCTTGGGCTCTTAGAGGCTGGGGCGGCCCCGCTTTTTTGATCCCGCTCTCTAGGGAGGTGCCTCCCTCACGTATCCCCGGATGGGAAGCATCGCTAACGTCCGTCTTCTCTCCTAGGAGGATGAAGAGGGTTATAACGACGGGGAAGTAGACGATGAGGAAGATGAAGAAGATGTTGGTGGTATGGCAGCATTTTTACCCGCAGCTGGTAGCGGCCTGGCCCCCTCGGTTGGCAGTAGACCGCACAGGCCCTGGGGACCCGACTGAGGGCAGAACACGCCCATCCGAGGCCCCCGGGGCCCCCCTGGCTCTGCGGATCCCCCGGCCCCGATTTGCCAGGGGTTGGCAGAGCCTCCCAGACGGGCGGTCCCCTGGGTTCCCAGCAGGGGGGTGGAGTTAGAGGCAAGATCCATGTTTTAACCGAAATGCCTTGTCCTTGCTCTTCCAGAGGAAGAAAGGGGTCAGAAGCGAAAACGAGAACCTGAAGATGAGGGAGAAGACGATGACTAAGTGGAATAACCTATTTTGAAAAATTCCTATTGTGATTTGACTGTTTTTACCCATATCCCCCCCCCCGAAATCCCGCCCCCCGAAACTTATTTTTTTCTGATTGTAACGTTGCTGTGGGAACGAGAGGGGAAAAGTGTACTGGGGGTTGTGGGGGGAGGGAGGGCGGGAGGGGGTGGAATAAAATACTATTTTTACTGCCACTCTTTATTTTTTTCCCCTACTTTTTCTTTGTGTCTGGTTTGGTCCCTGTAAGTGTGATAGCTGAGTACACACCGAATGAGCGTTTGTCCCTGACGCTCACAAGAGGACGGCTTGGAGGGCTCTCACGTTTCCTGGTATTTCCGAGTCTCTGGAATGGGTTGGAAGGTCATGGCTGGCCTCCATTTGGTTTCTCAGAAGCCCCGGAGGGGCTGAGCACCAGCCCACATCTTACCTCTTGTTCTGGTTCTCGTGATTCCCGCATTTCTTAGGCCGGCTAGAGGCATCCAAGGCCCTGGTTTGTAAATAGCAACCTAAAGGCGGATTTTGGCACTGGTTGGGGGACATTCCCCGTCTCTCATTTCTTTCCTCCTTCACAGATGGTGGTGGGCTTTGCTCCCCGAAGAAGACTCTGATGTCACTGTTCAGAGCTATGAGCCAGAGAGCCGAAAACAGCAGGCTTAGGAGTCAGGAGTAAAATGGAGTTGGGAATTATAATTAAAAGAGAAGCAGCAAACCCTCCAACTTCAACCTCTTTAAAAGATTTAAAAAAAAAAACAAAAAACAAAAAAAAAACCTGTCCTATCTTGTTCTGTAAAATATTAGAACGCTTTGTTTTACAAAAATGACCAGAGAATTCCTCCACGTGTACTTCTGTGCTTAGACCGTTTTTACAGACCTGAGCGCGGGAGACACTGCTGCATGTCGGCTGGGTTTCTTTTCGTACACCCGAGCACGGAAAAAACTAACGCAAAATTGTATTTTCTTACCTAGTGGAAATCTGAAATGACTGCAAATTCCTAGTGAACGTACAGGTTTGCTCCCCTGTCCCTCTTCTGGATTGCTTTAGAAGTGACGTGTGACTTCCTAGCCCATGTTTCATCTGTATGAAAGAACATCTGCACCAGTTTCTCTCCTCCCCCTCAGAAGAGCCAAACTTTTGAGTTTTATGTCTGTTTGTCATTGATAAATTTCAATAAATCTTTTTATACAATTTTTTTGGGGGTGGCTTCTTTGAGTCCAGCCGGGCCATCAGTCTTGTTGCTAAGATGCATTCCTGATAAGCAGCTAGCTGACGGGGTGGGGGAGGGAAGCTTAGCATTGGTTATCTGATAAAAGAGCTGCTTTTCAGGGCAGGTAACCCGAGGCTGGGTTTTGGATGCTCTGGGCCTCCAAGCAGGGCCCGCTGGTGTGCCGTCTTCATTGAAAGCTTTGTCGTCCGCGTACAAACCCAAAACGATGTAAAGACGTAAAAAGTTATTCAGTCACCAAAAATTTTGTTAGGCCAACTTGGGACCTTATTTTAAATTCTCTTTTCACGGTTTTGTTCAGATTCTGGAGAAAGAACACGTGCTCGAAGATCCCAGGAACGTGTAAAACAAATTTATTCCTTTTTTGACTTCCCACGATGATGGTAATTTCTCTTACCTCTGAAGAGTTCAAAAGCACATCCCTCCAATGGCGATGGAGCAGTCTGTTAACACTCCTGACTTGCTGAATGCTGACCGTGTGGTTAGTTAGACACACATTCGGGTTATTTCCCACTTCTCACCATAGTGGGTGTTGTGTTGTTGGACATTTTGTGGATTTTTTTTGTACAGATGCTTCCAAGTAGGGTCATTGAACCAAAAGTTGACATTTCTAAGGCTTACGTGGAAGGTTCTATGTTTTCCAAAAGGGTTATACCAATGTACTGTGGTAGTGAATGCAGATACACATATGTACTTTTTCAGCCCTACAGCCTTGAACCCCACGGTGAGGGCTAGTTCTGTGCAGTTCCCACAGAATGAGGTGCTTGGGGAGAGACTGACGCTCCCCATTTCCTGGGTGGTGCCCTAGTATCTGCTGTCTTTTTTTTTTTTGGCACAGACATCCTCTGGCTCCAGGTGTCGGATGAGCTGAAGGCATCCCAGAGCCAGGGGCTGTGCTATACTGGGGTGGTGAGGGAGAACCAGGTGGGCATGCTCTTGCCTTCCAGAGCTGGGGAAAGAACATAGCAATGGGGTGAAATCGAGAGACACTCAGACCTGGCCCTGGGTTTTCCGGCCCTGACTCCCTCCATGGAGGCTTTAGGGGTTAGCTGACTCACATAAATCTGGACATGAATGCTATAAAATGTAAGGTAAAATGGATCGTGACGGACAGGTTAGTGCTGATGGGATTAATGGAAGAACAGGTTATCTGTATCGATCATACCAAGCATTCACAGCAACCCTCAAAGGGTTTACTGTGCCCATTTTACAGATGAGGGAAACTGACATCAAGTGATGGGGAGGTAAGAAGCAATGGAGCCAGCATGAAACCCGGTCCGTGGGGACTATTTCCACTTCGCTGAACTCAGTTGTGAATGGCAAGGAAGAAGAGGAAGCCCAGCCCAAGGGGGAGAGGCAGTAAAAGCCTGTCTGTCGAACTGGCTGTGTGCCTGGTACGAGGCTTGCTTTGCGGCATCTTGTTCATCTTAGTGAATCCTCACGGCCACCCTAGGGAAGCGCCATTGTCCTTGTCGACAGGTGGCTCAGACGGTAGGCCCAAGGTCACGCAGCCGCAGCCGGAAAAGAGCAGCAGCAGCACCAGTGATAAGCCAGGGGAGTGTGGTTCCAGAGCCAGCCCGCTCTCCTTACACCCGAGGGCCAGCAGCTGGGACCACCCGTATGGGCCAGCTGTGTTCCAGCAGTTCCTCCCCTCGCCCACTGGGGCGCCGGGGGCAGAGCTTTCCCTGCTGAGTGCTAGAAAATACCGTAGCATGGACCCTCGAGAGGGAAGGACCCTTAGAAATCACCCAGGTCATCAACGGTCCCATTGGATTGAAGAGGAAACCAAAACCAGAGGGCGTGAGTGATGTGCCCAAGGTCACATTGCAAGGCAGTGGCAGAGCCCAGGCCGGAACGCAGGACCCCCGTTCCTGGGCGTCTGCCTCATATCCACAGCGGCACTGTGGTGGCAGGGAGGCCAGCTACTGTGGGAAGTGGGATAGCGTCCCCCAGGAAGAACACAGCCAAGCCTTCGTCCGACAGGATGTAGCGAGCGCCCCGGCACATCACGTGTTCCATGTGGTTCTGGGGGGCATCCTATGTTTTTAAAGATCCACAGGGGGTTTGGCTTCCCCATCGTGTCTGCCATTGATCATGCCTGGAATCCGTGTGCATTTCCTGATGCAGAACCAGTCCCTGGAAAGAGGGTAATGATGATGATGATTCTAGATTACAAGCTACACTGTGTCGTATCTTCACACGCATTGCCTGCCTTAATCCTCGCGCAGATCTCACGGAACCAAAGTTCAAAGAGAAGACAACTAGCCTGGCTGGGCAGTGGCTAAGCCTCAAACTTACGTCCTGACACGAGAGACCTTGTTCTTACCCGCTAGTAAAAAGAGCCAGGCATGAGGGAAGGGGGTGAGCAATTCCGTTTTTCTCATTTGCTGACTTGCAAAGGCTGTTTTTATCCTTGTTCAGAAACTCATTGTTCATGGTTGGAAGGATTCCCACAGTGGGTCCCTAATTAGCAGCTTTGCACAATAGTGGCCCTGAGTCCCTGGACCAGCCCTTCGACGGGCCCCTGTGGCAGGCCGGGCCCCGGGGTGAGTGAGCAGGGCCAAGGAGAGGGGGGAGGTGGTGGCACGGAGGAGGGCAGGTCAGGCCGAATCAGGCAGGCCAAGAGTACGCCAGCAGGGGAGGGACGAGAGAGACTCCGACCTGATGGGACGTGCGTAGCCTGCTGACTGACGGTGACAGGAAACTGATGCAGGGGACAGCTATGGAGCTGGGTGTGGCAACAACACTCTGGGGTCCCCCAGAGGGACTCGCGTGGATCCAGGACCACTGGTTCCCATTCCTGAGGTTCAAGTGGCACTACTGTCTCTGGTTCCCAGACTGACCCAGTCCTGGCCAATCAGTGTGTTCTGAACTGAGACCATAGTGACTGGTACAAGGAAGGGCCTGGAACCCAAACTGGTTAAATGAAGCTTGGTCCCTGGAATTCGGAAAATGAGAAACTTCCTGTTGGGGTTTTGGGGCTGGAAGGTCGGAGGCCTGGAATTGTGGAGGCATACACATCCCTTGGAGAGAGCTTCTGGATCATTCCATTTCAGCCTGGAAAAGTCCTGACCACTACGATGGAGTGAAGACACCAACATACATTTAAAACTTGTTGTCTGCTGGACGTTGTACGTCATTTTGCTCGTTTCTCATCTGGTAGAGTCGTTCTTATCCCCATTTCCAAGACCGAACACGTATAAATGCTCGATAAATATTAGCTGCTTGGTGCCAGACACAACAATAAATGCCTTCTAGAAATCAACCCAGTGTTTTCCTGAATGTCCCTGATAAGAATCCCTGGGGCTTGTCAGACAGCCCGGCCTCACCCCCTGGGAATTCTGGTTCAGTAGCTCTGGATCGAGGCCTGGGAATGTGTGTGTTAACGAGCACCCAGGGAATTCTCATCGCTGGGGACATTTGGGAAGTGCTACGTCAAACTCAGGACCCGCAGTGGCCCGGAGACGATGGTGTGGCCACACTCAGTTACAGTTGAGAAAGTGAGGCTCGAGGCCGGATTAAGGAACCCGCCCAAGCGACCCCAGGCAAGTGACAGAACTGGGATTCGAACCTGGGTCTCCACGACGTTCACGCTTGTTACAGAAAGAGGAGGGTACGAACTACTGAGTAGCTCATAGGTTGTGAGGCGACGGGAAAGATGGGAAAGAACATTGCAAAGCAGAAGGCCAACACTGCTCCTGAGAAGAGAAGGAGAGGGGCGCCTGGCTGGTCCCGTCAGAAGAGCACATGCTTCTTGATGTCGGGGTTCTTGACGTTGGGTGTAGACAGCCCTAAGAAAATAAACAAACTTAAAAAAAAAAAAAGTAGAGTGAGATGCCAGTTTTATGAGAAAGAGCCCCAAGCAACCCAAATATTTTCTGTTCACAAGCAGAAAACAAAATCCTAAAAGCCGCTTGGTAATTAAGATAATCTACATGGAAGGTTTTTCTTCCCCCTCAAAAAACTTACATACAATAAAAGTCACTCTTTGCATCAGCCGCCACGGTCGGGCGCAGTTCATGAAAGATGTGAGTTGTGAAGAGAAATGGATTTGCGCTCTGGGGTGGCCTCAGTCTTGCTGATCGCCTTCTGCGGTGTGGGGCGTCTTGGCCAGGGCTCCGAGTCAGGAGGCCGGGGTCCCCGTCCTAGCCCTGCTCTGACACTACCCGGCCAGGTGATTGCAGACAGGTTGCTTTCAGAAGCTACAAGAAGAGCAGCGCAGATTAAGTGAGCTCTGACAGCCTGAGTGGAGGCTTTGCTGTGACTATCTTTCCCTCTTGCCCCGAGGCCTGCAGTCAGGCCTCTGTTGAACAGGAAGCTTGGTAAAGGCCTTCCCTGCCCAGACTCAGAGGCGCTGACAGGGTCATGGTGGGAGAAACAGCTTTTGTGCTGAGACAGGTGCCCTCTGATGAGGAATTCGCAAACCGAGTTTCTGAGGTCTCACCGTGTGGACAGAGAGCCTGGTCTATACACAGCCCCCATCACCTGGGTAACCCATCAGGAAGTCGGGAGAAAACCAATCTGTGTGGAGGGCTCGCTGCGTGCCCAGAGCTTGCCCTGTGTGATCTCGCTTCCTCATCTTTGAGGTGTTCTCCCGGGTTCCCAGATGAAGAGACTGAGGTTCAGGGACATCACGGACCTTGCTCAGGGTCACACAGCCAGGAAGGCCCCAGCTGGTATGAGAATCCATGGCTTCCTGGCCCGAAGGCTGGAGATGTTTCCCTGGTTCTCAGCCCTGTGCTGCCGACTAGAACCGCAGCAGGATTCGTCTGCTCCAAATCTTGGTTTGACTGATTTCACACCTTTTCTCAGGAATCCAGCTCTCAGGCCCAGCACGGTCCTCCCACTCCGCTCTGCGCTTCTCCAGACTCCTAAGTCTGTGACAAAGCCAGTCTCTCCAGAGTCCCTGGGAACAGATGTCTACAAGGAGAACGATCTGGACCTCAGGAACAGGGAGACTTGATCTCTGCCTCCGGAGAGAGAGACGCCGGATGTCTTGAAGGAGTAACAGCAGCTCCTTCCTCTGCGTGAAAACCTGGAAGAGGCAGCATAGCCGGGGACACCATCCTGGGCCCTGGGACGGGCCACCTCTGTGCACAGCCTCCATCCCAGAAGTGTCCGGAGGTGCAGAGCACGTTTGTGTGTTGACAGGAATGATCCAGAAGAGAAGGAGGTGTTGATGATGGACATGCAATGGAGAGCATCTTGGAGGAAGTCAGAGGCAGGTGATCCTGGTCAGCCTTTGGTGGAGGAAAAGCCACTTCCCCCTCTGGGGCCAGAGAGAAGAGGGAGAAAGGCTGTAGATGCGGGAAGGTGGGTAGATTTGGCGGAGGGAAGGTGGCAGAGTTTCGTCTGCGTTTGGAGGAAATAGGAAGCAAGCTGGTCCGTGGCATTTGGGGGCGGAGAGGGCAGAATGGGAGTGAGGGTTTGAAGACAGACGAGCAGGTATGAGACGGTGGTTCGAGAGGGTGGGAAAACAGCCACCTCTGCGAAGCCTGGGAGGAGCCAGTACCCATTGACTTGCAACTGGGGCCAGGGCTGTAGAGGGAGACCAGTCAGCACGGCCCAGTTGCTTGAGTGCAAGCGTTGGGGTGGCAGACAGTTGGGTTTCACTCGCTGGATGATTATCATGTGTAAGGCGTGGGACACGGAAGATGGGGTGTTTGGGAGATTGTCAGGACGGACCAGGAATTCCAAGTTGGCTAAGGATGGAAGTGAGAAAGCGGGAGAAGGTCTGTAGATCGGAGAACTGCCAGGCTGCCAGGACTGTTGGGATGGGACCCCCAAGGCAGGTGAGCTGCCACGGGAGGAGGCGGCCGTCAGAGGGAAGGTCAAGGACAGGGCCGTGGGGGTGGGTGTCTGAGCGAGGTAGAGGAGCAGATCTCCAGTGGGGGTGAGGGGCTGGCAGAACTGAGGGGCCAAGGCATGGGAGGGTTCATCCACGAGGTCATTGAGGTTGCTGAGAATGACAACAGGAGGGACGCCTGGTGGCTCAGTCGGTTAAGCGTCTGCCTTTGGCTCAGGTAAGGATCCCAGAGACCTGGGATCGAGCCCCCAGTCAGGCTCCTTGCTCAGCGGGGAGCCTTCTTCTCCCTCTCCTGCCTCTCCCCCTGCTTCTCTGACAAATAAATAAATAAAATCTTACAAACAGACAAAAAGAATGGTAACAGGAATAAGAGGAAAAGAGATGCTGAGCCACCTCGCTGATGAGGAAGCCCCCGGCCGCAACAAAGAGGCAGTCAGAACTTTTTAAAGGAGGAGGAAAGGGAGATGTTCCCATGGGCGGTGCCCGGGGCTGGGGCCGGCAAAAGGACCAGGTCTCTCCCATTCAGGTGCCCGTGGGCGCCCACGGAGGAAGCTCGTGCATTCTGTTTGCTGTCTCCGACCCTTTGGAACTTGCTGGCTTCTCCTCCCGGGCTGCCGACCTGCTGCGACCCCACACACCCGCCTTCTCTGTTCTCTAGCCAATGACAGGGGGTAGTCTCTGCCTCTTGGCTTAGGCACACTCACTTCCAGAACAGTCCCGGCAAGACTTGGTGAGAGAGCATCCACTGGCCAAGTATCTAAGCCAGATCTTAATGCCTTGGGCGGGCATCCCACGCTCCACCGCTGGGATTCCGATGGCAGGGAGGAAAGCCGGAAATGCCACCCCAGCCCCTCTGTGTCCCAGCCCCCCACGGATGACATAACAGACTTTCAGAGAATTACAGCCAAGGCTTCTTTGTTACTCCGATACAACGGCAGCTCCGGGGCCTCGGCCATTCATGCCCTGTGCCGCCCTGCATGATTGGGCTGGTTCTGGACACCAAGCCCTGCTTCAGTCTCTGGCCGGAGGGGCTCCAGCTGTGTGGAAAGAGCTGCCTGGGTGTCCCCCCCCCCCATGAGGGGCTGTGGGCAAGAGAAGTGCATGAAGCTTCAAGAGCTGTCGGAGGAATCGAGTTTGTGAGTTTTGTGGCTCACACTTTGTGCACCCCAGATCCTTTGTGGGCCTCTGTCGCAGGACCTGCCTTTGCCCACTTCCTTGAACCCTATCCAGATTCTATGAGTTCTCGGCTGCCTTGATTGGCCCCTGGAAGTCTCTTCAATCTCCATAATTACGGTTTCTGACAGTCCTTTGACTCCTGACCACCTCCAGGCTGTGCCATTCAGGTCCTTAGAAGGCAAAGGAGAGCAGACGCAGGGCCCTCACGGCAAGAGGTCTAAAATAGGACAGACAGATGGTTCTGTGGATCCTGGGGAGCCAAATTCTCCCCGACGGGTCAGTATTTGGTGAAATGGACCACGCCATAGGAAATACTGAAAAAGCAGGTATTGACCACCATGCCAGCCATCGTGAGAGGTATTGGGCGGGACGGTGGGATGACAAAGTTTAGGGAGGCCTATCTTCTCCCTGATTTCAAGATGGCGGACTGACGCGCAATCTGAATGTGAGCTGTCCCTTGAGAGTTTGTGGCGACGCATTAAATTCTGCCAAATTTGATCAGTAGCTACCCAAACTGATAATTCTTAAAACTGTATCAGCATGGGAAAAGGCTTGTGACAAATGGACCAAGTTTCCAGCTGACCAGGAGGAAAAAAAGGAGAAATGTTAGATAATTGTTATACAAAAGTTTTGCAAAGAACACAAAACAAATTAATATGCCTACAAATTTAAAAAAATGTAAAGTTTATTGCCATATGAAAAAGATAACGTGCTCTATAATTCAATAAGAACAAAAAACCCAATTAAAAAAATAAGTAAAATCCTGATGCGGGACTCGATTCCACGACCCTGGGATCCTGACCTGAGCCAAAGGCAGCCTCTTAACCAGCTGAGCCACCCAGGCATCCCTGAACAGGCCATTTCTCAAAGGAAGATACAAATAGCCAACAAGCACATGAAAAAGTACCCAACATTATTAGCTGTCAGGGAAACGAGTTGTCACTCACCCCCCTCCATAATGGCTAAAATTAAAAAGACTGACAACAACAATAGCTGGTGAGGGTAAGGGAACAAGCGGACTCTCCTGTAGGTTCGATGGGTGTATAAAGTGGTACAGCCTCTTTGGGAAAAGTTCTGCAACTTCTTTTAATTTTATAAATGTATACCTACCCTCTAAGCCAGCAATTCCATGCCTAGATATTCACCCCGCAGAAATGAAACATGCTCGCAAGAAGACTTGTACAAGAATGTTCACAGCATCTTCGTCTGCCATAGCCCCAAACTGGAAACAACTCAAATGTCCAACAGCAGGTGAATGAAGAAACAGAGTGTAGTATGCCTGTACAACGGAATGCTCCCCACCAATAAAAACAGATGAATTACTGATAAACGCAACTCAGAAGAATATCAAAACTCCTACGCTAAACCAAAACGAAGCCAGACACAAAAGACTACAGACTGTCTGATTCCACTTACAGAAAATTTGATAACAAGCAAAACTAATCTATAGAGATAGAAGTCAAACACTGGCTTGCCTCTGGGGCATGGAGCTGGGGGGCGTGGAGCAGGGGATTGATCGGAAAGGGGCATCAGGAACTATCTGGGGTAATGGGATTATTCTCTTCTTTTTTTTTTTTTTAAGATTTTATTTATTTATTTATTTGATAGAGATAGAGACAGCCAGCCAGAGAGGGAACACAAGCAGGGGGAGTGGGAGAGGAAGAAGCAGGCTCCCAGCAGAGGAGCCTGATGTGGGGCTCGATCCCATAATGCCGGGATCACGCCCTGAGCCGAAGGCAGACGCTTAACCGCTGTGCCACCCAGGTGCCCCTCTTCTCTATCTTGATCAGAGTGTGGGTTTCAAACGTGTGCTCATTTGTCAGAGTTCATCCAACTTAGTAAGGTTGGTGCATTTCACTGTATGTAAGTTTTAACTAAAAAAAAATTATGAACCGTAAGTAAATATTGAACTTTAGCTAGTGATATGTATGCAGCAGTATTCAGAAGTGAAGGGCACTGATTTCTGAGACTGATTTTTAAATGCATAAAAAAATTAGACGGGTTGATGGATATGTGATAAAGTAAATACAGCAAAAATGTTAATTATAGATGCTAGGTGGTAAATATATGAGTTTCTGATGTACAGTTTTCTCAGGTTTTCTGTATGTAGAAAAATTTCAGGATGGAAATAATGATGGGAAGATAGCATGCAAAACAAAGATATATTATAGAATTAATGTTATGGATGAATTTTTAAATCATCTGAAGCATTAACTTTGTATTTTGTATTCAACTAAAATAACGTGATTCTCTACTGTCAAAGTAAAAAAAAAGCTTATTATAGAAATTTGGAATATGCAGAACAGAAACTAAAATTTCTTCTTTTCCAAAACAAAAATTTTTAAATCTGTAATCCATAGAAAATCACTTAACCTGTTAGTGTATTTTCTTACTAAACATATTTTGAACATTTCCCTGTCATTAAATATTCTTGAAAACGTGATTTTTAGATAGTAGTACATTTCATTGTATGTATGTACTATATATAAATTGTTAATCATTCCCTATTGTTCAATGTTGGCTTGTTTCCAAGTTTTTCTATTGCAAACAAAGCGAGGGTGAATGTTCTGGTACATACACCTTTGACCACATCTTGGTTTTTCCTTAAGATGGACTCCTTGCAGCTGGGTTACTAGGTCAAAAGTTAGGAAGATTTTTTATATTTAATACTAGTAAATTGCTTTCCAGAAGGGTTAGACCAATTTACATACCATAAGTAGTATGTAAGAGTGCTTTTTCCCCCTGCAACTTTGTCACCTTTGAATATTTTTTTAACTTAGTTTTTTTTCTTTTGCCGATTTCATAGGAAGGAGATTGTATCTTATTATAATTTTAATTTATATTCCGTTGAATACTATTAAACATTTCTTTTCCCAAATTTTTATTAGTGATTTGCATTTCCTCTCTGAATTAATGTCTGCATCCTTTCCCTATTGTTCTTGGGAAATCATCTGTGATTTTGCACATTTGTCAAAAATCAATTGGTCACACATGTGGATTGATTGATTGATTGATTGATTGATTGATTTCTGGGTACTCCGTTCTGTTGATCTATGTGTTCATCCTTCTGCCAATACCACATAGTTACATTGATTACTGTAACTATTTAATAAATCTTGAAATTAGGTAGATGATTCCTCCCATGTTTTTATTTATTTATTTATTTATTTATTTATTTATTTATTTGACAGAGAGAGACAGCCAGCGAGAGAGGGAACACGAGCAGGGGGAGTGGGAGAGGAAGAAGCAGGCTCATAGCGGAGGAGCCTGATGTGGGGCTCGATCCCATAGCCCTGGGATCACGCCCTGAGCCGAAGGCAGACGCTTAACGATTGAGCCACCCAGGCGCCCCCATGTTATCCTTCTTATTCAAAATTATTTTAGCTACACTAGTCCCTTTGTGTTTCCATATAAGATTTAGAAAAACTTTATTTATGTTCACAAAAAAATCTTTATGGGATATTGATAGAAATTGCATTAAACTTATATATCGATTTAGAGATAAGTAGCATCCTACTATGTTTTGAGTGTCCCAATCCCTGAACCCAATCTGTCTCTGCATTTAGGTATTCTTTAATTTCTTTCTTAGTGTTTTGTAGCTTTCAGCACACAAGTCTTGTACATGTCTTGTTAGATTTATACTTAAGTATTTCAGGTTTTTAAAGCAATTTTAAATCGTATTTTATTTTTAATTTCAGTGTCCACGTGTTCATTACTAGGATATAGAAATGCAATAGATTTTTCTTATGTTGATCTTGTATCTTGCAACCTTGCTGAACTCACTTATTAGTCCTGGGGGGTTTTTTGGTTTTTGTTTTTTTTGTGGGTTTTTTTGTGTGTTTTTTTTTTTTAAGATTCCTTGGAGTTTTCTATCTAGAAAGAAAGTTTTCTATGCAGATAATCATATCATCTGCAAATAGGGAGTTTCATTTCTTCCTTCTGATCTTTATGCCTTTAGTTTCTTTTCCTGGCTTAGTGCTCTGACGGGGAGGGACTTCCTGCACCCTGTAAGAGTGATGACAGTGAACATTCTTACCTTGTTCCTGAGATTTGGGACAATGCATCCAGTCTTTCTCCAGTAAGTATAATGCTACCTGAACATTTTTTATATCAAATTGAGGAAGTTCTTCTCTATTCCCTTTTTTTTTAAGAGTCATTATCAGGTATGGATGCTAAATTCTGTCAAATGCTTTTCCTGCAAGGATAAATACGATCATGTGTGTGTGTGTGTGTGTGTGTGTGTGTGTGTGTGTTTTCCTTTCGACTGTTCATGTGGATTACATTAATTGATTTTAAATATTGAGCCAAACTTGCAGGCTGGGGATAAACTCACTTTGTCATACTATATAATTCTTTTTACATAGTGGGGATTCTATTTGCTGGTATTTTGTTTAGGATTTTCGCAGCTATATTCATGATGGATATCGGGTTGTAGTTTTCTTTTTTGTACTATTTTTATTCAGTTTTGGTACTGGGGTGATACTAGTTTCATAAAATAAATTGGGGGTGTGTGTGTGCCTTGGTGGCTCAGTCAATTAAGCATCCGACCCTTGATTTCAGCGCAGGTCGTGATCTCGGGGTTGTGAGATTGAGCCCCGTGTCGGGCTCTGTGCTCAGTGGGGAGTCTGCTTGAGGCTTCTCTCTCTCCCTCTCCCTCTCCCCTTTCCCCACTCACGGATTTCCTCTCTCTGTCTCTCAAATAAAATAAATAAATGAATAAAATCTTAAAAAAATAAATTGATAAGTATTCTCTCTTCTTTTCTTTTCTTTTTTTAAAAAAAGATTTTATTTATTTGAGAGGGGAGAGAGAGAGAGAGCACAAGCAGGGGGAGTGGCAGGCAGGGGGAAAGGAAGAAGCAGGCTCCCTGCTGAGGGAGCCTGATGACATGGGGCTCAATCCCAGGACGCTGAGATCATGACCTGAGCCAAAGGCAGATGCTTAACGGACTGAGCCATCCAGGCATCCCTTCTCTGTCATTTTCTGAATAAGATTGTGTAGAATTGGTGTTGATTCTTTTTTTTTTTTTTAAGATTTTATGTATTTATTTGACAGAGGGAGACAGCGAGAGAGGGAACACCAGCAGGGGTAGTGGGAGAGGGAGAAGCAGGCTTCCCGCCGACCAGGGAGCCCGATGTGGGGCTCGATCCTAGGACCCTGGGATCATGACCTGAGCCGAAGGCAGACGCTTAACCACTTAGCCACCCAGGCGCCCCATGGTGTTAATTCTTTAACATATGAATTCAACTTCCTTGTAGGTATAGGGCTACTCGAGTTATCTATCCTATAGTTAGTGAATTGTGGCAGTTTGTGGTTTTTGAGGAATTGTTTTTTTTCCATCTAAGTTGGCAAATTGATGGGCGTAGAGTCGTTAATAGTACCACTTTAGCCTCTTTTTAAACTTGGCAGGGTCTGTAATAAGATCCTCACTCTCATCCCTGATATTGGTAATTCATGTGTTCGCTCACTTTTTCTTCTCTTTTTCTGTCTTCCTAATTTTGTCAAATTTATTCATCTTTTCAAAGACCCAGCTCTTTGTTTCATTGATTTTTCTCTATTGTTTTTCTGCTTTCAATTGCATCGATTTCTCTACTCATCTTTATTATTTCCTTCTTCTTGCTTTACTTTGCTCTTTTTCTGGTTCTTGAGGTAAGGTTTTAGATTGCTCATCTGGGATTTTCCCGCTTTTCAAATGCGTGCACGATGGAGTGCTAACATTTCCCTCTGGGCGCTGCTTTACCTGCATTCCACAAAGTTCTGTATGCTTTATTTTCATTTGAATTCAGTTCAATGTATTTTTTTTTAATCTCTCTTGCACGATCTTCTTTGACCTATGGATTTTTATAGAAGTGTGTTATTTAGTTTCCAATTGTTTCAAAATTTCACCGGTACCTTTTAGTTATCTATTTTGATTCCACTGTGTTCAAAGAACAAACTCTGAATGCCTTCAATTCTTAGATTTGTCGAGGCTTGTTTTACGGCCCAGTATGTGGCCTATCCTGGTATATCTCGATATGTGTTCCCTGAACGCTTGAAAAGAATGTCTGCTCTGCTGTTGTTGAGCGGAATGTTCCAAAAATATCGGTGAGGTCCCACTGTTTGTTGTGTTTTTCTCTATCCTTGCTGATTTGCTCTCTCATTCTAGCAATTGTTGAGAAAGGCATATTGATGTCTTCCACGCTAAATGTGAATGTGTCTATTTCTCCACTAGTTCCATCAGTTTTTGCTTCATATATTTTTCAGCATTTTTGTTGATATGCATGCCTTTCGGATTGCTATGTTTTCTTGGTAGAGAGGGCCCATTATCATTGTGTAATGTCCCTGGTAAAATTCTTAACCCTGAAGTCCAATTTATCTGATAATAATAATATAGCCACTCCTGCTTTCTTTTTTTTTAAATTGATACTTGCATGGGAGCTATATTTTATTTTTTTAAAATTAAGATTTTTTTAAAGATTTATTTATTTATTTGGGAGACAGTGAGAGAGCACACGCGTGCAAGCAAGCTGGGGGAGGGGCAGAAGGAGAGAGAGAATCTCAGACAGACTCCCGCTGAGGGCAGATTCTCATGACCTTGAGATTATGACCTTACCTGAAATCAAGAGTAGATGCTTAGCTGACCAAGCCACCTAGGGGCTCCCCCCCCTTTTTTATTAAGTTTTAAATTTTAATTCCAGTGTAGCTAACATATAGTAGTATATTAGCTTCGGGTGTACAAGGTAGTGATTCAACAATTCTGTACAACACCCGGTGCTCACCACAAGTGCTCTCCTTCATCCCCATCACCTATTTCACCCATTCCCCTCCTCCCTCCCTGCTTGTAATCATCTGTTTGTTTTCTATATTTAAGAGTCTGTTTCTTGGCTTCTCTCTCTCTCTTTTTCCCCCCCTTTGTTCATTTGTGTTGTTTCTTAAATTCCACATATGAGTAAAGTCATCTGGCATTTGTCTTTCTCCACCTGGCTTATTTCACTGAGCGTTATACTCTCTAGTTCCACCCGTGTTGTTGCAAATGGCAAGATTTCATTTCTTTATGGCCGAATAATATTCCATTGTATACATATACCATATCTTCTTTATCCATTCATCACTCAGTGGACACAGACTGCTTCCATAATTTGGCAATTGTGCGTAATGCTGCGACAGCATGTATCCCTTTGAATTAGCGCACTTGTATTTTTTGGGTAAACACCCAGCAGCGTGATTGTTGGATTATAGGGTAGTTCCATTTTTAACTTTTTGAGGAACCTCCATACTGTTTTCCACAGTGGCTGCACCAGCTTGCACTCCCACCAACAGTGCATGAAGGTTCCTATTTCTCCACATGCTCTCCAACATTTGTTGTTTCTTGTGTTTTTGATTTTAGCCATTCTCACAGGTGTGAGGTGATCTCTTGTTCTAGTTGTGATTTGCATTTCCCCGATGATGAGTGGTGTTGAGCATTTTTTCATGTTTGTTGGCCATCTGTTTTCTTCTTTGGAGAAATGTCTGTTCATGTCTTCTGCCCATTTTTTAAATTGGATTCTTTGTTTTGGGGGTGTTGAGTTTATAAGTTCTTTAAATATTTTGGATACTAACCCTTTATCATAGATGTCATTTGCAAATATCTTTTTTCAGTCAGTAGGTGGACTTTTAGTTTTATTGATTGCTTCCTTTGCTGTGCAGAAGTTTTTATCTTGTCCAGGTCCCTGCAGTTCATTTTTGCTTTTGTTTGCCTTGCCACGGGAGACCTATCTAGAAAAAGGTTGCTATGGACAAGTCAGTGTCAGAGAAATTACTGCCTGTGTTCTCTTCTGGGATTTTTATGGTTTCAGTTCTCACATTTATGTCCTTAATCCATTTTTTTTGTTTTTACGCTTTTTTAAAAATAATTTTTATTTTGTTATATTAGTGATCATACAGTACATCCCCAGTTTTTGATGCATGTTCCATGATTTATTATTTGTGTATAATGTCCTTAATCCATTTTGAATTTATCTTTGTATGTGGTGTCAGCCAGTGGTCCAGCTCCATTCTTTTGCATGTAGCCTTTGCGTGGGAGCTATATTTTCTAAAGAGCTTCTTTAAAATAGAAAATGGGTGATGAGAATTCTAATTAAATACTTGTAAAAAATACAGTGAACTCTTAGTTATCCAAAATGAAAAGAATCTAAAAGTGCAAAGACCAGGTAGAATTGCTGAGTTCACTTACTTTATTCCCTACACGCCTTCTTGAGGGTGAACAAATTAATACAAAAAATAGAAAGGAATCCTAGTAACTTTTTTTTAAAGATTTTATTTATTTATTCGACAGAGATAGAGACAGCCAGTGAGAGAGAGAACACAAGCAGGGGGAGTGGGAGAGGAAGAAGCAGGCTCATAAAGGAGGAGCCTGATGTGGGGCTCGATCCCACAACGCCGGGATCACGCCCTGAGCCGAAGGCAGATGCTTAACCGCTGTGCCACCCAGGCACCCCGGAATCCTAGTAACTTTGATACGCCTGATTCAAAGCTGGTTTATACCAATCCTTGCAGAACTTATGCCAAAGAGCAGAAGTACTGGCAGGACTCTTCTAATTTCTATTTTGTGGGAATAATTCTCCCCTGCCTTGAGAATTTTGCTGAATTCCCCCAGGCCTCACAGGAACAGACCATCTTAAATATAGAATTTTAATCTTATTTCCAAATGAGATTATACACATAACCACAGAAACATACCAATAAAACTGAAAGAAGATGTTCATCCCGCACCTTTAAACCTGTGGCCCATCCCTGGACCCCACTGCTGATCATGTGTTATGAGTTAATATTTTTATGAATTCTGTAATTATCTTCCAATTAGTACAAATATAATACATTTTGTTATTTCTGTTTTTTCATATTCAAAGGACTGACTTAAAAATGTGCATATTTCAAATATGCCATAATTTTGTGGCCCCATTTGGGCATTTCTTCATTTTATAGCTTCACTGGGAATCCTAGAAAATGGCATTTGTGGGGCACCTTGGTGGCTCAGTCGGTTAAGCATCTGCCTTCGGCTGAGGTCATGATCCCACGGTTCTGGGATTGAGCCCCCCATTAGGCTCCCTGCTCAGCGGGGAGCCTGCTTCTCCCTCTTCCTCTGCTCCCCCTGATCCTGCTCTCTCTCTCTCTCTCAAAAAAAAAAAAAGGCATTTGCTGAGGTCTCTTCTGATGGCTTATGGAATCTACAGTAAGCCCTGAGTCCTTTGAGTACAGTATGCCCTGATCTAGGAATATTGGAATCATATTAGTTAATTATTTAGGACTTTATCTAGAAAGAAACAGAATCCACGTATTTTCCCCTGGAACTAAAATAGCACGTAGAAAGATCAACATTGGAAGGATGGCTGCTTTCTACCCCGCCCCCTGAAGCATCAGGGCGGGGTGCTGAGCTACCAACTCAGTCAGCTATTTAACAAAACCAAAATGTATCATGTCATGTCTTTATTTATTTATACTTATTTATTTTTTTTTTAAGTAGGCTCCACGTGCAACGTGGGACTTGAACTCACCGCCCTGAGATTAAGAGTCCGTGATCTACGATCTGAGCCAGACAGGCACCCCCCATCATGTTCGTCATGTAAGTAATACCAGGGGAGCTTTAAAAACTAAATACGAATTGAAAGTAGACGTTTTATGATCTTTGCTGGAAATCCAAGGCGTTTTTAAAATTCACTTTACAGCTGATGCCACAACTGCGTAATAGAAATACGAGGCGATCCAAGGTCCCCATCCTTCAAGGCGGGATTTGGGGGGGAATCTAGATAGTCAAAAGATTCAGATTGTCTGAATTATGCTGGAGGAAAATGTCAGGAGAGTCAATGGCTCTATGCATTGGATATTATAGTGAGTGAAAAGACTTTAGGAAATCAATACACAACACAACTCACGTTCACGCTGCTCACCGTTCATTCGCTGGAACAAGAGCAGTCAAAGAGCGTGCGGGACAGTGCGTGGGTCACGTGCTACCGTCCTTGTGCTGGCAAAGCCACATATGCCGCGTTACGATGGGACTCAAGCCTTGAAATCGTGGTATTTGCGATCAGGATTGATGGAGGTTTTCATCTGTTTTCCATTGCTACTTTAGCAACAGTAAAACAAAAATCCTGAGGCTTCAAAGATAGGTATTAAAAGAGCAGGTGGATACAGAAATCTTATTAACTGGATACTTAGGACCACTTCTCTCCCACCACTGGCGTATTAATTTAAAGCAAAGTTAAAATTGTCATTGTGTTTGGTTCAAATAGGTAATACGCTGACAGGAGACAAAAATCAAATAACAAAAAGGTATACAATAAGAAGTTTTGTTTCCCACCCCCGCCCCAGTCCCTCAGCTCCCACCTACCACCCTACTGATACGTTTGTAGTTGCCTCTTTTATTCCAAGAAGCCATTTTGCAAATACGAGTATGTCATTATAACCCCCCTCTTTTTATACAAAAGGCAGCATAAAAAGTATTAAGAGCATGACCCCTGAAGCCAGACCCCAGTTCCTTCACCCATTAGCTGTGTGGCTTTAAGCAAGTTTCATAACCTCTTAGTGCCTCGGTTTCCTCTTCTGTGTAATGAAGACAATACTAGCATCTGTCTCACAGGGTAACTGAGGATTAGATGAGCAGATGCAGGTAGGAAGCATTTAGGGCAGGGCCTGGCTCGCACGGAGTCCTCTATATGGGACACATGGCCCTGTCACCACAGGGAGGTGTGATGTCAGGATTCTAAGGGCATGGGCTCTGGAGCCGGACGGCCCAAGGTCAAATCTCATTTCCCTACCTGTAAAGCGTAGCAAAGAATAGTACTTATCCTCCCAGAGTTGTGGTGCGGTTGAAATGAACGGTGCCTTAGGCTTAGTAAGCACTATTGTATTTTATCAGATCCAAGACGCCATGGATTTTGAGACATCGTTATTTCATGGGCTAGGAAAGAAAAACCGGTCCAATGAAATTATGGCATGTCTTTGACTATAATGTGTCCTTATTTCAAAAATGTAATAAAGTGGGAAAAAAAGGCACATCTTAGAATTGATGAAATGTGGGATCCGAGTGTTAGCTATATTATACTCTTATTTTCACCTAAAAATATGTTCGGGATATTGTTCTCTGTTGGTACAAAGACAACTTCTCTCTTTAAAAAAAAATGGCTGTATAGTAATCCATCGTGTGGATGAGCCATCAATCATTTAAGCAGTCTCCTATTAGCTTCCCGTCTATTGCTGTTACAAACAATACCACAATGAATAACCTTGTAGACATGTCCTTTGGCAAGTCTGTTCGTATGTCTGCCGGATCAGTTCCCAGAATTGGCGCTGCCGGATTAAAGAGTACAGGTATTTGAAATTTTGGCAGGCGTTCTAAGCTCAAGTTTCAATTTCCAGGCTGCTTCCCACCAACTCAAACTAAAGAAATCATGGATCAGGAATGTTTGAGAAGGATGGACCCGAAATCAAAGTCCGAGAGCAGAATTGGAAGAGTGTCACCACAGAGGTAAGAGAGGAAGGACATTCCTGTACATCCCTGGTGGCCGTGTAAATTGGGCAGACTTCTCGAAAGGCATTTTGGCTAATCTCTTAAATTCGACTTCTAGAAAGCTACCTTTCAGAAATACCAGCACAGGTTGCAAAGGCGTATGTAATACTAATGGCAAGCACTTGGGAAGTGGCAGGTGCACTGCAAAGTGCTTGACAGATACAAACCCGTCTGATGGGCGTAGCACTGAGAGGTGGGGGCTGCTCTCCCAGATTTAAAGATACAGAGACTTGAGACCCAGAGCGGGCAATGCTAGTGGCAGAGACAGGGCTGGACCCAAGCAGCCTGGTACAAGTCTTGTACTCTTATGCATCATCCAAATACATTATTTTGAAGTAGCAGAAATATATTTGAGAAGCCCGGAGTTTCCAAAGTAGTTAGTTTATGTTGTTATAAACCCATACTGTGGGAGACAGTGTGACCATGATAATGAACGAAGTAAAACTTTATATAACAACCTCAACATACGTCCATGATGTATTGTCTTGTTAAAAACAATTAAAAAGGAGGCCGCTGGGCAATTTGCACAGCACGAGTACATTTCTATATGTGTGAGTATGCGATGTATCGATCAGATGGCAGATAGGTAGACAGACAGATATTAAAAGGTCTGGAAGGATAATTAAACAATTAAGGAGAGTCGCTCCAAACACCCCTGGGTGTGAGAGAGTGGAAGGGAAGGGGGACCTCGCTTTGTATACTTCCAAATTATTTGAATCTTTTTCACGATACGTGTGTCCTTACACCGAGCTTGTTACTGGTTCAGAAAGGCATTTAATTCCAGGTTCCTGACATTCAGCTTCATCTCCGCACTGACATCATCAGAAACACCCGAAGTGACTGGATGTGAAGGGGCATGTGGCCCCTGGGAGTAAAAAAAAAAAAAAAAAAAAAAAAAAGAACCAACCCAGATTCAGGGATAAATAGCTCTGAGCTGCACAACCGTATTACCTGGGCGATAATTCAGCACGATCGCCTACGAAAGTCACTTACAAATACAAATGTTCTTTAAATGATTCAGATATAATGTAGTTTTCTTTTTAGCATCTTTAGAACTGTTTCCTCCATTTCTAAGTTTTTACCCCCTAGAATCTTCCCGAGCTGATTTGAAACTCTCTGTAAACGCCTACCAATTGAAGGAAAGTTTAAGATATTTTTCACCAGGCTGTGCAAGGTGTCTGTAAGCGATCCTTTTAAAGGGAATCTCTTTCCTGAAAGGCGCAGTCCTGGCTGAGGTGGTGGAGGAGGCCTGGGTGCACACTGGTGGGGGGGGAAGGTCATTGCTGATGTCTGGAGAGCAAGGCGCAGCTGCCTAAGGGGGACGCAGGTGGTCTGGCTCCAAGACAGCCCAGAGGGGCGCATAAAGGGCCCTGCCTTGCCCCTGCACATCTCTGAGGCTGGTACAGGGTCAGCTCAGGCTTCTGGGAAGAGAGATGGGCTCTCGAGCCTCCCAGGAAGGAGACAAGTCACAGAAAAATGATGGTTTGATCTTTGGAGAAAGAGCATTTGAGATGGTGTAAAGGGAATTTCTAAGGAATCGGCTCTGTAGCAGGAAAGCTGAGAAAGAAGGAGTAAAGTTTCATCTTCTCATAATGAAGTGTGCTCTGATGTCTCAGCAGGAAGCATGTTCCAGGACACCCGACCCTCCAGCCTTGCACAGCTGTAGGCTCTGGATGGAGTGCCCGGCAGGGGATCCTAATTTTGTAAGCCTCTTCCTTCTACCACGCTTTTCACACTTCTTGGGGGCATTCAGCCTGCCTTCTTCCTTCTCTGAGCTTTTTCTTTTTTTCTCTCTCTCATTCTTCTCCTGAGTTTTCTGGAATATTTGGAATTTTTTTTTAAGAGTAAAAGCTTTTATCTCCTCCTTTATTGTTGATCTTAAAATGCATTTTATGTATCTTGAGGACCCCGTTTTACTGCCCTAAAACTCACTCTCCTGTTTATTTTTCCGCCCTGCTATCTTGCAGGTGACTGGAAGGGGTCTCTTGAACGGATACGGTTCCTGAACCTATAAACTCCCTCTGCATCTAGATGCCAGAGGAAGCTGCGGTCTCTGGCCATGGTCGGCGTCCCTAAGCTGTAAGTCATACCCAGAGCTTTGTAGCAAAAAGGGACGGAATTTTTCATCTTCTTTGAGATCTTTCCCATCACTGCTCATCCTCACTCGTGGGTATTTGCTACTGGCACTTTCGCGTTTGTGCTTCTTTTCCTTTTTCCTCTCCTTTGATTTCCTGACTTAATGAAAACATTGTCTGTTTCACAGAAGTACTTAAAATGTCTGTTCTTTTCAGCTAAATTCTTCCCTCGTGATGACAGTGGGCAAACACGGAGCCTGGAGGAAGCCTGCTTCCTGGGCCTGTGTCATCCCATGAGCGTACCAGTTGATGGAGGGAACTGGGCTGGGAGCTTACCATCTCCCCAGGGTTGGTACATCCATCGCTGTCTTCTTCCTCCACAGCCTTTGCATCTCCTGCAAAGCTTTGCCTCTCACCCTGAGCCCTTCACTTTGGCAGAGCCCTAAGCAGAGTCTCAGCGAGGATGTCCGCCTCCCGCGCATTCAACGGGAACTCAAACACCACTTCCTGGATTGCATCTTTCTGCGAAATACGTCACTTCCTGGATTACATCACTTCCTGGAGTCTAGCATCTCACGGGGCCCCTGGGACCAACAACTTCTCTGCTTGATTTTGTCCTTGTCACCTGTAGGTAGCTTGGAAGTCACTCTCCTGACTTTTAGTTGCGATTAGGGTGTTAAGTGTTCTTATCACAAACAAAGAAACAAACAAAGGGACGTAAGGAAACAGGGAGGCAATGGCTAGGTCTGTTACCTTGTTTGTGGTAATGCAGCCAAGTGTTTGCCCATGTCCAAACCCATAAAACTGTACATATTAAATACCTATAATTCTTAGATATCAACTATGCCTCGATAGAGCTGTCTATTTATTTTTAAGATTTCATTTATTTATTTGTCAAAGACAGAGCACAAGCAGGGGGAGCAGCAGGCAGAAGAGAGGGAGAAGTAGGCTCCCCGCCGCTGAGCAGGGAGCCCAATGCGGGGCTCGATCCCAGGACCCTGGGATCATGACCTGAGCCGAAGGCAGACGCTTAACCAACTGAGCCACCCCGGCGCCCCTGACAGAGCTGTTTTAAAATAAACAAACCCAACGTTGTATCAGATGCAAGCAAACCTGGCCAACCTTTGCCGTGGAGGGACAAATACAAGTGACTTTATTTGTTTGCCAGGACATAATTCTTTCTTGTTTTATTTTTTGCATTTTTCAACCACCTTCTCTTTTTGAATATTGCATGTGTGTGCATACACACCAGGGCCAAATAAATAATCCCTATATTTTGTCACTGCTTTTTTATCACTTAAATTTTTTTTTTTAATTTTTTTTTTTTTTTTACTGTCTCCTAGTCCAGGGCTCTGTCCTCCACACCGCAGTTACCTCCTGGGATGGAGGAAGGAGCCATGGTTTGTCACTGATGTATCGGGTCGCTGCCGAAGTTTCTCCACTTGTCATTCAAGGCCTAGCCTACCTCTTTCCTGTCCACCTCAAGCGATACGGCTTTCTTCTTTTTCTAAATCCCTGCAACATCCACTCATTCCTGTTAACCCAATATACTTAAGTATCCACAACACACAAGGCACAGTGACAAGTGCTGGCTATGATGAGGAGCAAGACAGACAGACATGGCCCGTCCATCAGTGAGTTACAGAGCTACCTTCGCTCTTGGGGAAGACAATTATATAAGTAATTGTTAGGAAGGGAAAGTCAGGGATGCTGTGAAGGAGCGGGGTGTAGGTGCTAACGCATGCTAGCAATGGGAAGGACCTCTCTTGGGAGGTGGCATCAAAGCAGGACATGAAGGATGAAATGAGATTAGCCAGACCAGGAGTGTGGGCAGGAGTGATGCAAGCAGGAGGGATGACGTGCGCGAAGGCCAGGAGGCTGAGGGCCTGGAAACACAGCTCAGGAAATTGGGAAAGCAAAACAAAATAAATATCTCTCTGGGATGTTTTCTGACACCGACCAATTCTCCAACACCAGCTGAGTGTCGATTCTGAAACTAACTACTCAGAGTTAGCACAAACCACACAGCGAAAGGGCCCAGTCCCACAAGACTGCCCCCACTTCAGATGCCAGTTACCAAGTGTCAGGTCACCCTGGGTGGCTCAGTCGGTTAAGCATCATCAGACTATCGATTTCGGCTCAGGTCATGATCTCAGGGTTGTGAGATCAAGCTCTGTATCAGGCTCCATGCTGAGCGTGGAGCCTGCGTAAGATTCTCTGTCTCCCTCTGCCTTTGCCAGCCACCCTGCATGCTTTCTCTCTAAAAAAAAAAAAAACAAACCCTAGAGTCAAAGAGACTAGTGAGGAAGCTCACTGGTAATCTTGATGGAGACAATGATGTCCTCGGGAGGTCATGAAGGTGGAAGAGAGTGGATGGGATCACGAGAAGGTTGAGCTGGCCCTACTGTGATCTTGGATGCATGATGACCTGTATCATTCTTCCAGAAATTGTGTTTTTCCTAACAATGTTTTTTAGTTTTTATTTTTTTTATGATTTTATTTTTTTTTAAGTAATCTCTACACTCCACATGGGGCTGGAACTCACAACCCTGAGATCGAGTCACATGCTCTACGTACTGAGCCAGCCAAGCACCCCTACAACATTTATTTTTATATTTTTTCCTATTTCTTTTATGCTGTTATTTGACTTTTTGTGCATTTATATTTTTTCAATCCGACATTCCTTAAGATCTGGAATTATTTCTCATGTGTAATCAGGTTTAATTTTTTAAATCTTTGAGCCTCAGTGTCCTCATCATTAACATGAAATTGATAACCCATGTCTTTCCTGCTTCTTAAGGTTCTTTTGAAGACCTGGTATTCAATGAGCTAAGATGGTGAAGAATTTTAGATAGCATGGGGTTGCGATAGATTATTATCATAAAGGAGTCACCGACCTGCATTGGATTAATACTACCCAGAGCATATTGGTCAGGATGCAGTCAGAAAAGAGAAGATAAAAGCCGCCGTACTCTCTTGTGTGGTTGATTCTTAAATTATGACTGAAGTTCAATCAATACTAGCCAAATAATACTGACTTCAGCTGGAGAGAAGCCTGGAAAATGGCTCTTGTGATAAGAATCTGATGGTTGATGATTTCCACTACCTACTGGGGTTATCCTAACACCTCCACTTTCCATGTGATTGGTTGGAAGCCCACCTCACAAAGCAGGGAAAACCCAGACCTTCTCCAAGATTTCTGTTAATTCTTTGGATTTAGATTGCTCACGGTCACCTCTGACTCTAAATGTCTTTCTTTGCTGAATTGTGACCACACCTTTATCTCTATCCCAGAACTGCTCCCAGAGTTGAAAAGAACTCCTTATCTTTGATGCCCCCTAACCCTGCTCCCACACGGTAGTTCTGTGGAATGGACATTCGTTGGTGATTTGGGGAATGGATTGCACTGGAGAGGGCTGGATTGCAGAATTCAAGCCAGAGACCTCTCTTTAAAAATATGTATATATACTGGGGCACCTGGGTGGTGCAGTTGGTTAAGCGTCCGACTCTTGGGGTCCTGGGATCAAACCCCGTGTCAAGCTCTGCACTCAGCGTGGAGTCTGCTTGAGATTCTCTCTCCCTTTTACTCTGCCCCTGCCATTCGTGCTGTCTCTCTCTCCCTCTTTAAAATAAACAAATAAATATTTAAATAAATATTTAAATCTATATAAACATATATATTTCTATATTTTATATATGTAAAGATTTCTCTTTTTAAAAAGCTTCCCCGGGGGTGGCTTAGTCAGTTGAGTGTCCGACTCTTGATTTCCACTCCAGTCCCAGGATCCTGGGATGGAGTACCAAGTTGGGTTCAGTGGAGAATCTGCTTGAGGATTCTCTCTCCCTCTCCCTCTGCCCCTCCTCCTGCTTGCACACATGCTCTCTCTGTGTCTCAAAAATAAATACGTTAAAAAAAAAAAGCTTCCCCAACTTTCCCCTTTTAGTCTTTGACCATTTTGCTTAGTTTTCCTTTTTTTCTCTTTGTTCTTCCTCATCCTCAAACTCTCCTTCCAGGTTAGGTGGAGCTATTTAGCTCTCTTTGTCTTTTCCCTCCCCACCCATGTCCTTAGGGCCTCACCTTCTACCACCCCTCCCCCGCAAGGGGCCTATCAAGGTATTTTCCTAAACAAAGACATTTCCTTCCCTAAAAGGAACTCTGGTACCAGCTGATAAAGTAATAGCTTCTCTTATCTACTACGACAAAGACAAGTTTGCCAAACTGTGTTTATTCTTTGGGAGATCTGACCTTAGGTTGGGCCTTCTGACCAATGGGAAAAGTAATTGGTCTGTACTCGTGGTAATTTAGGTTTGACCCCATTGTCATTTGATTGGGTGCTCACAGGTTTGGGAGAAGGGATAGGTGGTTCTGATGAGTTCATTTAATGGTGGGCAAAAATGGAGTTTAGAAATGGTCATTGACCCCAGGAATGCGTTTCTGAAGCAGCACTCGAACCCAGATCCCAGCTCATTCAATAGTCTTTCCCTTGAGAGTTTTCCTGACAATGGAAAATGTCCCTTGTGTGTTAGTCAGGCGGGCTGTCTTGAGAATGAACTTGATACTCCTGTGGAGGAGGTCAAAAGAGACACGGATTATTTGCCAGATAGGTTTTGCAGAAGAGCTGGAGAGAAGATGAGCTGTCAGCAGATGCCCTTCTGTGTTGAGACTGAACTGTCATCCCCCTGAGATAACCATCTTGAGGCTGTTAGAAGGGGCTGAGGCTGGGGAAGGATCCAGCAGGACTGCTCTGGACCCACCTCTCAAGGCCTTCTCTCCGCCATGGCCGCTGCTCCCTCCTCTCCCCCCATCCTTCCCCTCTTCTTGGAGGCCCAGTCCCCGCTCCCGAACACCCTCTGGGGAGCCATCCCTGACAGCCACACGCGGATTGAATCTCTCTCTCCTGGGAATCCCCTTGGCAATTACTCTCTGCTTTGTCCCATCAGCATGTTCTCCATCAGTGGCTCGCAACGTGGTTGATCGCGACCTACAGAGAAAACCATGTATTTGCTTTGCATCTCAGTCCACACGCCCCACCACCCCCTCCTGTCTCACACACACGTAGAGTCGTACACACGCACGCTACCGAACAAAGTTCCCTGTGTACTTACCGTATTTTGTGGAATGCATACCAATATTTCTTTTCTATTCTACTTAATTCTACTCTATTCCACTAAAAAATGCTGGTTGCAACCCACTCCATTGGTGTCATGACCCACTAAGAATCATTCCTTTGATCTAATTCTCCGCAACGCAGTGTGGTAATTTACTACTCACGGCAGCCCACTTCCCTCCCGACCGCTCCTGATGCGCAAATTCACTTCCCCTTCCCATCTCACTGGGAACTCCCAGAAGCTTCTCACCAGCCTCCTTGCCTTTTGTCTCTCTCTCTCTTCCACCCTCCCCATTGCTTTTTCTTAAATGCAGATTTCATCTGACTGATCATTCTCCTGCTTAAAAACCTCCTGAGGCTTTCCATTGCTTAAAAGTGCACTTCAAATAAATAGCCTGAGTAGAAGGCCCTCTGCAGACTATCTACCCGCCTGCCTTCTCCTTGGCTTCAGCAGCTCAAGGCCCTTTGTAATTCCCCTGCCAGGTGCCTGCTGGTTCCCTTCTGTGACTTTGCACATGCTGTTCCCTGGCTGGAATGCTTCTTCCCCTTCTTTAGTGGAAACTGCTTTCACTTCAGTAACTCAGGTTACTAGAAAGAAGGAAATCCTGCCATTTGTGACAACATAGATGGACCTCGAGGGCATTATGCTAAGTGAAATAAGTCAGACTGAGAAAGACAAACATTACGTGATATCACT
The DNA here is from genome assembly GCF_024610735.1 of Ursus americanus. NCBI lineage: Eukaryota > Metazoa > Chordata > Mammalia > Carnivora > Ursidae > Ursus > Ursus americanus. Next base: position 34,197,328 of record NC_142154.1, read on the forward strand.
TCTGTATGGGGTCTAACAATGCTGAACTCGTAGAAATGGAGAGCAGAAGGGTGGTTACTGGAGGCTGGCAGGTAGGGGACTGTGGACATGTTGGTCAAAGGGTACAAACTTGCAACTAGTAGGTAAATAAGTCCCGGGGATCTAATGCATTGTATTATGCAGTGTAATTTACACGATATTGTATTATAATACGTTGTAATACATTATTACTGTATCATGCACTTCAAAATTGCTAACAGACTGGATCTTAAATATTCTCACCACAAAAAAGAGGGACAATCCTGTGACGTGAGGGAGGTGGTGGCTAATGCCACGGTGTGTGTACCTCACACTTGCACAATGTTGTATGTAAATCGTATCTCCGTAAATAAAAAGTTGAACTCAGGTTACCTCTCACGACGAGGTGTGTCTTCTGGGTGTCGACGGCTCCACTCTACAGCTCTGAAACCGTAGCTATTATGCCGAAGCATGCTTACTCGTGCGCAAGTCTGTGTCCCTCAATGAACCCAAGGCCAACGACTTGTATGTATCTCGGTCAGTTTTATGTCGTTGGCACCCAATGTGCTGTCATTGTCCAGCAGATGTTAACTGAAAATCAGCTAAGGAACACTGTTCTCCAGTTTCATGTCATTAATTAAATTTCTCCCAGTGCCATGTGATCTTAATCTTTCTGGCCATTTTAACGGTCCAGTGATACATGTGTGCGTTTGCACGCGCGTGCAATTCGTAGGGGGTGGAGAGGGTAGGTTTTGGAAATAACAGTGGTTGATTTTGTAATCCCTGATGTGCGGGGTGCTCTGATCAGATTGGGGGGGGAATCAAATATGGGGTATCCCAACTGGATGGGGGCTGGTGGCAGGGTCGGTGAAAGAATTCACCCAAGGCAGAACAAAAGAGATAGAAGTTTATAGAATGCACCGCAAGGGAGCAGGGGGCAGGACAGCAAAGGGGAGACTGTCTGTGATGAGGCGGTGGTGAGGGGCTATCGTTATAGGGCAGAGCCAGGGAGCACGGGGAGGTATGGAATTTTCCCTTTTTTAGTAAACGTAGGAACTGTGCCTGGTTGTAAGTAGTCAGTTAGGGCCTGTGGTTTTTCCGAGGTGGGTCGCTTCATGAGCTGTTTGCATTCAGCTCAGCGGTTGCTGTGGGTGGGCTCTTGCTTTACTGGGGGTTCCATAGCTCAAGCCGGTGGCCTAGAAGTGGCCTCTACTGGCTGTGCCTCCCCTAGCCCCACCCCCAGCCAGAGGCATTCATGGCCCGAGGGGAGATCAGGATTCTGATAGCCAGAATGCATCAATAAACAAATAGTCAATACTCCCAACAGATTTTCAAAAATTCATGGCTGAGATAATAAATAGTCACGAAAAACGAGACTCCTAACTTGAAGGGAAAGAGTTCCCTGCCAGGTGGTAGGGTTTACGCCACAACAGGGGAAGAAGTTCGGTGAAGAGCCCTCGAAGCCTCTTCCTCCACAGGCAAGATTAGGGATTGGGGGCACTTGGGGTCGAGTGGGAGGAGGTCAGTGGGTGGCCCCAGGCCTAGAGGGATCAAGAAAGGCCCAGTCAGCATCAAGAGGATCCAGGCAAGGCTGAGCCAGGGCCGGGGGAAAATCCTTGCCGCCCTTGCTTCCGCAGGCATCCGAGCGAGCGGGCATCGCAGGGGCAGGAGGCTGGGAGCCTCCCGGAAGGAGCTTACTCATCCATTGTCCACCGGAAGGAACACCTGGCCAGACCGAAGTCTGCTCCCCCCATTCAGCTGCTCACAAGGGCAGTCTCTTCCGGGCCACAGGCGCAGTGGTGGTCTGGTAGGAAAAGCCCCAGCACCCACACCTGTAGACTGAACATTAGAAGTCTGAGGTTTTATCCCAAGGAAAACAGTTGTGGCAAATCCCAAGCACTTACATGTGTTTAAAATAACTTTAAAAAAGTACCTCCTCTTTTATTAAAAAAATTGTTTATTGTGGGAAAATGCAGATACTAAAAAAGAATCGAATTAATCGGAAGGATGCTTGCCAAGCAGGGTTCGGCGGCCATGCCGGCCTTGGTCCCCTGTTGGGGAAGCGCTGTGCCCACCTCTGTGGGGGGTCCCGTCTGTTGGCAGGGGGGTTCATCTCCCACCCCAGCTCTGGTTCCATTCCTGGGGGGGTGTCTTCTAACATGTCCCCCTCCCTAGCCCTTATCCCCCTACTCGCCCCCCACACCCCCGACCGAAGATGTCCATTCTAGAGGCTGCCCTGACTGCTGCCCATGCCCCCGCCCCGTGTTTCCCCCTGGACCACTAGCCTGCCAGCCCCCACTGGGCTCCGGGCTTCAGGGCTGCCCTCTGATCCTTTCCCCTCACAGCAGCTGGAGGGACGTGTCCATTCCTGTTTCCATTCCTTCCTTGGCTCCCGGTTGCGGCAAGTGGAGCGCAGCCCCGCAGAGCAAGGATTTAGGGCTTCTGTGGTCTGGCTGCGACCCCTCTTCCTGTACCCCAGGCTGCTCCTGTTGCTCTCCTCGGTAACTTCCTGGAAACTGCACAGGCTGGGGCTGGTGAGCCCCACAGCTGGGCCGGCCTGGACCCCTGCTCCTCTCACTCCCCCTTTCCTTCCCCATCCTTCCCCTCCCCAGCTCTTCCTTCACTCCCCTCCTCAGGCCCAAGCCTCCTGCAATTGCAGCCTCTCCAGGCCTTCCCTGTCATTGTCCCTAAGGGGGTGGGGGAAAAGCTGTTCAAGGTCACAGAGCAGGTCAGGGACTGGACCAGGCCAGGAATCCAGATCTAGCCTCTTTCCAGCTCCTCCTGGCAGGTGGCCTTGGAGGAAGGAGGCGTGAGCGCCCTCCTCTGGCTGCTTTTTGGAGGCAGCTGGGCTGGGGCCGTGAGAAGGCCCGGCTGCCCTTTTGAGCCTCCCGTCCTCTATACTTGGGGCATATCAGATCGTGGCTCTTCCCGTGGGTCTGCTTTGCCATGATGTCCTGGTGCCTACGGTTGTGTCATTAACTCTGGGGTGGCGCGGGAGGTGGCAGAAGGGACCCAGCACAGGAAAACTGGGCTTGATAGGAAGGCCATCAGCTGCCACCTGCTGGCTGGATTCAGGCTCCCAGCAAACCCTTTCTGGTCTTCGACTCTTGCCTTAATCACTGTGACCTTGAAATCCCAGATCTCCATCCCACTGCCCTCCTCCCACGTGAGGCCCTCCCGTTTCCACTGCCCCATGTTTTCCTCACGAGCTGTGTTGACCTTACTCACGCTAGCATCCCAACCTCAGGGACGCATATGTCTACGAAGAGGGCTCCGGCAAGGGCAGTGCTTAACCCAAAGGGGCTTCGTACTAATGGGAAGTAGCTGGCAGTGTGAAGCCAGGTGTCAGGGAGAGGCTCGGAGCCAGGAACTTGGTAGGACTGCTCAGACCTAGCCCTGTAGGTGCTCACCTGTGCCAAGTAAGGCTGACCCATTTGTGTTTGTGACCGAATTAAAATGCCAAGGAAAGACAGACTGCAGCTTGTTTCCAAATAGAAACACATGTGCACAGAGAACAAGGAGCTTCTGCCAACATCCCAGACAGGGCCGTCTTCCCCTCCCCGCTCCACACGCCCGCCGGGGAGGAAAGGGAGCTGGTAATGCTTCCTGTGGTCGAGGTAAGTGTCTGCTCCTGCTCCGAGCAGCCCCCGTCAGTGCGTGTGGCCCTTCCAAACAGTAAGGCGGGAAGCAGGGGCCTTGCGGTGGGGGTGTTTTCGGTATGAAGTCATTTCCCACAGTGAAGAAGCAGCCACATCCCACGTGGTACTCTGGCAACCCAGGATGTTCTGCTCAGCACCAGGAGAGAGTCTAAAAATGCCCCAAGCCCATCTCGGAATCTCAGGAATCTGGCTGGAAGAGAACCCAGGAGACAACAAATCCCCAAACAACCACTTACCCTACACTGAACCCAGCAGAAGGGAAGCTCATTCCAGCCTCCAGCGGTTCTATGTCCCGCTGGGAGACATGATGCCCACAGATAGACTCCTGGCTGAGCCCCTCAAGGGCAGGCCTGGTTCTTTCCTATTTCTGGGTTCCCAGCACCCAGTACTGAGTAGATCCAGCTACTGAGCGTGTGTTGGACTCTGTTGAAAACTCAGGCAGGTGTCTAGGGTGCAGGACAAGGAGTTCTAGGCATGCCCAGGAGGGACCTCTCCATAGAAGAGAAGGATCTGGAGTTTAGCCTAAGATGTCCTCACCTGGAGAAAAGAAGGGAGCATGCATGTGGTGGGGACACGGGAGTAGAAGCAGGTGCAAAGAACCATAAAGGGGTTTGCTTTCCTACGTTGTTACAGCAATCGAAGAGAGCTCAGCATCACAGACCAGGCACGGAATATTTTCTAGTAAATGAGAACTAAAGGATCTAAAGACAACCAGTGAAGAGAGGATGGGTTATTCAGCAATGCAGTTGGGAAAATGGGCTACTTGGGGGGAAGTCACATTTAACCCTGACCTTGGACAATTTGCCATTATTTCAGTAATGCTTAAAGAGCTGGCCAGTTGGGCTCAGAACTGGGGATTCAGTGGGACAGAGGCACACAAGAGACAGGTCTCGTTGTCCATTCACCTGCTCCCCTGGACCCGGGGAGGAGAATGTCTCAGTCGAGGTAGAAAGCATCTTCCCGGCGTCCCAGCCAGGGGAAGGAGCCCTCCATAACCGGACTCTCAGTGACCTTAACATTTTTTTCAAGCCCAGGACTTTGTGCGTTGCTCTGGAGCAGAGACTCTAGGGGTGTCTGTGTTCGAACTCATGTTTGGCAAAAGTACTTTCCTGCACCCAAGCCCCGTAAGACACTGTTCCGCTGTTTCCCTTCTGCTGACCTATTTCTCGTTTGTACTAATTGAGCTGGACTCTGGGTGCTCTTGGCGATTTGTCCCATTCTCTCAACTGCTGGCGTAATGGAAACTGAAGTGTTAGACCAGGAAGGAACCCTAAAGTTGTCTTATTCCCTCATTTTACAGAAGAAGAAAGTGAAGGCCAGAGACGAGTAGCGAATTACTCAAGGTCACACAGCCAGTTAGAGGCAGAGCTGAGCTCGAACCACCCTCCCGGTCTCTGGCGCCCTGCCCAACGCTCCTCTGCTTCCCTTTGCCATCTCCTCTCCAGCCTTCTTTTCTAAGACTTTCCCTGCCTTCCTCTGGCTCTTCTGAGTTTCCTGTGGTGTCCACCCTGCCCCACACCGTCTACTTTGCAGCCTGACAACCCTGCTCCATGACGACCTTGGCTTGGTGAGAGACGGAGTGTCTCCCAGTGGCCTGGCAGCCCCTGCCCAGCATCTCTTGTCTCATGATGGGCCCCAGCTCTCCTTTCGGACCAGACTCCACCCGGCGGTGAGCCTGGCTGGCGGACCGGGCATGTGTGCTTCCTCCAGCTCCGGGCTCAGAAAATCCACATCCTTGTGCGTCTTCCCCACTACGGCAGCTGAGTGACCTTGAGCGTGTCATGGCTCTTGATCTGATTGCTCTTCTTGAAAATGGACATAATTTTAGAACACAGCATCTAGAGCGGCTGTGAAGATCAAGAGTCAAGTATAAGGAAACTACGAAGCGTCATTCAGCGTAAAGCACAGGCGTCCCCCAGACGCCAGCCCCGGGCTGGATACAGAGCAGATGCTTCCCGAATAACTGAAGAACAGTGCTTCTCAACTGGGGGCGATTTTCATATCCTAGGGGACATTGAGTGATACCTGGAAACATTTTTATTGGTCACAACTGAGTAGGGGTGGCTATGGCGTCTACTCGGCAGAGGCCAGGGATATTGCTGAACGGCTTACAGTGGTAGGACAGCCCTCACAGCAACGAATTATCTAGAATTGTCTGAACCAGTGGTGCTGGATCAGAAGCCCTGCTGTGGATGAACAAAAGTGTGAAATGATATCTGTAGGTACAGACATGGTTTGTCGTTCCAGAAAGGCGAAAGCTGTGGCTGGGAAGTTGACCATCAAGATACCACTTGACCAAGAACGGCAGCCCCTGGGGTTAAATGAGAGGGTCATGCCCAGATTTGATAAGTTGAAAACATTTTATTTCAATTCTATCCTTGGGAGGCAGCATAAATAATCACAGAAGACCACAAAGGTCAATGGGGAAGAAAAAAAAGGTCCAGAAGTGTGAGGAGATGAGAACGGACACTGTCTAGCTGCGGGGGGTGGAGGGCCCGGAGACCCTGCTTTAGCTGGCCCAGAGGGTGGAGGGTTCTTGGAGCAAAAGCCTGAGGGCTGGGGGCTTTCCCTGCCCAGGTGACCTGGAGGGGCTGAGGGAGCCCCGGCCTCGGTGGAGGGATGTACTGCAGGGTGGCCACGGGAAAAGCAGGGGTGGAGCACAATGCATCTAGTAGATCCTAGCTAATGAGAGAGGAGTGGACACCCATTTCTTGACCCCCAGGCCAGATCTCGCCCCCAAATTGTGACTTTTCTGACAGCAGTGTTTATAGACTCTGTGGGTAGTGGGACGTGGCGGGAGAAGATAAGGAAACAAAAATGTGTAGACGACCCAATGAACTACGGCGTCTCAAAGAGTCCTGTGACCTTGGGCCACTTCTGTGTCCTCATCTGCAAATGGAGAGAATGCTTCCCACCTCTTGGAGCGGAGGTGAGGCTTAAATGAGATCCTACGGGTCAAAGAACCGTGTAAACTTTAAAGTGCTATACGGACGTGAGGGGCTGTGGTCCTTCTAGGAGCGTAAGGCTGAAAGTGGCTGAGACAGCAGTGGTGAGAGACGCGCGCGGAGCATCCCTCGAAGTGATCGGACCCCTGCTCTGCCGTCCCCAGGGCCGAGCTCCACCCTTCTCAGCCTCGGCTTCCAGGAGGAAGGGGCCTCATCTGAGGGAGTCCCCTGGGGAGGGAGAGCAGAGGGTGGGGGCCGGGGCACCGAGTGGGAAGGGCCTCAACTGGGCAGTGTGACACATTGGCACTACTGGTGTTGGGCAGATGGTAGCAGTGGCTTCCAGTTCTCTTTCTCCACAGAGACTTGGGCACTGGGGAAGCCCCCATGGGATTGGCATCTTGATGCAGTGGGAAGGGCCCCGGCCCGGAGTCTGGACACACTGGGTCCTGGTCCTGGGTCAACTGTTGACCTTCTGGGTGACTTAGTGAGTCACTTCCCCATTGCAACCCTCAGTTCCGTCCTTCGTAAAATGGGGACACTATTCCCTACCCTGCCTACCTCACAAATTAAACGGGAAAGGGGTGTTCCAAGAGCTTTGAAGAGAATCATGGGAAGGCAAGGGGTCATTATGGCCTTGGTGAGCAATCCTCTTAATTCCCTGAAGACAAGAGAGAGGGGGCAAGGGACAGAAAGGAGCTGGGCTGCTTGCAGCCCTTGTCAGGTGAGTCAGGCTTGCGGGGCTGCCAGGGAGGGGAGGGAGGTGCGGGGAGGGGAGGCCGAACACCCCAGGCCTGGAATCCAGCCCTTACGGTGCACTCGGCAGGGATGCTGTGAGCCCCGGCCAGGAGGGCCGAGATGTCCTGGCAGCCCCTTGGCAGGGGAATAGTTCAAGTTCTCCATCTCCTGGGGGCCTGGCTTGGCCCTCTGCCCCCCGGTTCATTGAGGGCACCCGGCAGGGAGTCTGTGGTCTCTGCCCCTCCGAGGGGTGGCTGAGGCTGCTGGGGTGGCAGGGAAAGGGCAGGTCTCCAGCCACAGGTCTCCAGGAGAGGCTGAGGACTTTCTCAGCAGGAGGTCGAGAGGTCCAAGGTCAGCTTCCAGGCCTCAAGGTGGCAGGCGGGGTCCTCGGGCTGTCCCCAGCTCCAGGCCCGGCTCTGTGTCTGGGGGCGCCGGAGAAGGGGGAGTGAAGGGGCGCGTGGAAACCGCGGCGAGGTCGGAGGTCAGCTGAGAAGGCAGCCCCGCCGGGAGCTAACAGTTCTTGGGGCTGTTGAGCAAGTTTCTCAGCTCCAGCTGCAGCTGCCGAATGCGGATGTCCTTCTGGGCCAGCTCCTCTTTCAACCGCCGGATCTCATCCTGCTGCCGGAAGAACATTCGGAGGAGCTGGGGCGGCGAAGAGAGGGGCGGCGGGGCCGCCGGAGAAAGCAGGTGAGACGGCGATTTTGCAAGTGGGTGTCACGCCCCGCTCCCCCCGCCCCGGCCTCCACCCCTTGTCCCCGGGCTTCCCCCTGACCCTCTTTAGTATCCCCAGAGGCTCTTGTGCCTGCAGCGTGCCCTTCTCCAGACCCAGCTCACGGGCTCCCACTTCCCCTGGGAGTCCAACACCGCCCCCCCTTCCCAAATATCTCCAGCTCACCCTTTTAGGGGTGCAGACAGAATACTCTTGTTTACCATTCTGAAGGGGCAACTTTCTACAATGTTTTGTATCCTTCTCTTCTCAGGGAAGCCGAGGATGCAGAATGGAAGCCAGCTTTTCTGCCACCAAGGGCCACACCGCACCCCGATTCGCTGGCTGGGGTGGACACGGGCAAGCAGAAGGCTGGGACAGCCCTTCCCTGAGACAAGGCCCTGGATTCACCAGTCCCGCCCCTTCCACCAGAACACAGACGGACAGGTGCTGGCAAAACCACTGAGTCCCGCAAAGCAGCGGGCCACGTGAGGACCCCCCACCCTTGGACGGAACGTTCCTGACACGCACTTGGGGGTGTCCTCCCACTCCCTGGTGTGAGCCGCACTGGATCGTGTATACTTTAGTGAGATGGGAGCGACTCTGGAGGAATGCTGCGGACAGAGACTTGTCGTTCCATGAAAACTAAGCTGCTCGCTTTAGATAAAGCGGGTGGTAACCGAGTGGCTCCTGAGTTCCGGGCAGGTGGGCGGTATAAACATAAAGGCTTGGCAATAGTTGATATCTTACAGATGGTCCCGGAGTGGTGACCTGGCTGGATGGGTTTGTCAAAACTCACGGAGCTGGACACTACAAAGGACGGTTTTTACCACAGGGAAATTAGACCTCAATAAATCTGTCTTAAGCAAGAAAAAAATGGGGGAGCACTCCGAAAAAACCCTCAGGCTTTGTTTTCTTGCTCTACCTCGAAGGAATCGAAACTGCCATTTGGAACGAAAGGATGATTTCTTTGTGAAAGACATAGATTCCCAAACAGGAAGCTCCTCAAAGAAAAGTCTTGGTCCTGCGTCAAAATAGGATTTACATATTTATTTATTTTACCGTGTTAGTCTATGTGCTGCCGAAGTGAGCACTGTTTACTTAATGCATTAAATGAAAATGAATGGTTTAGGGGCGCCTGGGTGGCACAGCGGTTAAGCATCTGCCTTCGGCTCAGGGTGTGATCCTGGCGTTCTGGGATCGAGCCCCACGTCAGGCTCCTCCGCTAGGAGCCTGCTTCTTCCTCTCCCACTCCCCCTGCTTGTGTTCCCTCTCTCGCTGGCTGTCTCTATCTCTGTCGAATAAATAAAATCTTTAAAAAATAAAAAAAAAGAAAATGAATGGTTTAAAGAATGTCTCTATCATTTGTATGATTCTTTCTTTAACTGGCTTTTTTTTTTTTTAACCAACCGATCAGTCCTGGTTACATCTTTTTGAAGCGATGACGTGTTATTTGCCCTGCATTAAATGATTCCATACACGCCTGTGGCTTCCAAGTTCTCAAATTCCTTTGCATCAATTTTTGGTCAGCTTTTGTTTTTTGTTTTTTGTTTTTTTTAATATTTTATTTATTTATTTGACAGAGAGAGAAAGCCGGCGAGAGAGGGAACACAAGCAGGGGGAGTGGGAGAGGAAGAAGCAGGCTCCCAGCAGGGAAGCCTGATGTGGGGCTCGATCCCAGAACGCCGGGATCACGTCCTGAGCCGAAGGCAGACGCTTAACGACTGCGCCACCCAGGCGCCCCAGCTTTTGTTTAAAAAAAACAAACAGTTTTATCGAGGTGTAATTCACATACCCTAAGTTCCACTCCTTTGAAGTGTACGATGAACTGATTTTTAGTAAAATTCAGAGTTGTATTAAGTCTCCTCCCCTGGATCGAGCTACCGGTTTCTCTTCACACGTAGACCCACGTGTCCACCATTTACAGTCCATTTTTCTAATTGGTTGTTTCCCATTGGCTGCGATGGTTTAAATTGTGGGTAAACCCAGAGTCAAAAGGCTCTGGGCAGATTTCTTTGCAATAACAAAGAAGCACAAGCTTCAGTGCAGACAGACTGTGGGCTCTGTGTTGCCTGCTCGGAGACCCTTGAAAATTTCCCTCTGGGTCCTCAGTTTCCCCGTTCATATAAACAAGCTTTAATGAAATGTTACTTGATTTCACAACTGCTCAACCCCCCCTCCCCCACATGGGCTCCAGAACTGAGCTCGGGCTCTTGGTAGGGCCCCCCCGGGGCTATCCCAGCAACTCAGGTACCTGTTACCTTCTCAGGGTGCTTACAAAAATTTTTTTTTAATGGAAAATGCCGAATAGATACAAAAGTGGAAAGGTTAGCACTATGAACTTCCAAGTACTCACCAATCGGCTTCAAGAAAGAATATGCGGCCATTCTTGGTTTATCTCTACTCCTACCCGCTTCACCTGCTCCACTTCTTTCAGAAATTATTTTGAGGCAAATCTCATTTCTCACTTGATTCCATCCAATCCTAAACATTTGACCATCCCTCTATAATGGTACTAAATATATTTTATAGCAATTATCAGTTTACCTTTCAAATTTCCCTATAAGACTGTGAGGTCTTGGAGGTCAGGAATAATCTTTTTATGAATAACAGTGATAATCGTAAGTTGGTGTGACAAGAGACCTTTAAGATGGCCCCGACATTACCCCACCCCTCAAGGGTGGACTGGACCTAGTAACTTGCTTCAGATGAATAGAAGATGGCAGAAGTGGTGGGCTGTCATTCCCAAGGTTAGGTTACAAAAAGACTGTGACTCTCCCATCTTGGACACCTTCTCTTGCTCACTCTGAGGGAAGCCAACCGCCATGTTGTGAGCTGCCCTGCTGAGAGGTCCATACGGTTAGGGCCTGAGGGAGGCCTCTGGCTGATAGTCCATGGGGAACTGAGACCCTCAGTCCAACAACCCGTGAGGAAATGAGTCCTTCCAGCGGCCATGTGAGTGAACTTGGAAGCAGATCCTTCCCCGGCTGAGCCTTCAGATGTGGCTGCAGCCTAGCCGCCAATTTAACTACAAGGTCTCACGAGAGACCGTGAACCATGGTGTCCGTTCTGAGATACTATGAGATAATAAATATTTGTGGGTTTAAGTCACTAAGTTTTGGGGTGACGTCTTACATAGCAATAGATAACTAATACAGGGAGCCTCATTGAGCACTTCCTATGGGCCAGGACGAGTGCTAGACCCTTAGGAAATACCTTGTGTTATTCCTATGTGTTATCCCACCCCCCCACCCCCCACCGAACTTTACCATGAGAAAGACAGGAAACCTGCATGGGCACAGCCGGGCAATAGCAGAACCGGGACTCAGATGCGGGTGGCTCCATGCAGCCCATCTCTACTTGAGCTGCATCAAGCCAAGTCCTGGCACAGGGCAGGCACCTGTGGACCCTGGCTGAGCCGAACTCTGTCCCTGGCACCAGGGCCTGGTGGTACAGTCGAGAGGGGAGAGGACTTCGGGGGGCATGGATAAGCCCCAGCTATGGTTGCCCCTGAATGAGCTGCTCCCATTCTAAAGGGTGCAAAGTACCTTCATAAACACAGCCTCTTCCCCCCAAACAGGGAACTGTCAGACCCCATCCGGCCACAATGCCAGGGAGGAAGGCATGATGTAAGGCATGAGGCCAGCATTTCCTCTGTTGGTCAGCAATTTATAACTCCTGTAACAGCAAGTGACAGCCCCGCTCTGAAATGAGACGCGGGACTGTGTGGGTTAGTGAGGGCTGGGGTGGGGTGGGGGCATCAATAGCGCTACCATATCCCAGCCTTTATTTATTGGGGTCAGAGGCAACGGAAGCCAATAGCAGGCTACTTATGGTATTTGTCACAGAAAGAAAAATGCCCCAGATGGAGCCAGCTGAAAGGCCTGAAGCCCATAATTGAAATGTAAAGGTCTCGCTCTTCCAGGACCTGGAGAGGGAATAACTTATATTCCTTACCTCGTTCTCTGTCCTGGGCGGGACATTCTCTAATAAATCTATTCCATTGACCACAACGCTCTTCTTTTCTTTGATGGGAGCCTTAAATACCATTTTTGAGGACTTCTTATAGCCTTCCTTCAAAGACATCAGCACAGGATCTAAGAAAGGCAAGGGAAACGTTCATGCTGACAATTTGGTGGCGCGTCAAGGAGCGATGTCTTTCATTCACACCATGCTTGACAGCTGGCCGAGCGTGGGGGGTGTAAAGAAGGACGCTACGCAAAGGGCAATGGGTGAACCAGAGTGAAGGCAAAAGCTGCCGTCTCCAAGCCTCTCCTGGGAAGCCCACCCCCTGCAGTACCTCGGTTGATGCCCCCCAGCCATTCATCGGGGGTCAGAGCTGGCTCCGTGCCCGGCGTCATGGGGTAAATATCTTCCTGGTAGGAATCCGACTGCAGTGGGGGGAGCAGAAGGGGGACAGATGGGGGCCGCTGAAAGAACCCCTGCTTTTCAGCAGCCCCTCCTTGCAGACCTCTCACCAGGCTCCGGCTGTCCTGCCTCCAAGCCTCAGCCCTCGGGCGTCTCCCGATTGGAATCCCCACCCAGCATTTGTCAGCAAGCCAGACTGTCCCCACCCTGGAACCGCCCTGATCTTACCCCCCCCCACCCCCCCCCCCCCCCGCCACCACCCAAATTGGGCCCGGAGTCCCCAGTCCACAGGACCTTCTTCTTCTGGGTTCCTCAGGTGTCAGTCTGTGGCGAGCCAGCTAGGATTCAATGTGGGGGGTCCCTTTGGAGCCCAGCGCAGCCCCACTCACCCTCCGGGGCACAATCATGGAGATGGGCTCGATGAGGCCCTTGAGAGTCACCAGCTTATAGAAGCGGAACACCTCGCACGCTGACACGTCCAGCCCATGCTTCGGCATGACCCCTGCGGACAGGCACACGCAGCTCCATGGGTCCGGGCTGCCCCCGTCAGCGCCCCTCCTCCCTGAGCACTTAGGAGGCAAGGATCTATGCACAGGGCAGCAGGTGCTCTGGGGGCTTCTCGAGCCAGGCTCTGTGTCTGGGTGGTACCATCTCAGATCAGGCCCTCGGGCCAGACCTGGCTCACCAAGTGCCCGCTTTAGAATGGGGGCCTTTTGTAACTGGGAGGAGCTATTGAAATATTCGAGTCTATTCCATTCTTTTGACGGATGAGACTCCTGCCGGTCTAGGGAAAGGGGTTTGCTGCAGGTCACAGAGGATGGCTGGGGCTGGGCCACTGAGCCTGTCACCTTCTAAAATACACTAGCTTCCCTCAGCCTCTGTGTTTGGTTCTCAGAGAGAGCGGAGGAGAGAGAAACCTTTCTCCATGAGCCCTCCAGCCTGAGAGTGCTGTCCCGTCGTACATCTGGGGCCGACAAGGGTGTGTGTGTGTGCGTGCGTGCGTGTCCTACTATCCACGTGTGTGCACTGGCCACCGTGTTCCTAACAGCGGTGTCTGCTATATACCGACTGAGGAATCTGAACGGTGTGGGGTTTGGAACGCAAGCTTTGGGGTCAGACGCACCTGGTTCTGAGTCTTGACTCTGCCCCTCCCTCTGGCTGGGCGACCCAGGGCAAATCTCTGCATCTCTGAGCTTCAGGTTCCCTGGCTGGTTAGAGGCGGACAGCAGGACCCTTCCTGAGATGGTCAGGGGACTGAGCGAGAAGATGCTCATTGACTGCCTGGCCTCATCGTGAGCACAGATAACGTTAGTTTCTTTTTCCCTGATGTGAAACTGAGTTAAGGTCCCAGCTCTCCTTGACCAGAATGGAAAGCTGCTCTTAGAGATAAAGGAATTCTGGGAGCTGGAAGGAGGTACTGTAAAGGTACCCAAGTGGAATTTAGAGCCAGCAGTCCTGGCTTTGAATTCTGGCTCTGCCATTTAGGGTCTATGCGACCTGCCTAGGGTGAGTTGCTTAGCCTCTCTGAGCCTACGACAAGTGCTTGGCTCATGGCAGACGCTCCACAGTGGCCACAGGCGAGGGGGAGAGGAGAAACAGTTCTCCCTGCTTCCTCCCTCCTCCTCCCTCTTCCTCAAGTCCTGCTGACCCTACTTCCTAAAGGGATTCATCACCCCATCTTCCTGCCCCCCTCACCAGCTACCATCCTTTCTTGGCTAGAAGGCCACAGTGGCCTCCAAATTGGTCTCTCTGCCTCCCTCCTGTCCTTTCCAAATCCATTCTCCCTACAGAAGCCAGAGCAACCTTAGACTAACATCTCAGATCGCATCACGCTGTCCCATCTCCCACCTGTCTGCCGAAGACAAAGAAAACCCTCCAGTGAGTTCCCAGTAAAACCCAAACTCCTTCCCCTGTGTAACGGTTCACTGTACGTGTCCGTGGGCTCTGGAAAGAAGGTCACCCTCCCCAGGGTGGATGGGTATCATCTAAACCGCGGAGGGTCTGAACAGAGCAAAAGGGAGAGGAAGGAGGAAGTCACTCCTTTTCTTCCTGCCTCCCTGTCGGAACTGGGACCGCTCATGTCGTCTTCTCCTGCCCTTAGACTGGGATTCGCACCATCAACTCCCTTGGTTCTCGGGTCTTTAGACTTGGACTGAATGACACCGTCAGCTTTCCTGGGTCTCCAGGAAGCCAGCAGATCATGGGACTTTTTCTTAAGATTTTATTATTTATTTGCGAGAGAGAGGGCATGAACAGGGGGAGGGGCAGAGGGAGAAGGAGAAGCACACTCCCCGCTGAGCAGGGAGCCCAACACGGGGTTGGATCCCAGGACCCTGAGATCATGACCTGAGCCAAAGGCAGACGTTTAACCAACTGCGCCACCCAGGTGCCCCAGTCATGGGACTTCTCATCCTCCGTAGTTGTGTGAGCCAGTTCCTCATAAATCCATATATATATATATATATATATATATATATATATATATATATATGGATTTCTAATATATATATATATATATGTATATATATTTCTTCCCCCTGTTTCTCTGGAGACTCCTTCAAGAATACATCCTTCTAATCCATCCCATGGCGTCTGGCCCCTGCCCTCAGCTCCAGATTCACGTCCCAACCCTCTCCCCATCTTCTGCTACATTACAGAGCCTATACTTAGTCATACTGATTTCCGTTCTGTTTCTAGAACCTGCCAGGCTCATTCTTGCCAAGGGACTTTGCACCAACTTCTCCTTCTGCTGGCCCTACTCTTCCCCCTTCCTGCCTTTCAGATCTTGGCTTAAAAGGTCACCTCCGCAGCGAGGCCTTCCCTGACTACCTGGTCCCAAATAGGCCCTAGTTGCTCTCTGTTCTTATATGAATCTCTGCCTAGAATTTATGACCATCCAGGATTTTCCTCCCTTATTTGTTTATTATCTGTCTCCCTTTAATGGAATGTGAGTTCCACGAGAGTAAGGCTGGGTTCTGTATTTTGTACCACTGCGTCTAGGGGCTGCTCCCCAGTGTTTGTTGAATGACTATGTGAAAGAGCAGGAGGAACCAGGTGTTCTGCCAAGTGCTCTATCTAAACTTTATAATAGCCCTACCTGAAGGTAGGTTTGATTTTCCCTATTTCACAGATGGAGAAACTGAGCCTCAGAAGGGTGAGGTATACAGTTGAGTCTGAATGTAAACCTAGGTCTGACTCTAAAGTCCAGGCTGCTTTTTATTCTGCTCAATGAAGAGGTAGGTGACAGTGAAGAGGAGGAGAAGATAGAGTCGGGGAAGGCTGACGTCAAAGGAATGGTCACTGGGACTTCAGGCATATCTCTGGGCCGCCATCTTGCTGTCAGTCCCTGAGGTGGGCTCTCGGGCCCTTCCAGCACTGGCGACCTGGAAGCCGGCTCTCAGGCCCTATCCGTAACACCAGACGCCCAGGGAACAAGCCAGACTCAGGCTCCAAGATAAGGAGGGAACGGAGCCCCGGAAGAAACTTCTTCCAACTGGGTGATTCCGACCCCAAACAGGGAATTGCTGAATGACGCGTGCTGTCAGTGTTAGCTGACAGGAATGAACATTTTGCTGTAAGGCTTTAGTGGTGGAATGTGGGGTGTTAAGAACATCTCACCCCTGCCCTGACTCGTGACGCTCCGTCAATCCTGGGCCCTCTGTAGGATTTGCCTAAACACCGGGGAGCCTGGGGGTGCAGGGATGGGGACCCCCTGGAACTTTCTCCTGTCCTCTCAGGCAAGAACAGAGCTGTTCCCAGACCCGGGAGGCCTGGCTTCCCAAAGGCTTCGGGAAAGGGTCTGGGCCTAGACCTTAGACCAGGGTGTCAGGCCCCGTGGACTAGCAGTCCGTCAGGTGGGCGCTGACGGGCTGGCTGAAGAGGGCAGGCTGACCTGAGGGCCAGCAGCTGTGGGTCCTCTTCTGATGGCCCAGGAGCTGTGGGCTTCTGAGTCTGCTAGTTCATTTCAAGGCACGGGTGACCCGTGAGCCAAACGACCGGTTTCTCGTTCCGCAGCATCACAGCCAAGGAAGCCTCTGGAGCCCCCCCCCCCTTACCTAGGCCTTTCTGCGGGGCTGGGGAGCGGAACTCCATGAGGTAACTCAGGAAGGGCTTCTCAGTGCTGATCTCGTAGTACCGGATGTTTCCATCTCCCTGGGGGCAGGGAGAGAGGGAGGGAGGTGAGCAAAGTGGGGGGTGGTCCCGGGGGTCTGCTAAAGGAAGCCTCTGCTGTGCCTCAGGGGTGGTCAAAAGGCCAGGGAGACCTGGGCTCTAGACCCAGGGCCGGCTGCCCCAGGGCACTGAGGGGGGTGGTGGGGTGGGGACGCCGTGTGTGTAGACAGCGCTTCTGATACACGAGGCCATATTTGCCAAAGAGCACCTGGCAGGTGCCTCAAATGTCACCATGAGTCACTGTCCTCTACACTTCTGGCTCTGATCCTTATTCCGGTGCAAACCCCAGGGCACCTCTGATGTCACTGACACTTCAGTGGGAATGAATGGCAGACCCGTGGGCGGGTTCTGGTGGAGGAGAGTGAGAGCCCGAGGGGATGAGCAGGAAAGCCCAGAGAGGTTGGCCTGGCTCTTCTTAGGGGGCAGGGCAGGAGCAGGGACCCAGTGGGGCGGGTTCTCCCACAGGCTGCCCCAGCGCCTCCCGCCCCTCATCGTCCACTACCTTTCCAGCCAGGTAGAGCATGTGGGTGTCAGCATCGTAGAAGGGGAACAGGAGGCCTGACAGCCCATCAATTTCCTCCTCGATCAGGGGCATGGACAGGTCCTCCTGGGGGGATGGAGACCGGTATCAACCTATGTCCCGGCAAGATGGCCCCTTACCGCCTTCCCTGACCCCGGCAGAGCCCCCAGAGCGACCACCCTTCCATGTCAGCAGCGGCCTCCCTGTGGCTGACCTGGTCCCAGAGGGCAATTTGTCTCGTGTTCCACCTGGAGACCCCTGTCGTGAGAAGCCGTTTCATGTTTCCCAGGAACACGACCCGGTTCACTCGGTGGTTTTTGCAGTTTGCCTCCTGGCGGGGACAGAGAGAGCTGGTGAGCCAGGGCCCCGGACACTAGGGAACTGTGGTGGGCTGAATGGGGCCCCCAAAAGCTAGGTCCAGGCCTCCCTCGGTGGCGCCTGTGAGATGGGGTCCTTCACCGCCTTGGATTATCTAAGGGGGCCCTAGAGGTCATCACGAGCATCCTTGGAAGAGGTAAGAAAAAGGGAGGCGCTGCAGACACACAGAGGAGGTGACGTGACTCCGGAGGCCGAGAGCGGAGTGATGCGGCCAACAAGCTGGAGGAGGTGAGGGAGGGTTCTCTCCCGGAGTCTCAGGGGGAGCGCAGCCTTGACTTTGGACTTCTGGCCTCGGCAACTGCGAGAGAAGCACTTCACTGCTGTGGGGATTCCTTCCAGCCGCCAGAGGAGGCCACCGTAGGTGCTGTGGAGCTAAGGGGCCCTGGGGTGGGGAAACTAGGCCTTTCTGCCGTGTCCCAGGGGGTGGGGGTGGGGATGGGGAAGGGGGAGCTGAAGTCAGCTGTGCCAGGGGCTCTCAGCGAGGCATCTCTCCCAGGTGTCACAACAGCACCTACTGGAAGGCATCTCCGAGGTCAAGATGAGGCTCAGGAGCTCAGGGGACTCCCGGGTCACTGCTCCACCTACTGGCTTCACCGGGACTCCTTCTAACCGGGCCAGCCTCCGCCTCCTTCCCCCCCCCCCCCCCCCCCCCGGCCTCTTGGTTCGTGACCCTTCCTTTTCCTCCTAACCCACGACAGTCCTTTGTTGGGATGAGTCAGCATCAGGTCTGAAACCAGAGGCTGGCGGAGCAGCGCAGAGACCCGGGCTGGTGTCCCTTCTGGTCCTGCCCGACGAGGGTAGCCCCCAGGAGCCCCACCTCTCCGGCCCGGGTCGTGTCTGTGGAGCCTGGGTTCTCTGTTCAGCAGTGGCTCTGGGGGCCGCTGGCTGGGCTGGGATTCCAGCTCCACCTGTCTAAGCTTCCATCTCGAACCCTCCCCAAGCCTCGGTTCCCGTGCGAAGCGGGGAGAGTAGCCGTGCCCACGTTAGCAGGCTGTCAGGAGGGATCAGCGAGTCAGGCCGCGGAGCCACATAGCGAGCTCGGAGTCGGGGCTGCTGGACCCTGATGATGCTAGTCGCTCTGAGGGTCGTTACCCATGGTGGTAGTAGATGACTTTCTGCTCTTGCAATTTCGGGCTCTTCCAGGATAAACGGCACCAGGTCAAGCATCAGTCCTTTCTTGCGTAGGAGGCAAACCTCCCATTTCATCCACGTTTTCCGTCCCACCTGGCCCGTGACTGGCACGCGGTAGGTGCTCGGGAAGTGTTCCTCTCTGACTCCCAAACGGCATCTAGCCCTTCCTCACAGTCAAGGCCCAGGAGACTCAAAGACCAAGCTGGAGCTGAATTCGCCGTCAACCTCCCCACGAGGAGCCGTCCCCGGGGCTGGTGCCCTGAGCCATGTCCCTCAGGCTCGTCCCATGCAGGTGGCCGGGCACGAGTCCAGAGCCCCCTCTCCTGGGCCCATATTGGGCAACACCCCGGGATTTGTGCACTGAAGGGGGTCACCCGTTCTGCCCCCCCGAGCAGGCCAGAAGAATCCCACCTGGGGAGAGGGGTACAGTGGGGATGAGAAAGGGTCCCAAGGTCCTTCCCCACGCAGATAAGGCAGGGGCTCTGCGAGCTGAGAAGAACCCAGAACCCAGCGGCTGGCTCTCGGAGGTGCAGGGCAGGTGCGTGGGAGAAGGGGAGCTGGCACAGCCGTTTCCTCTAGGCCCGACTGAGAGCCACGCCCCAGATCCCGACACCTTCCCTTCCCCTCAAAGACTGTGGGGCTTCACCTGTAGGACGCAGCCAGAGCGGGGCTCGATCACGCGAAGCTTCTTGTCCTTGCACGTGGTGGTGAGCAGGCTGCCGTCCGTGTTGAAGGACATGCAGAGGATCACATCCGAGTGGCAGTCTATCATCTTCACCGGCTCTCCCACGTCCAGGTTCCAGATGAGGACCTGCCAGGGGAGGGTGGGGAGGGTGGGCCCTGCGGCTGAGCCCCGAGCTGTCTGTCCCCCGTCTGCACCCGATGGCCCTGGGAGAGACGCCCCATGCAGGGTCGGGCTGTGCTGGGAGGCAGGCCGGGGCGTGAAACTCTGTATCAAAGGCTGACGCTCCCTGTCGCACAAATCCACGGCTGTCCCTCGGCAGAGCCCAGCCCCAGCGTGGGCTCAGTTTCTGCTACGAGCCAGAAGGACTCGTGTTCCCGGCCAGGGTCCCGTGGCCGGCACACCTCTTGGGAGGGCATGCCCTTCTCTTCCCTCCAGCAACTTTGGTTGCTCCTTTTTCCCATCAAGAGGGCAGCAGCCACTTCTAGATTTAAGAAGTGGCTCGGAAGAGGGTGTGGGAAGGAGTGGGCCTTCTCTTCTAATCCATAGGGGCCAGAAAAGCTGGAGAGATGGCCTCTGTGGACCCCGGCAATGATGGGCCCACCGGCGATGCCCAGCCCTGAGTAGCGAATGAATGAATGAATGAATGAACAGACAGATGGGACAATGTTGGTCAACAAGCTCAGGAGAGTAACAGTGCTCCTTACAGGTGGCCCCTAAAGAGAGCACCTCCCCCCCCCCCGGCTGCTGCCGGGCCGCTCACCTTGTAGTCATAGCCGGCGCTGAACAGGATGTTGTTGGTGGTGGGGTGCCACTCGACCAGCCCCACACGCCGGCTGTGCCCGTGCAGCTCCAGGAGAGCCTCGGTCATGTTCCGCTTCAAGCCCCCCTCGGGGATCTCCCAGATCCGCACCTGCAGAGGGGGACGGAGGGCTAAGGCTGGGTGGGCAAGGGCCAGGGGAAGCCCGGGCCGGCCCTCTCCCTCAGACTCCAGGCTTCCCCCAATCTGCGCAGGGGGGCACCCCCGGCCGGTCCAGTGGGCAGAGCCTGACTGAGGGTCTGGGTGAGGCTCCTGGGTGCAACTTCACACAGCAAGCAGCTTTCGGAGACGGCTGTATTTAAGAGCCTATCTCTGCCTCCCTTTCCACGCCCTTCTAAGAGCTCTGATCTCAGCCTGGGCAGCTCTGTTAGTACCACATGGCCCGCTGCTCCTCACCAAGGTGGACAGGAGAGCAGAGGAAAACCCATCTGGGAGGCTGGGAGGCCCAGAGTCTTTCCTGAGAGGTGAGGCTCCAAAGGGTCAGAGACTGAGCAGATGTTTGGAGCCTACACGGGAGGATGGGCAGAGCCTGGGTGCGCCGCGATTTGCAGTCTTGTGGACGCTGGTAAAGAAGCAGAAAGAGGGGCGCCGGGCTGGCTCAGTCGGTTAAGCGTCCGCCTTCGGCTCAGGTCATGATCTCCGGGTCCTGGGATGGAGCCCCAAGTTGGGCTCTCTGCTCAGTAGGGAGTCTGCTTTTCCCTCGGCCTCTCCCCTCTGCTTGTGCTCTCTCTTTCTCTCAAATGAAGAAATAAAATCTTAAAAAAAAAAAAGCAGCAGAAAGGGATGAGGGGCCGAGAGGAGGAGGGGACACATGAGGGAGCAGAGAGCAGAGACCACGTGGCCCCAGAGAGAGGAAGTACGCAGTCTCTCTGCCCTCTTCGAGCACCGTCCTGATTCCTGACATCAGCCCCGCTGGGCTTCATTTCTCGGGCCACACACGCTCTGTCTCGTTGCAATGGTTTCATCCACAAATGGGAGGAAAAACCCTTTGCCTTGCCTTGCCTCCTGGTGGAATAAAATGAGGTGCCGGTTGCCCAGGTTTGTAAACTGTAAAGTGCTCGAAAGACCGAAGGAATTCTAAGCCCTGTTAAAATCGTTGTCATCATGAGCGCTGTTGATTATGCTCTGACTAGAAAGGGAAGAGCACGCGTCACTGCAACTTAGGGCACCTTTGAAGCAAAGCTTTTGAAAAGCTGAACTCCACCCTTGCCAGTAAGGAGAAAAACTGGAAAAACAGCTTTGAGATACCATTTATAATCTTCGAACTGGGAGGTGGGGTGGGGGAGAGCCAGTGTTGGCACGATTATATCCTGGGACTGGTAGATGTAATTGGTGTTGGTAGTATTATAAATGAGAGTGAGTCTTCTGGAAGCAATCTGGCAATCTTTATAGCAGGAACCATAAAGATATTTATGTCGTATTCCTTGATCTGGTAATTTCACTCTGAAAATCCGATATAAGCAAAAGTCTCTGCGTATGAAGGTGTTCACCGCAACGCGGAAAATTTAGCAACTTTCCAAGTGACCAACGGTAGGGGAACAATTTAATATGTTATGTTATTCTGCAATATTAGCTATTCGAGGATAATTCTGAAGCCTGTGAATAAACATGGAACTCCAAAGGCAGTCCTTGGGACAGGGGGGAAGGCTGGGACCTGGGGGGTGCCCCCAAGGAGATTCCCATGGTGATTTCCCTTCTTGTTGTGTCCCCCGAAAGACCCAGCTCCACACATGTAGACGTGGAGGCTTCAGGGTAAGAGAGGCAAGATCAAGCAAAGGTTTGGGCTTACCCTTTAGTGTACTAGTCTCAGTTTAAAGAACATGCCCAAGGGACACCTGAGTGGCTCAGTTGGTTAAGCATCTGCCTTTGGCTCAGGTCATGATCCCAGGGTCCTGGGATCGAGGCCCGTATCAGGCTCTCTGATCAGTCGGGAGCCTGCATCTTCCTCTCTCTCTGCCTGCACTCTGCCTCCCTCTCTGTCAAATGAATAAATAAAATCTTAAAAATAATTTTAAAAACATGCTGGAGAAAAAGGTTATAATTAGGGGACAGTTTAAAACATTTTTCTGACATTGCCATCCCCTGTGGTTGGTCCAGCTCTCCAGAAAAGCCCTGCATGATGGCAGGGGCTGGGGGAGCGAGGCGACACAGAAGGGACCCAGCAGGGCCCGTGGTTTTTCCTCAGTGGGCCCTGCATAGGGCATTCAGAGATGAGGTCTGATCCGAAGTGGAGGAGAGGGTGGAGCAGGGGCCCATGTAGACGACTGCATGGTCACCAATAAGACACAGTCCTCTTGTCCCCCGTGCACTAGAGGAAGGTGACCGTTGAAGAGAGGAGACCAATGCTTGGGTTGGACACGCACCATGAGCACGCACGCCCGCGTGCACACACCTCCCCCACGCCCCCCACTTCTTTCTCTTCTACCCCGCAGGGAGGCTGTTAGATATGTTCTTCTGTAACTTATTTTTTTTTTAAGATTTTATTTATTTATTTGACAGAGAGAGAGACAGCCAGTGAGAGAGGGAACACAAGCAAGGGCAGTGTGAGAGGGAGAAGCAGGGTTCCCACCAAGCAGGGAGCCCAATGCGGGGCTCGATCCCAGGACCCTGGGATCACACCCTGAGCCGAAGGCAGACGCTTAATGACTGAGCCACCCAGGCGCCCCTCCGCAACTTGCTTTTCTGCTGTAACAGGTAGCGAGCATCTTCCCACCCCGGTGCACACGGATTTCCCTTGTCTTAGTGAGCGGCCGGAGGGACATGTGTTGTGTGACTGTGCCGGGATGGGTTGTATCAGTCTCTATTTACAGACATCTGGGCTCTGCCCGCTTTTGTCCCTCTTACGAGTCACTCTGTGCAGAGCAGCCCAGGAATACAAGTTTGGGTGCGAATAGTCCTGTAGGGCACTTGCCTCCAAGGGGCTTCATTTTTTAATAGTTACCGTAAAACTGTCCCCAAAAGCTGTCCCAGTTTTCGCCACCAGAGTCTGAGAGTGCTTCTTTACCTATGTCTCCAACGATACCTTCAGAAATAGGCCTCTGCCCACCCAACAGGTCGAAAATGCCATCTCACTGGCTTTGCATTTCTGTGATTCCTAGAGATACTCGGCATCATTTTCTGTGTCCATTGTTGGCACTTGAGGAGGACGCTCTAGAAGCTTCCAGACTCTAAGGGATGAGATTTCGAGGGTCAGAGTGACAGGCAGGTGTGGAAGCGCTTGGGGGCCAAGGACGCCTCCTACTGCAGCTTGAGGACAGCTGACAAGTACGGACGCACACGAACACTGAGACATCAGTGCAGAAGCGTTGACTGAGGCAGGAGAGCGGTCTCCGGACTTGGAGAAAGATCTCCGAAACAGAGAGGAGAGCCATGGTCATTCCACACACGCCTCTGTGAGCCAGACTCCTGCTAGCTGTGGGGATCACGCTGAGCTCGCCCTGTGCCTGCTCATGAGCAGGACGCAGTGGGGCAGAGAAGAGCCGAGAACCCATGGACACAGAGCTGGAGGGGCCTTGAATCCAGTCTTTGGCTGGGGGACGGTCAAGGGTGGGAGGTTCTGGGACCATCAGGGCTGGAAGACAGCAGGTTGGCCCGTTTGAAAAGAGAGGCTGGGGATGTGGGGAGGGGGAAGGAGACAGAGAAGTGAGCAGCGTGCATGGGTTCGGGCACAGTGGGTGGGAAAAGGCAGGTGGGTCCGCCCGACGGGTGCGGAGCAGGCTGGCAGGTAGCAGAGGAGGCCAGAAGCCGTGTGTGTCACACCCGGTCGCCGAGGCCCGAGAAAGCTGTTTGGGTGAGTCTCAGGAAAAACGCTTCCCCCCCAACCCCCAGCAGCCTAATTCCTGAGCACCCAGGGAAAGCCTGGTGACCACTCCAGGGCTCAGGCTCCTTGTCGAGATGACGAACAGAGACATGTGCGCCGTTTAGAGGCATGGGGCTTAAACGAAACTGGGCTTCGTGTCTTTGTGAGTCTGAGGCTTTCTAGGGTTCCTACCTAGGAACCCAGGGACTAAGCCAAGGGGATGGGGGGCGGGGGGGCTGTGTCTGTGCCCAGGTTCAGCCTCTGGCCGGGATCCAAGTCCCAGGGAGTCGAGGCCTGTAGTGGGAGACCCAGAGAGTAGTTTTCACCAAGAACTGTTGGATGTAGGAACGGTTCCAGGCCGGCCTGGGGGGACCCGATGAAAAATGTCCTGCAGAGAAGGAAAGAGGATAACCTCATTTGATCCCGGGCCACTTCCCTCCCAGTGTTCTCATCTGCACATTGAGGCAATACTAGTTAATCTCCCGAAGGTCTCAGCTTTGACATCATTGAGTATGTCCCTGGGGAGGGGGGAGAGACTGGCTTTGCTCCATCTACTGCTACAGCAAATAGTTGGCCATAGGAGCTCAGAGGAGGAGCTGGAGTTCACAGTGGGCCTAAGTAGCTGGAAAAAGGAATATCAATGCCTCGGTATTCAAGGGATTTGTTTGAAGCAAAGAGAGGATGGGTGTGGGAGGAGCACTGTGGATCTGCTCGGAGGAGGCTGCTTCCACAGGAAACCTGATAGGGCCAGACAAACCGGACTTCTGGAAGGAAGGGGTGGAGAACTGCGGCAAAACGCTCTCTCTAGCAAGCCAGCTGTGCCCTTTCTTAGGTCCCTGGGTCAGAGCCCTGTTTAAGTCAGTCACATTCAATCCAACAAAATCTGCTCGGTGTCTGCCTGGGTCCCACATACTAGACGCGGGCAGCTCACAGGTTCGTGGGGGAGACAGCAGACCGCGCAGACAAAGCCACGGCAAGAGGGCTGATAAGGACGGTTAATAAAACTACAAAACCACGTGCCTGGGGAGGGAGCAGCGGGCCAACAACCTGAGAGCTCTGCAGTCTGACAAGCTCTGTTCAAATCGAGGTCCTGACCTTACTTGGCTGCCCGGTGCCTTCTGTCTCCCCTGGATTGAATCTCACACCTTGGAGAGGCCATGCTTTGTCCTGCTTATCTATCCCCAAAAAGAGAGCAGCTCCCCAGTGCCGGGTATCTAGACATCACCCTTCTGGGGGCACCGACAACCTGCCAGGCCGTCCTGCTGGATGGTGGACTCCTCCATACAGGGGTGCGATCTTTTTTTTTTTTTCTTAAGGTTTTATTTATTTGACAGAGAGAGAGAGGCAGCAAGAGAGGGAACACACACAGGGGGAGTGGGAGAGGAAGAAGCAGGCTCATAGCAGAGGAGCCTGATGCGGGGCTCAATCCCAGAACGCCGGGATCACGCCCTGAGCCGAAGGCAGATGCTTAACGACTGAGCCACCCAGGCGCCCCCAGGGGTACGATCTCCTAAGTCACCACCTTTGCCTTCAGTGCAAGGAACAGTGTCTAGCACATCCCTTTGGAATGCATAAGCCAATGGAAGAATCCTAGAAGCCCAGAAACCGTGCATCAGCAGCAGGCTCAGGAATGAGTCAGCCCCCGACTTGCAGAGAGCAGAGCAGCCCTGACTCTGGCCGGTGCTGAGCTGGGTAGATGGGGAATCAGGGCTGTATTCCTGGTTTGGAAGGGGTGGGGGATTTCTCTCTTGGATTTTGAGGGTCACCGTGCAGCTTTGTCTTTTTTTTGGAAACCAGTGACAGAAGGCCTACCTGGGGGCTCCAAGAGCAAAGAATGAGACGCAGTGGAAAGAGTCCCAGGTCTCTGACTGCCCAGGATCCGTAGAGTTCTTAGTAGACAAGAAACACAAAACACTGGATACTCGTTTGGCTCTGATGCTGAGTCCAATATGATCTCCGTTTCACAGGAGGGCAACTTGTGCCCAGAGAGGTAAAGAAACTGGTTCAAGGTCATGGGCCTGGGAAGTGGCAGAAACCTATAGGCCTGCGGACTCCTGAGCCCGGCTGCTTGATGACAGAGCCACACTGCCACTTGCTCTGCAGTGCCAGGCCCATGGGCGGGGCCTCCATCAGGCCGTTGACCTCTCTTGGGGGCCACTGTCCTTTCCATCTCTGAAAGGGGCACGGTGCTCCCTTCTAGCTCCAAGAGGTGTCAGTTCTCTAGCTCGTGTGCATGCGTGTGTGCGTGTGTGTGTGTGTGTGTGTGTGTGTGTAAGAGAAGGGCAGGGTGGTGGGTGGCTTCTGGTTGCTCCCCACAGGGCTGACATCTTGCCTCATCCCACTCCCAGCTCCTGGGGGAGGGGCATCCTCTCTGGGACGCGGGGGTGGGGTGGGAGGGCAGCCTTTGGATAAAGGAGCAGAGGAAAGCTGCCCAGCTCAGCCCACCAGGGAGAGGGGCCTGCCTCCCTCTCCCCTCTGGGACCACTCTTTCTCTCTCCTTGAGATGTCAGAAACCTCTCCCTTTCTCTGCAGCTGCTGGCCCTCTGGGAAGGCTAGGAGCACGAGGCTGGAAGCCCACAGAGCCCTTCCCTGCCGCCTGCCAGCCACCCTCCCTAGCTGCCGCAGAAGCTATAAAAAGCACAGCCATTTAACAATAGGTGACATCACCCAGCGGCGGAAAGAACTGGATTCTGCCAGATGCCAGGGAGAGTTATGGCCCCTACCTCTCCCGCAGGACATGAGCCCATTGGGAAAGGGCCTGGGTATGTGCCACCGGAACCCTGGAGGGATGGGGTCAGACTCCCAAGGCTCTCCTCGCACTCTGGGGGAGGGGCAGGGCATGGGGCATGGATTTCCCTGGAGGGGTTTTCAGGGATGGGGACTATGGCAAAGGAGCTGGGGAGCAGGGAGGGCTTGCTGGCTGCCTTCAGTGTCCAAGCAGAGGGCAGTGGAGGGGTGGGGGTGGGCCGGGACCTGGAGACCTGGGCCAGACCCGCTCCAACAGCTACCCTCTAGCTCCCAGCCCCCATGAGGAGCACGGTGCCTGGCGCTTAGGTCTGCGGACTGGCCTCCCCAACCTGGTTCCGGATGTCGTGTCTGCTGTGCATAAGTTGACCATTTGGGCCACAGTGGGTTGAGGGAGGGTGTCTCAGTGGCCTGACTTTGATGGCGGCAGGTAGGTCAGTCCGAACAGCGCTGGTGGTGCGGACAGGCCTCCTCACCTGAGTGGGGGAGCTGCAGGCTCCTTCCCCTTCCGTGCCGCTCCTCCCAGGCCCTGGGGGGGATGCCTCCCCCCACCTTATGCCCTCGGTGGATGTCGGGCCGGGCCTTGCTCAGAAAAGCCTCCGAGATGTCAGTACTGAATGTTCGATGGATCCGAACTGCCAGCCCTTCGTGACTGTGCCTCAGTTCCTCACCTGGAAACCTAGGACCGTCGTTGAGGGGCTGAGGGGTGCCGGCCCTGCCTGCGCCCCGCCTCCCCGTGTGCCCTTGGGCCTCAGGGACCATCTCCAGGAGGGGCTATTCCAGCCTGGGGGGCCTGTTAGCTCCGCTGGCCCTGAGGCCCAGGAGGGGTGAAGACCTGACAGGGGCTAAGTGGGGCTCCGAGCCGCTGATCCAGGGGCAGCCGGACCGGCGGCCAGAGAGAGAGCTTAGCTCCTCTCTGCACCGAAGACTTAATCTCCTTCTCTCTGGCTCGGTGGCCCCGGGCCAGCCATGCCCGCTGTGCCCCCAGGCCGGCCGTCCTTTCCCTTCGTCTCCCACCCCTGCCAGCCACGCTCCTCCCCTGGATGCTCCCCTCCTCTTGGCCGAGCCACATCCCAGGGCTGGTTTGGCTCGGGGCGCGGGGTGGTGGGGCCCTCCTCCACAGAGCCAGCCATGACCCCCACTCTGGCCCAATAGCTCCCCTTCCCTGATGCCCGGGGTACACAGTGTCCCCTACATATGTTGAGGTCCTGCCCCCTAAGCCGACGGTTTTGGGAGGTGGGGCCTCTGGGAGGTGACTAGGTCATGAAGGTGGAACCCTCAGGAATGGGTTTAGAGCCCTTATCAGAGAGCCTCCAGGGAGACCCCAGCCCCGGTCGCACGTGGGCACATGACGAAAAGAAGGCCCTCCCTGACCATGCTGGCACCTGATCTCGGACTTCGGCCTCCAGGACTGGGGACAACAAACGTCCGCTGTGCCCCCTCCCTGGGCCTCCTTCCACCCCTTCTCTGCCAGCAGTTCTGCTTCTCCAGGGCCCAGCTTTCTCGAATTCCCTCCCCTCACCCCTACACTTGCGGCAACACAAATCCCGGATCCCTGTGCGCATAGCCCTCTGTCCGACCTCCGTGGCCGCAGACACTTCAAACAGTGTGGCACCTCGGTGAGTGGCGTGCGACCCTGCCCTTCTACCGGTGGTGTTTCCGGAGCAGGACAGAGACCCACAGGCACCGTGTTAGGCTCAGATCCCTTTTCCTCCTCACAGCAACCGCCAGAGGCACGTCTCATCACTGCTGTGACACAGAGGAGCAAAACTGAGGCCCAGAGAGGGCAAGTCATCTGCCCTTGGTCACCCAGCTGGCAGGTAATGAAGCCGAGATTCAACTGTGAGACTGCACAGCCGAGCGTCGCTCGAAGAAGGCCCGGCCCGGGAGCGCGGCGGGTGCACTGCGGCCCTCTGGTCGGCGTGCGCAACTGCAGAGACCCGCTTAGCTGGTGTGGTCGGCGCTGGGGCCTAACGCTTCTCCTGGACACACAGCGTGGAGCCTGGTTTCTTAGCCGGGCTCCTGGAGCAGCAGGCCCCTGACTCACTCCCGGGGGGAACAGGGTGCTGAGCTAGACCCGGGCTGGGCCATCCCGGCCAGTGACCCTCCTGCCCTCGCCCTCCGTCAGGCAGAAGTTTGGACCAGAGGTGAAACCAGGGCGGCAAGCAACTCGGAGAGCCCTGGCTCCTCTGTCCATCCCCTCATCAAGCTGCTCTCTCACTGCTTGTCTCCTTCCCAGCTGGCCGCCCTGGAGAGACGGGACACACTGGGGAGGGCCAGAGGCTCCCAGCCCGGACCGTGTGGGTTGGCGTCCTGATGAGACTTGGCTGAGCCGGGGGAGCAGGGGCTGTGCGGCCAGCAGCCCTGCTGTGCTTCCCGGTGCGGGACCTTCCCAGCCCTCAGTGTGGCGGTGGCCGTGAGGACTAGCGACACCCCGGCTCAGAGTGAGTGGAGGAGCTCGGCAGGAGGCAGCCCCTAGTTGGAGCCCGTCTGCTCCCTCATGGCTGGTGACAGGGGCCCGACAGCTCAGCAGGCAGAGATGGGGCCGGCTGTGGTCGCTGGCACACCTCCTCGAGCTCCCTGTACCCCGAAGAGAAGGATGGGCAGCTCCTCCACGTGCCGTCTCTCCCGCTGAGCCCCTGCGCTCGCCGCACTGACCGCTGCGCCCTCCAGCCCCCCAGCTCCAGCCGCACCCTGCCCACTGGGCAGAAGGGAAAACACAGACGGGGAGGAAGGTCTTCGTCTGAAGACCACAGACGAGTGCTGAATCACATGCCTGAACTTCGTGTTTTAATTCTCACCTACAAAATCAACACCTCCAGACGAAATCACACTAAAGGCGCAAGATGTGCCAAATATTCCAGGGATTCGCTCTCTCAGTCCTTTTCCCAACTCCCCCCCCCCATCCTGGGGCTAGCTGGAAGGGTGGGAAGAAGACAGAGGAAGGGCAAAGAAGGGAGAAAGAGAGGAGTTTAGGAAGGGAGGCCTCCAAGAGGAAGCAGGGAGGAGCCCCCGGGGTCTGCCCTCCTTGGGGAGCCCCTCTCCTGCTCACCGATGTGTCCTCCGAGCAGGAGGCAATGATGTTGTCAATGAACGGGTTCCATTTGATGTCCAGCACGTTGCCCTGATGACCACAGACCTTGGGGTAGTTGGGCTCAATCCTGCCCGTCTGTCAAGGAGAAAGAGAGAGAGAAGAGGATTAGTTGGACCGTCCTAGGGGGGCCCTGAAAGAAGAGCCTTTATTCTTGGCTTCTAAACTGGACGGGAAGGTCCCTGATGACCTACCACTGTCTTTTTTTTTTTTTTTTGAAGATTTTATTTATTTATTTGACAGAGACAGAGACAGCCAGCGAGAGAGGGAACACAAGCAGGGGGAGTGGGAGAGGAAGAAGCAGGCTCCCAGCAGAGGAGCCTGATGTGGGGCTCGATCCCAGAACGCCGGGATCACGCCCTGAGCCGAAGGCAGACACTTAACGACTGCGCCACCCAGGCGCCCCCTACCACTGTCTTATTCGCCTTCGCATCCCTGCCTCAGGTGGGTCCAGATGGTTCCGTGGCTGAGTCCTCCCCAACACTGAATGGTAATGGGGCAGGCGACACATAGTGGGGCAGGGCAGGGCCACTGTTGGTCCATTTGATGCTTTTGTGCAAATTAGGAAAAGGTACCCCTTCCTCAAGTAAAAAAGTTTCAAGTTAAGATGCTCCTATTAGCCTGCACAACCAAAGCCTCGTGGACAGCCCATACCTCCAGACACGGGAGCATATGTACTCTCCCCAGTGCCCTACTCCCCCCTGCCCTTCAGGGGAGGAAGCTCCTTCCTGCTGCTCCAGGAGTCACCAAAGACGCTGGGTCCACCTGAACACTGTCATATGAGTCACTCTGCCTATGATGTGAACAGTGCCGCTCCCAGATGTGGATGCTTGTTCAGTGCGCATCTTAAACAACTGTACACAGTGTCCTGTGGTTCAGAGCATTGTCGATGGAGTCACACAGGCCTGTGTTTGAACTAAAACTCTGCTACCTTTTAGGCCATGGGAAAGTCAGTGAAGTTCTACGAGATTCAGTTTCCTCATTTCTGAAATGAGGAGAGTAATATCGTCTCTTAGCCTTTGGTGAAGATTGAATGAGCTAACGCTTAGCAAAGTGCTTCGTGTGAAGATTATCATCACAGTGAATACTCAATATATGATAACTGTAGTATTATTATACAGATTAGATAATAACACCTCCTCCAGGAAGTCTTCCCTGATCCCTCAATGGGTGAAGAGCTCCTCCTCTGTGTGCTCATAGCATTCTAGGCTTCCTTCCATCACAGGTTCCCTCATGTGCAATTGGAGCCTGTTTCTATTTGCCTGTGAGCAACCGAGGACAGAATCTGTCTCTTGTCATTCATTATCCAGCTCCTTACGAGCCTGGCACACGCTATGTGCTAGGTACATGACCTGAAAGACATCCTTCAAAGGGATTGGATTCCACAAAAGAAGAAACAAGGAATCTGGGGGAGGGCAGTAGGGAAGGGAAGGGAAGTCCATGTTTAACGAAGGGAAGGAAAATTATAGGCAAAAGCTGTGTTTCCACCCCCAGGCCCTTTTAATACTAGGTTTTTGGGGGGCATGGGAGGAGATAGGGAGGATTTTCTCAGTCACTGCCCATCGGCTGATGGTGGTTAGGTATTCAGAGGCACCCCAGCAAGGCCATACCTCCCCCGTCTTAGGTCCCTCAACGGATTCATGAAGAAGAGAATTTTTGCAAAGCCTCTGCTCCATGGGCCTTACGCTTCACCAGCACGATGCGGCAAGAGCGATCTCAGAGTGTGTGTCCTACTGTGACCTCTCCCCACCCACTTCCTGCCCGCGTCTCCAGCACCTCATTTCCAGATCCTCTGACTTTTGGTGACCCAGCAATGGCGAGATGGGTAGAGAAGAAACAGACCCAAGAGCGAATGGCAGTGGTACAGAGGGTAAGAAATGAGGCAGAGTAAGAGAGGGGGGAAGAAAGCATCGGAGCCGTACAGAGGGGAGCTTCGCGGACACCGTGCATTGTGGGAAAATTACAGAACGGAGGCAGAGGAGATCTGGGGAGCACCACCAGCAGTTAGGAATGGGAGATCCCCCCTTTGCCATTCTCTGGGCGATGCAGTTAGAACGGGGATACATTTTCAATTACCGTTGGGCCGTTGCACTGTTTCTTTAAATGAGACTTTAAGCAGAGACTCAGCCACATGTGACCGTGGCATTTGTCAGGGTTACACGTGATCTCCTTTGACTCTCGCAAACCCCGTGATTCAGGTCTGAGGAACTTAAGGCCCAGAACGCTTAAGCCACTTGCCCAAGTTTACCCAGCTGAGAACCAATCAGGGGTTCCTGCCTAGGGGTGAGCCTTTTGAATCCCACTGCTCACTTGGGCCGGCTCCTCTCCTCCAGCCCTGACTTCCAAGGGCAGATAGGCCCTGCATTGTCTGCTCCCACAGCTCACACACTGTCTGATGGCACCATTCCTTACATTCGATCCCAAAGGCTACATCCGAGTGCTCCCGGGGGGAAAGCTATCTGCATTATGCGTTTGGCACCGAGCCCAGCCCAGCCGTATCTGAGGGGCACTGAATCAGTCGATAGGTGGCCATCAGCTAACAGCAGCTTCTGGCCCGCAGCCTGTGTGGGTGATGCACTGGACGGACAGGTTAAGCAACATCGCTGGAGCCTATTCAGAATGGAGTGAGGTCAGAGCCCTGCACTGGGAAGGGAATCAGTCTTTTTAAAGCCGAGAAGATCCTGATGTAATGTATACTCCCAGGCGGACCTTGCCTTACACAATGGATGCATTCCCCAATAGGGTGGGGAATTACAATTGTCGTGACTAAATCGCATTGTTGCTTATGTGAACGGTGACCGCTAGAGTTGTGCAGTGCACAACCTACTTGGCTGTACATGGCAGCCCTCAAGGGAAGAACCCCCTTTCGACCTGGCAGCTCTGTTTTTCCTGTTTTATACTGTCAGTTTCCACATAACATTTTGTTTGAAAGACAAGTTCCACCTCTAAGAAAAAAATGTCTGAAAACCACTGTTCTATGGAGAAATCAAGTGAATAAAAAAACACCATTATTAACTCCAGGAAAAAGGTTGTATAAGAAGGCTAATGTAAATCATAGTGATAATGATTTATGTACAATATTTACATGCTGTAATAATGTAAATCTTGAATATTTATTGAAACAAGAGTTATACTATAACGTACTGGGAGCACAGAAGTAGGGAAAGTGTGCGTGTGTGTGTGTGTATAGTAAGGGGGAGACTGAACTGGAAGAGAGCCAGATCTTCATCTTCCATAATAAGAAGTCACCATACAATGTGTACGATTTAAAAAATCCAGACATGGCGGTGAAAGCATGTAATTAAGAAATATGGGGATAAAAGCCAAAGGAAACAGCTAAAAGCCACGAACAGAGCTCCCTTTGGGGAGTGTGGCAAAGTGGGGGAGGGACTGCAGTCACAGAGAGTCGTGTGCTGGTACCCATTCACCTGCTTTTCCAGGAAACAAAGGCCCTGTTTGGAGCATCTGCCGATTTCAGTGGTATCACTATTCCCACCACAATAACTTTGATCGACCAGGGCGATGTCACCAGCAGTAGAGTCCGAGGAGACTCCCAACGGTCCAGGGTTATGTGACCTTTCTCCCATGGATATACTAGACACCAGTCCCCTGGAGAGCACAGAGAGTAGTCAAGTAACTAGGGAGTCACGAATTGTTAACATTCAGTACCTTTTTTTTTACGTAATTTATTTAATCGCAAGTTCGCATAACTTAATTGTTAATAATGGCCGTGTGTACCAATCGGCTTGCAGAATGAAAACTGTAGCGACAGGCTCTCAAGAGCCGATGCGAGCAGACCACAGCTCACGTCTTGTTCGATAGGCCTTGGAGCAGCACTAGACCCTATGAACTCTGGACCGTTACGCTTTGAGAGGCATAAAAATTAAAGAACAAAGAAATAAAATGCAGGTACCAGATGTTCTAAAGGAGGCTTGTTTTGTATTTTTTTTAAAAAGGTGAATAGTCCTTTCCCCAGACCCCCAAATGCCTCTGTTTTCTGTTCCAGCTTCTCTATGGCGGTGTGACTTGAGACCAAATCCCGATTGGTCTGGTTATAACCGCTACACAACACGGCCTTCTCCCCGTCACTCCCCTCCTCATTCGCACACTGACACTAACAGCTATCACTAATGCGATCGGATCTAATCCTCATAACAGCTTCATCTTACAGCCGACGGAGCAGAGGTCTAGAAAGGGTCCAAGGAGCAGAGTCAAAGTTTTTCAGTGTTTTATGATGTTAGGATCACTGCGGAGACAGTCAGTTCACAGAGCCCCAGTGGAAGGGCGTCAGGGGTCCCGGGGTCTAAACTGCCATCTGGTCCTTGAATCTCCAAGACAGCTGCAGCCTCAACAGAGCCGGGGCAGAGACCCTGCTGCCTGGGGTGGGGTGGGGAAGCCCCTTCCCTGCTGTCTAGAATCCTAGAATCCCGATGGAAATCTTCATGCTGTTGGTGTGGGCCTTATCCTGGAAGCCTCAAAGGGCAAATCCAGTCCCCCTTCAGTGAGATAGACCTTCCACATCAAAGGGTGGGTGGCAGCTGTTACATACCCTGAGCCTTCTCAAGGAGGAGCCCCACACTGCGGGTTGGGTCATATCCCAAATATACCTCACCTACCAGAAGATGGAGTTGGTAGAGGCTGGGACACCGGCCTCTCCGTACCTTCCTGCAGGTGCATTGGACCTAGTCTCTCAAGGACTTTTGAAAGGTTCATAACCTTTGGCCAATAATTCCACTTTGGGAGCTTACCCCGGGGACTCAACAGAGAAGCACAGGAAGACATTCACTGCTGTGTTATTTATAAAAGAGAACAATAAATAAATGTCCAACAAGGGGGCACTGCCGGAATGAATTCTCGTACACCGATATTACAGAATATTATGAGGTCATGGAAAATCGTATTTTTAAAGAATACTTGAAGACTCGAGAATCACTTACGAGCTCATGTTTAATGAAACAGTCAGAAGCACGCTAGGTACGTAACATGACCTCTATGTATTAAAAAAACACATAGTCTGGGGGGCGCCTGGGTGGCACAGCGGTTAAGCGTCTGCCTTCGGCTCAGGGCGTGATCCCGGCGTTGTGGGATCGAGCCCCACATCAGGCTCCTCCGCTGGGAGCCTGCTTCTTCCTCTCCCACTCCCCCTGCTTGTGTTCCCTCTCTCGCTGGCTGTCTCTATCTCTGTCGAATAAATAAATAAAAAATCTTTAAAAAAAAAAACACATAGTCTGTGAAAAAATACATCAAGACCTGAAGAGCGGTGATCTCTAGCTAGTTGGCTACTCGTGGTTTCCAATTCTGCCACGATGAATGTTTAAAATTTGTATCGCAAAGACAGATGTTATTAAAAACACGGCCATACCCACTCGCAGCTCTGACAGAAAAGTACCCCTCTCTGGCTGTGGTCACGTAGGCCCTAAAGAAGTGAGGGGCAGACCGATGTGTCTCCCAGATTTATAGGTTCCAGAAGCTTTGGGGGGAAACATAACTATGTTAGCTCACACAGCTTCTCTGCTCCCCTGCTACGCCACGAATGGTTTGGGGGAAAACCAGCCCCCTGAAACCGAATAGCATCGTCTAATTGACTGCAAGCCGGTCTGAGAGTGTGGCGTGCACGCGGGCAGCCGGGGCCGGGTGCTGCCCGGGAAAGGCCGCCTGGGGAGCGGCGGGTGCTCGGGCCTCCGTCCAGGCTCTGTCTGAACCCCATGAACCGACCGAGGACAAGATACTGTCAAAGCAACCTGCACTGCAGCTTCAGCCTAGAACTTTCCACCGCTGCAAAGCTGAATTTTGGACACAGAAGCGAAACATTTCTGACCTGGGGAATCAGCTCAGCGCGGCTGCAAAAGGACAGACTCTGAGCGGGAGGTGGGGTTACCGGGCCCAGTTCTGGCACTCCCCTAAGCGGCCCAGTGACATTGAACGTGGCCCCCACCCCCCCAAGTCTCTCTGGGCTTCCCGGATTCCTACACTTTGGGCTATCTCCTTTTCTGCTTCTTCGTGGCTGCCCTTTTAACCGTATGAAGCCAGGCTGGGCTGCCCCCAGAGGCGCCTTGCCTCTGGTACCGGGACAGAATGTGGACGGTCACATCGAGTCAGCGATGGGAAAGATGCGGGATGGCCGTACCCACGATGACAGCGACAAAGACAATAATGGTAAGAGCAGCTCAGCGGACAGGTGCTCACAGACCCCTACGCCTCGCGCTGAGCAATTTAGGCACGCTGTTTTATTTAATTCTCATAACAACCCTACAAAGCTTCAGGAAATGCTTCGAACCCTCCAGCAACAATCCATTTCAGGGAGAAGAAGACTGAGCTCCTGGGCGGCCGTGCTGAGGTGAGCGGCGGCGAGGCGTGGGGCTGCAATTTGCACTTGGCGCTGTCCGGCCGGAGGGACCTCCACTCTGCCACCACCAACTCACACCGGCGGTGAGACACTTGCTAATTAGGGAGAAAAGTGATCATCGATCAGAAGGAGGACCTCAGAAATTCTCATGGGCTTCTCAGGACGGGCTGGCCGGCATCTCTGCTGTGAAGCCCCTTGAACTTGCTCTCAGAGAACCCCCTCCCCTCACGCAGTCTCTCCCCTCTCCCTAGTCGTTCTCAAACTTAGCTACAGTTTAGAATCACCTGGGAAGTTTCAAAAAGTCCCAATGCCCAGGTTGCATCCCTATTGATTTAATCGCCATGACTGGGACTGGGGAGCCAGACATCAGTATTTTTTCAGGATCCCCAAGTATTCCAATGGGCACCAAAGTTTGGAAGTTCTAATGGTCGGTGGCATTCCGAGCTTTGGCGGGGGAGCCATTTTTGGACAGGCCACCTGGTCATCGCACTGATGTTCTGCGCTGTCCCATGCCGATCAGAACGCACCGGTCTCATGTCTCATGGTTCAGGGCCTTGATCTCTTCGGTCAGTTAATCCAATAGACCAAAGCCTTCTAAGGAGGACACCGGGGGTAACGGGTCAGTCCGTTCTTGCTAGCAGGTCATCTATGCGGATAGCAAAAGAGCCTCTAGAGAGAGCCTTCTGGCCCCCAGGGGCACGCTCCTGGGTATTCAGACTCTCAGGCAGTCTGGGAGGAGATCTATTTCGGATAGAGGGCTTTACTCAAGCAAGAGCTTGCAGGATTGTTCTACGGGATTCCTGGAGTGGGTCCCCGATTTGTCCGCTTGCCTAGTGTCCGCCCTCTTCAATTCTCTCACCGGTTCATCTTCTGTACTGTCGCCTCGAGTCTACTTCTGCTGCAGTAACTCCCCTGCTCCATAAGATTCAATGGTTCCCTATTGCTTAGATTTGAAAAGCTGAACTCCTTATTCAGACATCAGAGCCGTTGTAGCCCCAGCTCGGTCCTGCTTTGACAGAATCCCTCGCCCCACTGCCGGGGCCACGCCATGGCTATTCACACTGCTTTGTGTCCCCGCCTCCAATGCTCCCGCTACCTCAATGACTTTTGTTCCTGGTTCATCCCTGCCACCGGGCTGGGAGCACCACGAGGTCAGTGACCTTGATAAAGGCATGTCTGAGGCCTCATTCAGGGCCCAGCTCACAGCAAGAGCTCAAGCGAGGCGAATGACTGCCCCCCAATTTCCCACCTCTGGGCCTTTGCTCATGCTGTTCCCTCAAGCTAGACACCCCTTCCCATCCTCAGCACCTAGAAAATACGATCCAAGGAATAGACAAATGCTCTCTCCCATCGCTATGCTGGGAGATAATTCTGGATCCGGCTCTTGGGACCTTGAGAGACTCTCCACTGGGGCTGAGCTTCAGGGCTAGATTCAGAGTCAAAGGCAGAGTGTGGGAAAGGGGCTGTGAATGCTCTCGAGTTAGTTATCTGGACAGAGACAGGCTCATGGCGGGACCTCAGAAAGCCTCCTAACCCCATGACTTCCTGTTTTGATTTTCCCCCTCATTCTTTTATCTTCATGTTTTTCAAGATGAAAAGGGTTTGCTGAATTTTCCAGTTAAGATCCCTGGTGTGTTTGTATGTGTGTATGTGTGCATGGGCAGAGGGAGCGGGAAAAGGCTCAGCGGGGGTGGGAGGGTGGGAGGGTGGTGAGAGGGTGTTGTTTGGGGAAGAGCAGTGAGGAATCCTGTTTCTCCTGGTATTTCGGCTCTGGGAGACACACTCAGCTCTTCCAGGCCCCAGGAAGAACAGGTGATGGGGCCGCCTTTGTCCATGGTCCTAGGATGGATGGCACACAGCCAGGGATAGCATGGGGAAGGATCGAGACACAGAAGGACCAGCACCTGGTAAGGCCTGGGTAGATTTGGAAAACCAAGTAAGTGGAGAGAGACAAGGCTGCAGAGGAAGGCCTCGACCAGATGGTTGAGGAAGTTGTTGGTCTTGAGAAGGAGTCTGGACTCTACCCCGTGGCAATGGGGACCATTGATAGTTTCACGCAGAAGAATGGGCCGCGGGGGGACCCAGGCGTGCCAGGCAATTCCTGCGGAGCAAGAACTATGTTATACTCAGGGAGATGAGGGGCTGAGAGAGGGACTCCCAGGGAGCATGTTTCCCAGTATCCCAGGCCTTAAGGGGGTTGGGGGATGGGGTGTGGGGGAGAGACCGCAGAGGGAAGAAGATTCTCCAGTATCCCAGGCCCCCCATCACTTCCCAGTGTCCCACAGTAGGGAAGGGGCATGTGGGCAGAAACCCTCAACCGTAAACTGTTGGAACCGTGAAACAATCGGTAAAAATGCAAGAAAAATACACAGGACAAAAATATAAAACATACAAAAATACAAAATACAAGACAGCATCTATGCAAATTAGAGGGAAAGACTTCATTTTGTTTGTTTTGCGATGAATAGAAAAGCACATTTCTAGTCCGGGCAGAAAATCAAAAGGAAAAGGTGCTCACAGACCCTCTCAAGGCAGTCAACAGGTAGGTGCACCGGGCCCTGGCCTCTCCCCTTGCCATGGAGCCTTGCTCTCCCAGAAGGAGGGGAGCCCTGGGGACGTGAGGCCTGGGCCACTGTGGAGTCAGCCACTGGCTCTGCAGTGTCTCCCCATTTCTTGGCCCCAAGCAGGCCTCATCCTGTGTGCTCCTCCCAGAGCCCCGTCAGTGCCTCTCCCCAGAGGCCCTGCCACGGAGAGGGCCCTAGGGAAACCCACCGCAGGAGGGACGGAGGCCTGGATGGGCCCGAGGGGGAACCTAGTCAAGGTCAGGAGCAGCTCCGGGGTCAGCCCTCTGCTTTTTGGCCCGGAGGCCTGAATGTCTGAACGTATGACACAGGAGGAGCCATCTCAATAGAGACCCCCACCCCCAGGCCTTCTTGTGTTTTCCAGGGACTATTGCCAAGAATATAAAAATCCCTTCCATTTGCTGTCTGGTCCACGGAAAGAGAGAGAAAGGGACATCCTGTGGCCTGAGGCTCTTACTGTGACAGCCCTGCGTATGTCTCCGGCAGTGCGAAGGGAAGCTCCTTCGGGGTTACCCAGTCCCCCTAGGGTTCGGGGAACGCCACTGAACCTCCATCCCGGTCAGAAGGCTAGTAGCCTGGACGTCAGGGCACCTGGGCTCAAGTCAGCCCTGCTGCTCCCTGGCTTGTGGCCTGGAACAAGTTCCTGCCTCTCTGGGCCCAGCCTCTCCTTCGGAACAGTGGAGGCATTCTGGAGGGCCCCAGATAACAAACCCGCGGTACCCCTGCCCCCCAGGGCTTCCGTCTCTACGGCAGGCGTTGATAATGGCTCACGGCACCCTGCCTGAGCCCTGCGCTCCTTCTTCGTGATCAGCAAGGGGACATCTGAATGTCTACCTGGGGCCACTTGACCCTCTAGGGCTCCGACAGTTGTTCCCCAAGCCCCAGAGATGCGGGGTAGCTCTCAGCATTCAGAGAGGACGCCTGAGGCCTCCGGTAAGTTAATCCCCACAAATGCCTTCACATCTGCCCCCTCCAGAACCACCGTGCCCACGCCCCCATCTCCCTGAGGTGCTCCAGCAGCCTTCCAATTGCTCTCCTGGGTGCTTGGCCCCTCTGGAACCCCAGTGTGAGACTGGCATTCATAATTATCACTCTCATTGTACAGCCCCTCCGGAACCTTCTGTGGGTATAACCACTTGTAGGAATTTGGGCAGTTGGATATCCAAGCTCCTTTCCTGATCTGGGGGGACTGATGGGATGCAGCTCCCCACCTTCCGTCAGGAGAGTTGATGTAGGGCGCCTCCTACCCAGAGTCCTCTGGGGACCGAGGAAGGACACCTCACCAGGCGTGAGCAATGATACTTCCCACCTGGGATGGCCAACGACTGCCCCAACTTCCTGCTCTGGGCCCTCAGGGGCTGACTTGGTGCTTCCCTGGGTTCCAAGACTGGCTCTTCGCCACCCCCAGCCCCTTAATCTGTGAAGGCCCCCAATCCCTGTCTGCTCACGACGGCCACGGTGACCTCTGCTGCTAGCACCCAGGAATCCTGTCATCCGCCTTGTCCCTACCTCCTCAAGCTTATCTGCTTGGCCTTTGAGGGGCCACACCCTCCCTCACCCCACCTGACCCACCAGTTTGTCCAGGTCTATTGGGGTCATACGTCTCAGATCTGTCAAGAGACAGACCCTATGTTAAATGTTATGTCTCAGGTCCTAATAAAACACAGAAATCTCCCTAAATCCCAGAATTTTGGTGACCACACCTTTTCTCAGACTGCTTCTCACATCTGGAAGAAACACAGAACTTCTTGGCTAGATCATGTGTGCCCTGACCCTTGGTTGGGGAAAATACGGTCCCCAAATCAGGGGACTCCCCACTGGTCCACGACTGCCTCACTGCCCATCCCCACATTCCTCAGGATACCCATCCTTAGAAGGACCTGCTCCTTTAGACCCTCTGTAAGCCCTAACCACCCTTCAGGAGCTCCCCTGACTCCTGCTCCTGCTAAGACATCGTGTCTGACCCTTCCACATCTTGTGATTTCCCTCCGCCATCAGCTCCACAAGTCTGTCCCCCCATAACCGGCCATTGGTGATAATGCTGGCTGCCATTTACTGAGGGCCTTCCAGGTGTCAGACCTGAAACCAAGTGTTATTTCAATTATTTCCCACAAGAACCTCACGAAGTACATATCATCACTGTGATTTTTTTACAGATAAGGAAACCAAAGCTCAGAAAGTTTAATTAATACAGTGGCAAGGCCAGGACTCAAGCCTCAGTCTGCGTGACTTCTGAATTAGGATGTAAGTTACACGAGGCATGGCGCTTGGTCTGGTGCTGTAACCTGAGGGCCTGCAATTGTGCCTGACCGATGGCAGGATCTCAGTAAATTTTTGTTGAGTGCCATAAACTGTCTGAGTGAGAATAATGCTACAAACTCTGGACCGATTCAGATCCCCTGTATAGTTGCATGGGTTGTGCACTGCACAACTCAAAGGAGGTACCGTTCACAAGGTGTATAGTCTTCTGTGGTTCTCTACCCATGATGCTGCCCTGCTTCTCAACTTAGCACTACCTTGTATCATTTGCTTTCATTCATGGCCATTGGTTGTCTTCCTAAGAGATTATCAACACCCTCATTTTTTAAAATATAGGCTCCACACCCAATATGGAGCCCAACACAGGGCTTAAACTCACGACCCCAAGATCAAGACCTGAGCTGAGATCAAGAGTTGGATGCTCAACCGACTGAGCCACCCAGGTGCCCCATCAGCACCTTTATTTTTTAATGGGATGATCATGGAGGGTTCTCGGCAGAGTATGGGACCCAGTGAAACCTACAAAGCATAGAACAAGCTTCTTACGCCCTCTGGCCCTAACCACAATGTCAGTCTATATTCAGGATCAAATAATCCCCCACCCACATGCTGCCAGTTGCCCAGATGCTGCTTTTGTCAGCAGCGGGAGTGGATCTGAGTGCACTGTTCCCGCTCCCCAGAGCTGGACCACTCCTCTGCTTCGTCTCTTTGGAACCATCTCCCGACAGAGCCCACAATCCATCGAGAGCCTGCAGCGTCTGCAGGAACCCAGTGCCTCGCATCTTCCTGGCCGAGACTCAGCCCTGGGCTGGCGCTGCCCCCGTGGGAGCTGCAGAACCCCAGGGCAGGGCAAGGGGCCTGTGGCTCACACCCTCGGCCTCGGGCCATCAGAGATATCTAAGAGGCTGCACAACCTCGGAGACAATGGCCCTGCGACATCATTGGCCTTGAAAGCCCCCTTTAAATGGAAGGTGAGCAGCTCACTTCTTAGATGCCCCCCCATCCTAAGCTTTCTCTCACTGCATCTGCGAGGCCCGGTGGTCTTCGGCGGGGCGGAGGGGCGCTGGGTGAAAGGATGTACCACACACACTCCAAGCTCTTGGAGCCGGCATCTGGCTCTGGTTCTGCGCACACTAATGAGTGAGCAAGTCCGTTCCTCCCCGGGCTTCAGTTCCTTCAGGAGACAATAAACACAAGCCCCTCAGCACAGCCCTGGCACCAAATAAGCACTCAATAAACCTCACTAACCATTATTATCTGCAAAATAAGGGTCTGCGTTCCCACCCTGCCCCCCTTGACTGTGCTCAGTGCCTCTGGGCTGCGTCTCCACCCATCACGCACCGGTGAGCTCTGCATGGGTGGGGCAGGCGCCTAACCCAGCCTGCAACCCCAGACCAGCACAGCCCCTGCACACGGGCTCAAAAGTGTCTGAGGAACGGAGCTGAGACATCGGGGCCCTGCCAGCTCTGACCGGCTGTGGTTATAAATTGAACCTCCACCCATTTGCTCATCAAACACACACAGGGACCCTCCCCGGGCTTGGCACTGGCCTTCTAGAAAGGAAATCCCCCCTTTCCTCTTTGAATGTGAGCTCCATGACTTTCTGTCTGTTTTGGTCATGGCTACATCCCCAACCCCTAGTACAGTGCTGGGAAGAGGACTGACTCTCAGTAAGTTTTCACTGAATGGGTGTGTAAGTGAGAAGCAGGTCCCATTTTGCAGAAGGTCCATACCCTCCCTCATCCGCCCACAGGGCCAGGGCAGGGACTGGCTCTTAGTGTGGAACAGCGCTGGGCTGCCAGAGGGGGTGGGGCGGGGAACACATCCCCTGGTAGGCCTGCCACCTGGCCTCCAGCCAGATCCATTATCTTTCCAGTGACCTGGGGCTACTCTAATTCTCGAACAATAAATGGGACGTTAGGTCTGGGCCTTGTTGAACAGCAACAGATGCAGCCACGGAGGCTGGGGGCTGGGAGCGCACTGCCTGCGTGTCGGGGGTCCCCAGAGGAGACAGTGTGGGCAGCTCCTCTGAGCTTGCTTCTCACTGCCCACCCGCTGATCCCTGGGACACCATCCGTTGGTTGTCCCCTGGCCCCAGGGCCACCTTCTTGGGGCTCTGGGTGAGAGAGGGAAGAGAGGGTTCCCATCAGCACAGAAATTGGGGCTTCTGCATCCACCAGAGCCCACACCCTGTACCGTGGCACCCGAGGCCATGCCTGGCTCAGCCTGGGTGGGAAGGGGCTCTAACCTCGCCAGGGTTGCAGGATGAGCTAGCAGCCAGCAGTCAGCCGCATGCGTGCTAAGCAACTCTCCTGGGGATGTCATGCGCCCATTAAGCCTTAGTCAGAAAGGGACAGTGGCACTTGGGGCTCAAGGGGGCAGTTATCCTTGCTATTCAAGTGGCCCTCTTAACCTCTGTCTCCTCAATCCTCATAGCTAGAGAAACGGACCTTCGGCTAGATTGGTCCTAGGAATTCGAAAGCCAAGACGGGCCAGGAAGAGAAGGAGAACGTTCTGTTTGAATTCAGGGGTCCTCCCTTCGAGTGTCTGTGCAGCTCACAATGACTCCCTAATTATGGCCTTTATCCATAGATGGGGAAGCTTGCAGCCATGTTAGCCACGCCCCAAACACACACACACACACACACACACACACACACACACACACACAGCTGACAGGATCAGAAAGAACATTAATTAAGCTGAGCCAATCAGATTCGGCGTCACACCCCCTCCTTCATATACAACTGATTGGACCAGAATGAACATCTAATTCAAATTGAGCCAATCAGAGTACTTGACCGCCGTATTTAAAGTTGTCACTACCCCCTCACCTTCCCCCATTCCTGTCCCCTTCCCTAATTTATTTCCTAGCATTATCTTCCATTATACTCTACAACTTGCTCTATTGTCTGTCTCCTGCACTGGAACATGGGCCCCAGGAAGGCCAGGATTTTTGTCTGTTTTGTTTCTTGCTGGGTACGTAGTGTTTCCAATAGTACGGCACATAGTAGGTGTTCAGCAAAAATTCTCTCTTCTAGGAGATGTAATCATAACTCCCATTTACCAAGCACCTACCGCGTTCATATTTTCTAAGTACTTTAAATATGTGTTAACTTGTTATTTCCCTTTTACAAATGACTTGTCTGAGGTGACATGGGGAGAGGCAGGATTCAAAGCTGTCTCGCAGGGGCTGGATGGCTCTAGGTGTATTATTCTATTAGTGATATTGGTTTTATGGTTTGCAAACACTTATAAACATGGTACCTGAGTTCTCCCGACTCCCCTGGGGGAGGTACTAGTTCCCTAATTTTTGAGATGAGAGAACCGAGGCCCAGAAAGGTTAATTGACTTGCTCAAGGTCACAAAGCAAAAAAGTAGCACAGCTGAAAGCAGGACCTTGGACTTCACACCTTCCCCCGGAGCCCTACTTCTTTTCAGACAAGGCGTCTCTCCTATGTCTACAAAATGCTATTCCTACCCTCAGAAATGTACTCTTTTCCTGGGAGAAGCAGCTAGGGGAAGGGACAGATTTGCAGGCCCAAGCAGAGGCTGAATGGACTGAGAAAGGAGAATTAACACGAGCTTGTGTCCCCCTAGGTACTGTGAAAGCCTCATAAAGGAATGACAGCAAAGCAGAGGCAGACATTGGAAGGGGAATCCAGAGCACATGGACGGTGGGGGGTACAACACTCCAGTTCCTGTTGGATCAGAAGTATTTCTGCCATCATGGCTGCCTTCTTCAGATTACCTTCTGCTCTATTTCCCAATTAAAGTATGGCTCATAGAGCGGAGAACAATACTGTACTT
Organism: Ursus americanus; assembly: GCF_024610735.1. NCBI lineage: Eukaryota > Metazoa > Chordata > Mammalia > Carnivora > Ursidae > Ursus > Ursus americanus. The sequence goes on from NC_142154.1 coordinate 34,242,071, forward strand.
CCAGCCTGTGGTCTGACCAGCACAAAAGGAAGGGGGGAGATTTCCTACTTTCTTGACTCTAAAATCTTGCTGGTTTATAAAAGGATCACTGACTCTTCAGTTGACTCATACCCGAAACTCCACTATTAGAGATTCATTCCTTTGGCACTACACCTTGCTGCTTTTAGCATATAGATACTACTGAGGAGTGCGCAGTGGTGGGAGATGTTGTTGATCACTGACAACTCATGTGAGTGCACTTTGGGACTTTCCTTGAGGCAGTTCTGAGGGGAAAGAACTAACGGTACTGGTTGGGAGGGTGGAGAGGGGGAGATGAGTATGAATGAAGTGGCTGGGGTCAGTGCAAACTCTTCACCTCAGACCTTGGCTGATGAGGTCATTGACCATCACCGAGTTTGGTGATCTTCATGCTGTGTCCCATAGAAGAACTGCAACCAATGAGCCTCTGGTGGTCAGAGCCCCTGCCCCTCCACCCCACCACCAGTGTGAAACCCAGAGAAGGGAGGGCACTCGCTCAAGTCACCCAGTGAGTCCGTGAACAATGGCCATGCCCAGGGCCACACCCAGGTCCACAGACACTCAGGTCAGTGCCCAGTCTCCGCCCCGCCAGTTCTGGAGGCCCTGCTTGAGGGAAGGGGGCGGTAAGGTCATTTGAGGGTGGCTCTCGGGCTTCATTCCCAGGTGACAGATGCTGGTGGGGCATTCTGCCTACCTCTCCTGACTCCTGGCACATATGTGCAGGGGGTATCCCCTGCCTCATCTCTGGAAGCTCCAGCAGGGAGCTCTCAGATCCCAAAGAGTTGCTCTCCATCTGGAAAGCCTTGCGGGGCCAGAGGACAGTGCAGTGGCCAAGCAGGGGAGGCTGTGCTACTGCCATTCCGCCAGCAGAGGGCGGTGGCTGCGCTGCTCTCAGCCACATCCAGAACTCTGTATCTAGAGTGGGAGGAAATTTCACAGACCAGCTCTTACTAAGGCTGGGGTTCCTGACTCACATTCCAGCCTTGACTTGAATGCTCCCAGTCAACTGTAGCTCACTATTGTGCTCACTTCGCTAGAAAATTCTTTATATTGAGATGAAAATCTAATCCTCCTGTGTGTCTTGCTGTAAGTGCCTAGCTCCGCTCCCGGAGCCACACAAAGTCAACCACTTTTTTATCTGCCAGCTCTTGGGAGCTGGAGCCTCTGTCCTAATTGGCCATCCACAGTGCTGTGTGACTTTGGGCAAGACACTCTCTTTCTCTGAGTCTTTACTCCTTACCTATAAGACCAGGGAATGGACCCTGATAAATCCCAAGGCTCCTTCCAATTCTGACATTCCCCATGACGTCCCTTTCATGGTTGCTGCTGAAAGGCAGGAGAGGAGACACCGCACCCCCCATCTCTTGGCTTGGGCTTCCAGCACTCACAGTGGCTCCCAGGTACTCCTTCAGCACCCTCCAAGCCACAGTCTGTTCTTAGTCCCTTTCCTTTGGAGTTTGGGTTCTGCTAGCTGCTCCTCTCATCCGCCTCTACCTGAGCTCAACCAGGCGACCCTGACACCTTCCACCAAGTGCATCTGACCCAAGCTACAGGTCACTGAGCTCACGTTCCACCTGCGGTCCCAGAATGCCTAGCCTCTTGGTGGGGAGCAGGGAGGACAGGTTCATGGGTGGCAGGTCCCTCAGAACCTGGTTTGTTGCCTTGATCAATCTTATTCCCTTCCCACCTCTCCCCAGGCCTCTGCGTCCTGGACCAGCTTTCTTTCGGGTTCTAGTGGTACCTTTTCTACTCACTTCCAAAGCTGAGCCACTGCACCATCCGTGGCTTCTCTTGAGAGTCAGATGGTTACACATACTCACAGAAGACAACCTGAAGACATTCAAAAAATATACACAACACCACACAACACACACACATACGCACCAAGTCCAAATAACCAAGTTGTTCTGATCGCCCCGGAGATAATCCTATTTATTTTTGGTGTAAGTCTTCCCCACGCGGCACTCAGTGAATAAGTGGAGTAGGGTCCTCCCTATGTGCTAGCCCTGTGGGTCCCCCATCACACTTGCCTGGGCTTCTGAAAAGGTCGAATTCTGTTGAGTGAGTATCACCCCCCACCCAGCCCCCAGCCCCCCTTCGAACACTACCTGTTCCTATAAAGCACTTTAACCCTGGAATGTAGGAGAGGCAGCCTCCAAGGTGGCCCCCTGCAATTTCCACCTCCTGGCAGACACACCTCGTGTAGTCCCCTCCCAAGTTTTACCAAGGTTAGTCTGTGATGCTAATGAGATGTGGTAAGAGCTATAAAAGCTTGCGGTCTCTGCCTGGGGCCCTTCCTCTCTTGGATCGCCACTCAGGGGAAGCCAGTTGCCATGAGTGAGGACGGTCAGCCTATGGAGAGGCCCAGGTGGCAAGGAATTAGGGCCTCCAGCCAACAGCTATGTGAGTGAGCTTGGAAGCCTATGTGCCCCCAGTCGAGCCTTCAGATGACTGCAGCCCAGCTACACAACCTAACTGCAATGTCCTGAGAGATCCTGAGCCAGATCTCCCCGGCTAAGTTTTGGGGTAATTTCTCATGCAACAGTAGAAAACGAATACAAAAATTAATGATTCTAAATGTTTTTACTTCACCTTCTTGGTCCCTCTCCAGTTCCCTATAATGATTGGTTTTCTATAATAAATATAACATTTTTATTAGCAGGAAAACTCAGGGATTTCTTTATTGAGCCCTCCAACCAGCCTGGAATGATCTCTCCAGTAAGTTCATATTTATTTCTGGCCCTGGGAGCATCAAGTCATAGCTAGCTCAGAGATAGCCTTGCTCTTTGCTCTCAAAGGAAGTGGGGCCACCCAGTGACACACCAAAAGTAGGGGCAACAGCAGGACTGGGTTTCTCGTTAGTGCTCCTGGCTCTTGCTCACTCCCGCCTTTATGCTAAGCATCGCAATTTCTTTCAGAGAACACATCCCCCCACTGGGTGAGACAAATCTACCACACTCTTCACAGCCACCTCCACTTCGCCCTGTCCAGAGAAAGGCCCTGTCATCCGTTTGCAGATAAACAAATATGCCAGCAAATGAGCCATGGTCCAAATGTGGACAAGATGCCCTGCTTCTCAAGGTCAAATCCCCTCTCAGGTTTTCTAAGGGATGTGCTATTATGTGTATTTCTTTGCTTAGCTCAAGTAAGAGGCAACCTTGAGCTTGAATGGCTTCCACTGCACCCACATAAAAACTCAAACTCTTTAGTATGATCTCCAGGTTCTGGGTCACCTAGCCCCTGCCTAACTGTCCATCTCTCCTGCATCTCTGCTCTACTGCTCATCCACAATGCCCCCCCTACATCGGCCTTCTTTGCTGCCTTGGGCCTTAGCACCTGCCGTTCCATCTTGTGAAGACACTCTTCCCTGTGGTCTTTACATAACTGGCTCCTTCCCATCCAAGTTTTCAGAGAGGTCTTACTTGACCATCTTATCTAATATATCCCTCCCAAGTCTCTATCACATCACTGAGCTGGGCTTTCTTTCCCAGCACTTACTGTTGAAATCATCTTAATGACTACTTTGTTCCCTTGTTTATTGCTGGTCTCCCCGACTGGCCCACACAGCTCCTGAGAACAGGAACCTTGTCTGCATACCTGTCTGTACTGTTTGCATGACCCAGAAGATTCTCTGATCTCTAGTAGCTCCCTTTGCTGCTCTCCTTCACTCCCTGCCCGCGCCCCCCCTCCCCAACCTGTGCCTGCAGATTGCCAAGTCTGGGTACACAGTGGAGCAGATGACCCAAGCCATGTCACTGACCGAGGCTCGGCATATGCCAGGGACTGCTGACCTCTCGGCCCACATCCTCCCAGTTTCTTCTGGTTCTATCACCTTCCAGCAGTGTGACTTTGGGTACGTTACCTAACTGTCCTGTGACTCAGTTTCCCCCCTGCAGCTTCATAGAGTTGCTGTGAGCATCCCATTAGGACGTGGAGCCGTCCCTGGGCCATTGTATGGGCTCAACGGGTGTGAGAAATTGTTCTCGTAACAACCCTGTCAGGTAGGGTTTATTACCTCTGGTTCATAAATAAGAAAACCAAGGCTTTAGGGCCTAATAGCTTAGCTAGGAAGTAGCTGAGTCAGGATTCTAAGCCCCAAAGCCCATGACTCCACGGCCACATATCCCAATTCTTTTTATAGAGATGGAGCTAACTGGTCTGAATTCTCTCCCCTTTCCCAGCAACCGCATCCGAACACATAGAGGACTGGCTTTCTCTGTGTTCCTCCAGCATGAGGCAGTGCCCACACTACCACAGTCTCCAGCGTGCTCTCCCATCTCACAGATGGGGCAAACTGAGGCTGCGAAGGGGCATGTGGGTGAGCAGAGAAGGCCAGGGCAAACCCAGCTTCATGATGCCCAGGTCACTGGATACTGCTCCCAGACGCCCATTCAGGCTGCTCCTTCACGCGGGGGAATGGCTGCAGGTGGCTGAGTTGGAATCTGCCAGAAGCCTGTGTCTGGTCCACAGGGCCTCACTCATCACGCCTCTCAGCCAGGGCCTTAAATTCAAAGCTCATAGTCCAGCAGACATGGGGGTAGGAAAGACAAGGACCAGCTCAGGAGAGGGACAGGGCTTGGACGTGGAGAGTGCGGGAGATTCTGGGGAGTCAGGGCTGGTGTGGGCTTCACCAGGAAAGGGAGGGGAGGCCTGGGGAACTTTCAGAGTGGAAGAGGGCCCCATGCAAGTGAGGGAGAGTCGGGAGGGGCGAGGCTGAGGAGAGGGACACCCAGTCCCCATCTGCCAAGGGCCTCCCTCTGGGCCATTCCACCGCGACTGCAATTCCTCTCACTGCCCCGAGGAGGAGTGACATTTGTACCTCACCCAAGGTCACACAGCTAGTTTCTGGCAGTGCCAAGATTTGAACTCAAGTCTATCTGACTAGACACCTGTGTATATATATGAATGTGTATATTTATATATATAAATTACATACAAAAATTATAGATTTATACATAAATTTTATTTATTTATTTACTGTAACTCAAGGAGGGGACTGCAATAGTATAAATAAAAATGACAATGCAGAAGCCCCCTGTCCACACCCTGGGCCAGCACAAAGCTCCCTCGGCCCCTTCCTTACCGTTCCCCAGCCCTCAGCCCCCCGTCTTGCTGCCCACTCCAGCTGTCCAGGAAGAGGTCATTCAGAGAAAGAGGGAAGTCCCTTCTCAGCCCACTTCCTTTTCTTTGTCTGGGGCTCTGCTAGGAGGGGTCAGCTAGGCAGGAGCAGGAGACAGAGAAAGGAAGGAAGAAAGGAAATCCCCACCAGCTGTCAGGAAAGAGGGTGTCTCTTGGAAGTGCGGTCTGCGCTCCCCGGGTCCTGTGGAAGCTCGGAGTGCTGGGGGATGGGGGAGGCTGTCCTCTTTTGCCTCCTTTCACCTGAGCACCACCTCACCCACTTCATGTCCTGACATCTGGGCTCCCCTCTACTACTTCTTCTTCTTTTTTATAGATTTATTTATTTATTTTAGAGAGAGAGCAGGGGGAAGGGCAGAGGTAGAGGGAGGGGAGAAAATCTCAAGCAGATCCCCGCTGAGCGTGGAGCCCGACGCAGGGCTTGATCCTACAATCCTGAGATCATGATCCGAGCCAAAACCAAGAGTCAGACGCTTAACCCAATGAGCCACCAGGAGGCCCTCCCCTCTACTTCTGAGGCCCGTGTGACACCTTGGGCAGGGTACTAAGTGGCCCAGGGCCTCATTCCCGGTATTTGTACATCTGAGCATCTTATGATGGCCCAGCATGTGCTGGGTCCTGTGCCGGCCACACAGAACGTCTCCAAGGAATTCTCCATCTGATGCCCCTTCCTCGCCTCAAACAAATAGGGCACCCAGCATTGGCGAGTATGGTATGCTGCTGATAGTAGAATCCAGGTGACGTTCTCTGCAGAACTAGTTAAACTTAAAGGTATGTTTGCAAAGTTTCATAATAAAATGTTGATGGAAGAAAGCTATCTTTCTCTACTCCAAGTATTTACTGGGGAAACATGTGATGTAGGGCCATTTAAGTTAAGAATAAGACACCACTATTGCTGAACACTTTCCTGGAGGTGCTATCCAATGCAATTAGAAAAGAAAAGGTACCAGAAAATTGTAAGTAAAGAGGTGAAATTATTCCTACTTGCAAATGATAAGATAGTATCCCCAGGACACCTAAGAGAAAATGCTGAAAAAGTACTATAAACAATTAGTGAATTCGGTGACATGGTGAGATAAAAAATTACCATAGAGCAACCAATGGTTTTCCAAGATACAGTGGCCAATTCACAGATGTAATGGAAAAATGTCCCTGTATACAATACCAACAGCACAGCAGTAGATACAGATAACAAGAAATGCATAAAATCTACATGGAGAAATTTTTTAACTTACTACAAAAGGACACAAAATACCAGGACAAGTAAACTACAATCATAGATTCAACATCATAGGGTTGTCCACTATCTTTAATTTATCCTATGCATTGAATATAATCCTAATAAAAACAACAGGGTTTCATTTTGTATCTATATAAGCAGATTCTAAAATTAAATATTAAAATAACAAGCACGAAGAGGCAGCTAATGTTTGAGAAAATGATGAATGATGACCAGCCTTATAGATATTAAAGCACATTATAAAGTCTTAGTAACACAGCATCGTGGTACTGATATGTGAATAGAGAGATCAGTAGAAAAGATTGGACAGTCTATAAATAAACCCAAATACATAGAGAAATGCTGAATGTAGCAAAGACTGCATCTCCAATCAGATGATTTGAAAGATGGAGGACTCACTAAGGGGTATTAAGACAACCAGATAGCCATACAGAAAAAAAAAAAAAAAAAGATGAATCTGTATCTTACACTTTATACCAGGGTAAATTTAAATGTATCAAAGATTTGAATATAAGGATGAAACTATAAAATATACTGGAAGGCATGGTGAGAAAACCATGGTATAACCTCAGAGAAAGGAAGGCTTCTCTAACCATGACCCAAGATCCAGAAGCCATAGAGGGAGAGACTGGTTAATTAGACTTCTTGGCATTTTAAAGAAGAAATCTACACTGCAAAAAACACCATCTGAAAGGTATAGTTGCAACTCATATCCCAATTAAAGAGCTAATTTCCCTAATATATAAAGAACTTATTCAGTCAGTAAAAGAATCATTGACCCTGGAGAAAAACAGATGAAGGAAATTTACCGATAATTCATACAAAATGGAAATGCAGATAGATTTTAAACATATAAAGATATTCCAGCTTCATTTTCAATAGAAATGCTACTTGAAACCACTCTGAGAAAGTTTCCCACACTTCATCTTGGCAAAAAAATTAAAAGTATGCCAAGACTCCATTTTTAAGGGGGCAAGGAAACAGGCACACTTATACTTTGCTGGCAAGAATGTACATTGTTACAGCCTCAATGGGAGACAATTGTGTCACTATCTATGGAAATTTCACAAGCACACACCTTTCCCCCTCGTTTGTAAATTCTAACTAAGGAATGCTTATATCCAATAAAATACGGAGATCTTAGCTATACACCTCATCGAATTTCTATATATGATACACTCATGCAACTACCACCACAATCAAGATCTAGAACATTTCCATCACCCTAGAAGCTTTTTCATGCCAACCCAAAATGCAACCACTATTGTCACTTCCATCATCATAAATCAGTTCGTCTGTTCCTGAACTTCCAATAAGCAGAATCATACAATGTGCATGGTTTTGTGTCTGGCTTCTTCGGCTCAATATGTTTTATTAATTAATTAATTAATTAATTTTTTATTATTAGTTTTAAGGATTTTATTTATTTATTTGTCAGAGAGAGAGAGCACAAGTAGGGGGAGCTCAGGCAGAGGGAGAAGCAGGGAGCACAATGCAGGACTCGATCCCAGGACCCTGGGATCATGACCTGAGCTGAAGGCAGATGCTTCACCGACTGAGCTGCCCAGGTGCCCCTAGCTCAATGGGTTTTAAAGATTCATCATGCTGCTGTGGGTATCAGTAGTTACTCCTTTTTACTGCTGCGTACTATTCCATTTTACGAATCTACCACAATTTGTTTATCCTGCTGATGGACACTGGGGTTGTTTCTAGTTTGGGCTATTATGAATAAAGCTGCTAAGAATGTTCTTTTACAGGTCTTCTTTTGTGGATATGTGTAGTCGTTTTTCTTGGGTAACCTATGAGTGGGATTGCTTGGGTAGACATCTGTTTCACTGTAGTAGAGACTCAGAACAGTTTTCTAAAGTGGCTGTAACATTTTACATTCCCACCAGCAAAGCAGGACAGTTCCAGGGGCTCCCACAACCTCATCAACCCTTGAGATTATCAGTCTTTTCAATTTTGACCGTTCCGGTGAGTGTATGGTACGACTGCCCGTTTTAATTCGCATTTTCCCAGTGAGTAATGACCCAGTGAAGTGCAAATAGGTCTTAAACATGTAAAGAGATTTTCAGCCTTGGTCTTAATAAAAATGCTAATCGAAACTACCCTGAGAAAGTAGCACCTCTCCATAGGCCGATCGGCTTTTTGGATATTCATTTTTGCACGATGCTCATCTAAGTCTTGCCTCTTTATTTTCACCCGATTTGAACACCGTCATAGACTACGGACACCGGTCCTCTGTCAGGAAGATGCCCTGAACATAGTGTCCCTGTGTCTGTGGTCTGCCTTTTCGCTTTCTAAATGTATCTTTTGATGAGCAAAAGTTTTTAATTTTGATAAAGTCCAGTTGGTCAGTGGTTTTTATAATTATTGCTTTCTGTGCCTGTTCAGCAACTTCTGCCTACTTCCCCATCAGGAAGAAGTTCTCGTGCATGTCTGTGCGAGTGTGTGTGTGCATGTGTATGCATGTGTGTGCGTGTGTGTATTTCCTGGGAGAAATCACAAACGTCTTGAACCATCGATCCACGATCTGGGCATTTATTCAGGAAAGACACCTGAGGAGTTATACGAGTTGCTCTCTGGTAAAAGCACCGAAAACTGGAAGCTAGGGGCGCCTGGGTGGCTCGGTCGGTTAAGCGTCCGACTCCTGATCTTGGCTCAGGTCGTGGGATCGAGCCTTGCATCGGGCTCCATGTGCTCAGTGGGGAGTCTGCTTGAGATTCTCTCTCCCTCTGCCCCTTCCCTCCATGCTCCTGGGCACACACCCTCTCTCTTGAGTAAATAAATACATCTTAAAAAAGAAAAGAAAACTGGAAGCTACGTGTGAGAGACCGACCCTTCACTGTATGTCCTTTGACTCCTTTTGAAGTTTAAACTATGTGAAGGTTTTATTACCTGAAAATAAATACTTATGTATAGATAGTTGTTATTCTAAATGGGTAAGACTTTCTGTCAGCAGATACTGGTGAGTAAAGGCAGTGCGGAGAGGCAAGAGTCAGAGCGCAGGTGTGAAGGAGCTGTCCTTCGCTCCTAGGCTGCTAAGTCCCAAGTGCCTGGGGGCCATGAGACTGTGTTAGGGACCTTTGCCCAGGGCCTCATCCCGGCCTCCATGCTGCATGCCAAGCGGCAGGCACTTTCCTGTCTCAGGGGTAAGCCCTCTCGGGATGGCCTACAGCACTGGGCCCACAGTGCTATCTCCCTCAGCGTCGTGTCGGGGTGCCTTACCTATCCCATGTCAGTTAAATCTCATTCAGATCCCAAGGGGCAGTTTTAGGAATGATGTCTGTTGGACAAAGAAGGAGAGTGAAGCTCAGAGAGGTCAAGGACTTGTCAGAGGTCACACAGCCAGGAAGTAACTTAACTGGACCCAGGGCTGCGTATCTTCCCACCTCCAGAACTCTCTCTAAGACCAGGGAGGGAAAAGGGAGGGTGGAAAGAGTTAAGCACCCAACAGTAAGCAACTGCGCTCTTCCCTGGCTCTTTTTCTCAGGCAGCCCCTCCCCCTCCCACCCAGGTTGCCGCCTGGCCTCGGGCCCCATCCGCACCCCCACCCGCCCCCCACTGGCGGACTGCAGGAAGGAGGCACAGATGGCAGGCGAGGACGAGGCCCCCAGCCAGGCTCACCCAGCTGTCGCTTTGGAAAGCACCACGCATCTCCTCCTCCTGCCTTGAACAATTGGGAGCTGGCCAGCCTGGCCCCAGCTGTTCCCTCTCTCTGGTCCAGGGCTCCCGCAGACCCACACTTCTGAGGCCTTTGTCTCTGGGGGGCCCGGTGGGGGGAGGGGAGAAGCATGACTCCCAGAACATCAGAGCTGGACAAGCTCTTAGGGGACAACGGGTCTGACGTCTCGTTTTACAGATGGGGACACTGAGGCCCAGAAAGGCAAAGGCACTTGTCCAAGCCCACAAAGAACCAGGCAGAGAAGTCGGGTTTCCTCACTGCTAACTAAGCTTAGGATGTAGGGGTGAGGGGTGCTCAGGCGGGTTCCACTGGCCCTCCGGACGAAGCTTCCAGCAGAGCCGTTCTACTCATCCTGATTTTATACGATGATCGTCCACCTGTGACTTTATTTCGGGGGTCTTTATCCGGGTCTACAGACCCTTTAGGTCTGTAAGCTTGGATAGGAGAGAAATTTCACTAGCTTCTGACTGAAATTTAATATTTCTTTTGTTTATAAGTGTAGGCAACAAATCCCAGCAATAATCACATCTCGTCAATAATCACACATATTTTCAGATCACATTGTTCTGTTACTGCTGTCCAAAATCATGCTTACGCTCAGCACTACTTTGAAGTTACAGTACTTATTAGGCCCTCGACTTCGCTTATATTATTTAATGTGTTAATTTAAAAGCACAGGTGAGACTATATCACCGTTCTGGTATACATTTGCATAACTGTATCTCGACATAATTGGTTTCTTTTCTACTCCTATTTATCTTATTTTGTGTAATTAAAATTGTTATTCTCTGAAGTGGTCCATGGGCTTATCCAGATCGCCCCCCCTTAGAGTTAAGAAGCTGTTTCTTTTAGGGGTGCTGGCGTGGCTCTGTCGGTTAAGTGTCCGACTCTTGGTTTCAGCTCATGTCATGATCTCACGGGTCATGCTCAGACAGGAGTCTGCTTCTCTCCCTCTCCCTCTGCCCCTCCTCTCACTCTCTCTCTCTCAAATTAATAAATTAACTTAAAAAAGAAGAAGAACCTCTTTTATTCAGGCAAAATGTCCCAGTGTTAAGAACCAAAGTTTGACAACTTTTGTGCCATACCTGTTACCTCAGAAGACACAGACTGGGACTGAAGTCACTGGAGACAAAGGAGCAAGCTGGGGGTAGGGGGCTGGCAGCCCCGGGTGGGGAGCCCATGGGCACGCCCTGTACCAGGTGCCCTTTCAGGCTTCATGTGACCCCTCACTGAATCCTCGCAATGGCCTTGGGGTTGAGACTTAGCATTTCTTCCATTTTGCAGCCAAGGAAACTGAGGTACAGAATATTAGGTATTAGCTCAAAGCACATGGCTAGTGAATGGTGGAGCCGGGATTGGAATCCAGGCACATGACGTCAGAGCCTTCCTGCCTTCCTGGCCGGGTAGATGGAAGCTTCTCGCAGAAAGTCCCTGAGGTGTTGCGGCTGCCTGGGTGCTTCTCCTGGTGGGGGGGAGGGGCGTGGGGGAAATGAGATTCTGAAGGATTTGTGGCCCCAGCGGATCCTCTGACACATGGGGCACCTGCAAGCTGTGCAGCCTTGACCAAGTCCCTAGCCCTCTCTGGGCCTCAGTGTCTCCATCTATAAAATGCAGGGTTCTAAGCATGGTCGTCCCTACCTGCCCCCTCCCGTGTTCACCTGACGGATGACCCACTTGGAAACTTAGGCATGGGTTGCTTAGCAACTAACATCAAGGTCTTGGCTGAGTGGAATAGAAAGGGGGGAGGACAGGCTAGCACCATGTGATGCTGATGCCACAAAGCCTTCTCGTGTGTGTGTGCGTGTGTGTGTGTGTGTGTGTGTGTGTATGTGTGTGTGTTTAAGATTTTATTTATTTGAGAGAGAGACAGAATGACCAAGAGGAAGGGCAGACGGAGAGGGAGAAGCAGACTCCCCACTGAGCAGGGAGCACGACTGGGGCTTGATCCCAGGACCCCGTGATCATGACCTGAGCTGAAGGCAGACGCTTAATCGACTGAGCCACCCAGGCGCCCCTATCTTGCGTTTTAAGAGGCTGAGTACTGCGACCTATCCCTGCACCTTAAGGTGACCTGGCCCTTTAAGAGCCTTGGGAGGGAGGTGGGGGCAGGGACTTTGGGAAGGCCATCCTAAAATGAAAACTTTCCTTAGGACTAAATGGGGCTTGGAGTTTCTCGGGCAAGGCAAACACACACTCATTGTTCTGGAAGCTGCCATGAGAAAGGCCAGTTAGGAGGGGTCTTGGCCAAGGCCTCAGGGCTCCATTGGCTCCCCCGGGAAGATGCCCTGTTTCAAGCCAGGCCACCTTAGTTCCACTCTCTACCCTGCCCCTCCTGGACCCTCTATCACTTTTGCTCCCTAAAGTGTCGGGAGTCCATGGACGATGGAGGAGGGAGCGCCAGGTGCTGCAGCCTCACTGCCCCAGACCTCAGAGAACAGGCAAGTTTCTCTCCAGGGCTTGGGGATGGCTGGCCTGGGCGGACCCATCTCATGGGCTGAAATTCTCCTACTAGCCACACATTCCTTTGGGTCTCAAGGCTTCGGTCTCCTTAAATCTCACCCTAACCTTAACCAAAGGCAAATTCCCTTGGTGAAGGGAAGCCACTGTGGCCACCAATACCTCAAAAGGTCTGATATGGGACTCTGGCAAGGACCCCTGGGAAAGGGCCCTGAGGGCATCTGGGGGGGCCCTACAGGCTTGGTAGGATGCTTCTCTTTGGGGCCAGGATTTATCACGGGTACAACTTGGTGCTGAGAACATGTGATCACTGGAGGCTCCTCTCATTCCAGCTTCGTGTCAACACGAGCCTGGAACTGGGGCACTGGGGAAGTGAGCGGGGGTTGGGGGGCAAGGGTTATGAGGACCGTGAGGCCTCAGGCAGGCTCAGAGCACAGAGTCTCAAACTCGAGGCCCACCCAGCAGTCCTGTGCCTCGGATCCGAGCCAGCTAGATGCCAGAGAGCCCCTGTCTCGATCCCCAGCCCCTCTTCTCCCTGTGATGTGAAGCGTATGATAGTAGTTCTGATAGAACTCTGAGTTATGATCAAAGGGGATTATAGCAGTTATGATAGCTCCGTTTATTGAGCCCCTGCTGTATACCAGACACCATGGTAAACTTTTCCATGCCTTATGTCATTTAACCCCGGCAGACAGGTGGACCCCAGGTAAGCAGGCAGGCTGACTACAGAGACGCATGATCGGCCACCAAAGTGTGCCCAGACCCCTCCCCAAGGCCCCCCTCCCGCAGGCATTCCCATCACTCCCATCAGTGTGCCCCTGCATCACCATCCCCAGGCCCTCTGGGGCACAAATGATGTGGCTGTGAGTGCCTTCCTCTCTACAATGCTCAGTGTCTGTAGCAACCCAGACAGTTCTAAGAAGGGCAGAGACAAACTTCCTTGCTGGCTGCAGGCTGGGGAGCCCACGGGCTGTTTCTGGGCTGGGGTGGACCAAGGAAGAGGAGGGAGTGGACAAAAGCCCTTGTCCCCACCAAGTTCCTGCTTCCTGAACACGCACCGTGTACCTGGCAAGCTGAATGCTTGCTTAACCATCGCGGCCCCCTGAGCAATGAGAAGCATTATTATTTCACAAATAGAGAAAGCGAGGCACAGAGAGAGTACATGTCCGGGGTTCACAGCCAAGGGATGGAGCTACGATTTCTGAAGACGTGGGAGGCTCCAGGCCTGAGAAGGAAAGTGGGGAGCAGATCCAGCTATCTGGCAAATTGGTCTGGCGTCCAGGCCAGTGCCTCTATGGTGGGGGGGGTGGGGGTGGGGTTAGGCCCATGGCCCAAGTTCACAGCCTCACTGGCTGTCCTCGGAATGAAGCCAGGGAGACAGCTCCGCAGAGGCCCTGACCCAAGGCAGAGGGATGGATTCTTCGACCTCTCCGGAGATCTACCAGTCAGGCTGCCTCCCCGATCCCCTGTACCTCAAATCCAGAGGGTCCCAGCCCATAACCATGAACTAAAATAAGGGAACAACACTTCCATGTCTACTGAAGAGCATGCCTTCACTTTTCTCAAAAAATAAGCAGTCATTCTTCCAAAAAAGGGAAAAACACAAAGCAAGGCTGTCAATCTCGGCCCTCAGACAAATGGAATGAAGTTGTGACTTCGCTCACAGTTCCCCCTTCCCAAAGTCACTTACTGCACACTCAGGCTGTCACAGGCTTTGAGATGCAAATTGCACCGAGCGGAAGGCAGCTTGAAGAACAAAGAACGATTGAGGAAAGATCTGAAAAATGGATTTGGAAAAGACTCTCTGAATTCCCCCGGGAGAGGGGGAGACCTGTCTGCAGAGGGGAGCAGGGATGGAGATCTGGGGCTTTTCCATGGGAGCCAGCAGGGTTGAGCAGCTCAGTGCTGAGGCAGGGAGTGTTCCAGAAATCCGGAATGGAAGCAAAGGCTTCGGGGGAGCGAAAAGTCTGATTTTATTACAGTCTTCGGCACTGAGCTGGGCACCCGTTTCTGGTCCTTCCTCTATTATCAGGCCTCAAACGTACTGTGAGTCATGGGGCTAACTGGTCTGCCAACTTCTGGGGTTGATTCCAGAGTGAGAGCAGCTGGGCCGGCAATACTCTTCTAAGGGCTTTAAAGGGAGGGTGCACCCCCCCCCCTTGAGGCTGGGAAGCCCCCGCAGGGCACTGCGCTGTCCCTAAGGCAGGAGAGGGGCTCCCAGGACCAGCAGAGAGAAAACCGCAGCTGGGGAGCTGGGGCGTGGGAGCCTCAGGACCTGGCCTCTGTCAGCCCAATGCCCCCTTGCTGAGCACCTACTGTGTGCAGGCCTTGTGCAAGTCCGACCTGTTCCCCACCCTTAGGGCTCTCATTCCAATCAAAGCAACTCGCTGAACCGCAAACTCCAGAAGGTTTGGTCTTGTTGGCACTTGGTCTTGTTTACTGCTGTAACCCTGGTCTTGGAACTGGGACTGGAGCATAGTAGGTGCTCAGCAAACATCTGTTGAATGGATGGGTGGGTGGATGGATAGACGGCTGGATACACTAACCACTTAGGACCTAATGAAGCATTTAGGAAGAACCCTAATAGCGACAGTCACAGACTGCCTCTGGGGGGGTACTGGGTTGGGGAAAGCTTCATGGAACTGGCCTCATTTGAGTTGGGCCTTGAGGAATGAGAAGGAGCCCTTCCTGTATTCTGCACAGAACCTACCAGCACACTGGTGAGGACATATTTGAACAAGACGGTGTGAGAGGGGAAGAGAACATGAGAGCTAACCTGAACCGGAGAGCGCGTGGCCCAACCCCATCATTTTGCAGAAGGGAAAACTAAGGCACAGGAAGGTTCAGTGACTCACCTAAGGTCACACAGCAATTAAGTGGCAAGGCAGAGATTCAAGCAAGGTCTGTCGGCTTCTAGAGCCTGATCTCTTGGCCCCCGTCCTGTGCTGCTCTCCTGCTCCAGGGCTCTGCTCTCCTCACTGAGATGCCTTGTGGAGTTTTGCTCCCGTTCCTGTTCAAGCTTGCCTCTACCACCCCCCCTGGCCGCCCTGGGGAGATGGGGAGCACCTGCCCAGCCTCGGTTAGGCCTCCTACCTTGAACACCGAAGACAGGACAAAAAGCAAGAGAGGCCACACTGGTTGGGTTGGGGGAGGAAGATACAGCACCCCAGACCGAAGTCCGAGGGGGAACTGTTCTGCCACCAGGGCACTGAGACTCAGCAGGCATGGGGGGAGAGGAGAGGCCACAGGGCTTGCACAAGCGGGTAGGAGTGACCCCCCCTGGAGCCTAGCATCCCAATCCCAGAATCAGGTTATTCTGCACTATATGCAACTAAATCTGAACATAAATTAACCAGGCCTCCCCGCTCCTGGAGCATGTAATAATGCCCGATCATTCCGAATGGCTGGCAGGGAGCCGTTAAGATGGGCAGGGTCAAAAGCTTCCTGCGCACATCATGGGGTTGGTTCCATGAGCAAGACATGTGGGCAGGACCCTCTCAGGAAACTCCCACCTGCCTGGCCCACCAACGGATGTCCTCTGAGCCTCTCAGAGACCAGGCCTGATGTAACTTGGGACCCAGGGCCCGGTACAGGGCTGGCGCTCCAACCATGCCCGCTGACTGAAGGAAGGACGCCATCTTGTCCGGTTTCCTGTGCCAAGACACCTCTCTCCATCTCCTCCTGCCGGCTGAAATTGTTGCTTCAGGCCTTCGGGGCAGAAGCTTCCCTCAGAGTCTAAGAAATACCCACTCTCCTGGCTTCCAGCAGGGATGGACAAATGGTGTTGGCATATCAGAGGAGCTCATAAAGTCCTTGGAGACACTCAAACAACAGTAGTAACAATACAAGGCACATCTCCAGACATGCCTTGGCCTAACCCTCCAGAAGGTGGGCAGGCCCGCTGCTGGGAGAGCCCCGAGTTTAAATTCAGCCACGTGTGCACCGTGCAATCCTGAAGGAGTCACTTGACTTCTCCAAGCCTCTGTTTCTTCATCTGTAAAATGGGGAGAATAACTATATCTCCGTCATGGGACTTGAGGTGAGATTCAAAAGCAGCCGGTAGGTTAGACTCTCAAAGTCTGTCCCGCTGGTTCTAGTGCACAGCCAGGACTGAGAACCGCTGGGTCACGGGGTCGAGCCAGACTCCCGATGCCCAGGCCAGGTCTCATTCCTCTTCTAGCAGGTGCCAGTGGGGCTACCAGGTAGCTGCCTAAAGCTTCGGTGGGCAAGACTCTGCTTCCAGCTCGGGGCCTCCCCGTAGCCCGGATCCGGAGGCGGTGACCCCGGGTGGATTGCGGCAGGAAAGGGGCGGTGCACCTGGGGAGGCCCAAGTGGTTAATCAGGCCGCTGGGCACAGTGCCTGGTCTCTGGAATATTCATAAGGCCCCTCCAGCTGTGCCAGGCAATCAGGGTGCTGATTGCTCCCCCATCTGCAGCTTAACATTCCGCTCGAGAGAGGAGAGAGCTGGCGGCTGAATGTTAACTAGGGGAACAACAGGCTCCCGCCCTCCCAACAGCAGCCCGGACAACAGCCCCCAGGAAGGCAAACGCACTGCTTCTAGAACCGTCAGCCACAGAGGGACTGTTCTCCACCGTCGGGAGTGGTGGAAAGAGCCCTGGAGCAGGAGGCTGACCTCAGGTCCGGCTCCCGCACTGACCCACGGGAGGCCCGTCTCCCCAGCCTTGGTTTCCCCCCTGTGAAATACGGATGGCTCCACCCACCACCCAGGAGGACCGAGTTTCAGATTCTCTTGGACGCAGCACGGGGCAAAGGCAAGGCATCAGCACGGCTGCTGGGTGGTGTTGCTGCCGATGTGACTTCTGCCCCCGAGACAACTTTTCCATCTCAAATATGGAAATCTTAGGCAAAGACAGCGTTCAGGGAACCCGAACAAAGGGACAGGTGGAGTCTCCCTCAGAAGGCGGGGTCTCAGGGCAGGGATCTGGGGGTCCCGGGTAGTGCTATTCTCATTTGGCCCGAACCTCTCAGAGAAGCAAGAGGGAAATGGGAAGGACACCTGATAGTAGGCGGAAAAACATTCAGAAAAGAATGACAACAGCAGACAATGTTCTGTGGCCTTCCGGTTGCTCGGGGGTGAGGGGTGGGGGGGTGGGGGGGGAATAGCCTGGAGTCATTTGGTGTAGGGGACAAAAGTGCGTCCCCAGGAGTCCACAGCTCCTAATGAATGCTCAAAGCCATGACTAGGATCGGCTAAGAAAGGGCCAAAATCTTTTCGGTGTTTGTACTGAAAAACACAGGAAGCTGTTTGTAGAGATTTCTGTCAAACCGAGTGAAAAGAACCTGGCGCTAAAATACTAGAATCTTCTTCCTAGAAAACTGGCCAACGTGGAACAGCTCATCTCTACTGCTGACCAATAATGACAGGGTTCTGAATTTGGCATTACTGTTATGGTTGGTAAGCCCTGTCCCCAGACCAGCCGGGCTTTGCCTGCAAGGCTCGATGTGGCCCCAGCACGCAGGACACTGACAGCCTTGACCCACGCAGCAGGGGATGGCAGGCGTTTGCCCCAATTTCTAAGGAGCCACTCTTTGGGTGTGGAACCTTGCTCCATATGGTCTCAGACACCCAAACTAAGTGAACCCCCCAGATCAAAGAGTTATCTCACCCACCCACCCCACTACCACCCTTCGCCCTCACTGCGGGTAGGTCTGTCTTGTTAGCCTTTTCTCCAGCAAGCCCTTAAGCCTGTGTAACTCTGGGAGAAACTATTTGCAACATAATGGAGGGCTGAACTGAGCTCCTTTCTACAGCCTCTCAAACCTCAGGGGCTCCCTTTTTTACGTCAACAAACTGCTTTTTTGGTTTTTTTTTCCCCTGAAATACAAAACACTAAGTGTTCACCTAAAAAAATTAAGAAGCTATAGCTATGGAAAAAGAAGAAAATGAAAGAATCTTCATGATCCCAATACTCGGAGATAACCATTATTATCCTTAGGTGTATATTCGGCCCAGTCTTTTCTGGATGGGTAGATGGAAAGATAGAAATTTTCTTTTTTAAACATTTATTTATTTATTTGAGAAGGAGAGAGAGGAAGAGAGAGCACATGCGGGCTGGAGAGGGGCAGAGGAAAAGAATCTTAAGCGGACTCCCAGATGAGAGTGAAGCCCCCAACACAGGGCTCGACCTCCCGACTCAGAACTCATGACCTGAGCCGAAACCAAGAGTCTGACACTTAATCGACTGAGCCACCCAGGCGCCCCAGATGATAAATTTCTAATGGGATTAATTACACTTTACCTTTTTGTTTCACTTAACAGTATGTCATAAAATTTTCTCTCATGAAATATTCCCCTGCATCGGTGGTTCTCAAAGTGTGTTTGGGGGATCCCTGGGGATTCCCAAGACTTTCAGGGATTCTGTTGTGTTGAAACAACTTTCCTAATAATACTAGGATGTTATTTGCCTTTTCACTGCCATTCTCTCAGGAGCATACAGTGGAGTTTCCGGAGGCTGTGTGCATAGTATTAAAACAGGCTGAATGCAAAAGTCAACATGCAAATCTTCTAATATATACATATATAACATGCAAATCTCCTATGAAGCCAGACTAACTTAAAGAGATTTGCAAAAGGGTAAAACAATGCCTTTCTTCTCATTAATTTTTTTGTGTGTTTTGGAAAATAGTTATTTTTCACAAAAATATGTTTCTTGAGGAACATGAAATGGGTTCATTAATGTTATTTTTTAAAAAGATTTTATTTATTTATTTATTTAATTGAGAGAGAGAGAGAGTGCTTGCACACGTTCGTGAGGCAGGAGGGCACAGGGAGCGGGAGAGAATCTCCAGCAGGCTCCCTGCTAAGTGAGGAGCCCAAAGCAGGGCTGGATCCCACAACCCCAAGATCATGACCTGAGCCAAAATCAGGAGTGGGATGCTCAGCTGACTGAACCACCCAGGAGCCGCTAATGTTATTTTAAATAAATTAACAAATAGATATATTTTTTAAATTCCTTCTTTTTTATTTTGAATATGCCTAATATTGATAGACAGAACCCGCCTGAGTAAAAGCTCTTTGGTAGCCTCAATACTTTTAAGAAGTGTAAAATGATTCTGAGCTGAGCACTTGGGAACAGCTGTTCCACATCATGAATTTCGACGACTGCTTAGTATCCCCTTATGTGGATGTCCCTTAATTCTTTCCACATTTCCTTATTGATAGACCTGCAGGTTGCTTCCAATTTTCATTATTGTAAAAGAGCTGCACGAACCATCATGCACTTATGTAAAGTGAAAATCTACTGGATTCAGAGAAAACAGAAACCAACTGGCAGAGTGAGCCATCACTACCGGTCCCCTAGCAATCAAATTAAATACAATGTATCGCAAAATGTGAACAAATAAAGTTGGACAGCTCTGTGTGCACTGGATATATGTGTATGTGTCCAGATACATTGTTCATCTCTATGCGGGGTCTCACACCCTATAAAGAGTACCTTTTTCCCTACTGTCCCTGAAGTGTTTACAATATCTGATCCTATTCAAGACTAGTGCTACTGATAATATAAAACTCTTTGGTACCATTACAGAAACTGAGAAAAAGAGTTTAGAAACTTTTAAGCAATTTGAGAGAGAAATTTTATCTCTGTAGAAAATAAATTATAAAAAAAAATGGAGTACTAAAAACTGTTACAAACATGTTGGATATACTTGAGAATATTCCTGTTGGATAGATTCCTAGAAGCGGAATGGCTAGGCCAGTGGATGTGCACATTTATATGTTAATAGTTAGTGCCAACTTACCTGTAAATTTGATGTAAATACATCAAAAATACCAAGAATGTATTTGGGCACCTGCTCTCTTGCGCGCTCGGCAATACCAAAGGTAATTACTCTTTTAAATCTATTTTTAGATTACTATTACGATTTTCATCTTCTGTGAGCTGCTTATTCATGTCCTTTGCCTGTTTTCTACAGAGTTCTTTTGCTTTACTGATTTTTCTGGAACCCTTATCTATTTTAGACATGGATCTTTTATCTGTATCAGTTATGGGGTTTGCTTTTAAGCTTCCTTACATGTCTCACGGTAGTATAGAAACTTCACCTTTTTAAAAAAGTTGTTCTAATTTATTAATCATTTCCTTTATGGTTCTGGGATTCTTGTCTTGTTTAGACAGCCTTTCCTCATTGCATGATTTAAAAAATACTCTCTTTTCCTGTAATATACTTGCAGCTTTCCTTTTTCTTTTCTTCTCTCCTTTTTAATTCTTTCTCTTTTAATGTTTAGATCTTTAACACATCTGGAATTAATTGTTACAGCGTGAGGTACTGGCTATTGACCTTTGTAAGCCACACAGTGGAGTATCTCAGGGTGCTGGCAATGGGCTTGAGCCCCCAAGGACCAACCCACACGTGGCTGGGGACCTGCTGTGGCTGGAGATTAGCTGGTCCCCAAGGTAGACAGGGATCTGAGCCCATCCGGTTTGAGAGGGGAGACAAACTGTATTTCAGAATCCTTCCGAATGTGTTAGAGCCGCTGTGGGCATCTGTCAGCCAAGCCCATGAGCAGAGCTAGTAGATTTTTCCAAGAAAATACCCAAACATCTTTAACATGCTATGTGGTTCACGAGGAGGTTCCGTGTCTACCATCCCACTCCATGCCAACATCACGCATGTAGATGGAAGAGGATTCAGCGTCCTCGTTTTACCATTACACGGAGATAAGGTGCAGAGAGGGTAAGTGCCATTCCTGAGACCACCTGGCTGGCAAGTGGCAGAACCAACTAGAACCCAGACCTGCTGCCACCAAGCCCATGGCTCCTCAGACCTCTCTGCCCCTCGGGCTCTGTCCGCAGACCTCTCAGTGTCACTGCGGCTGTGCCCCCTTCGGTGGGAGGGAGGCTATGGACTAAGGATTTCCCAAATCCGTGTTCTCCCACTGTGGGTAGGAGAGACTGGAAAAATCCATCCTCCACCACCAGCTGACGGTAGATTTCAAGAACTGAGGCTTCCTTTCGCCTGCACCTCCTCCTTTCCTGGCGGTTTGGCGGAGGGTGGGAGTGGAGATGAGTCAGGCCGGGAAGGGAGAGCTCAGCCATAAACAAGCCAGACTGACAGCGAGCGCTTTCCCTGAGGCGCGCGACCTCCCACGGGCCTCCAGGGACTCTGCCTGAGCACAGAGCTTCAAAATTTCATGATCTAGGCTTTGCAGATTTAATTTGTTATATTCACAAAGGCAGCCACAGAAGGGGGAAAACCTTTAGCTAGAAAGTGTGATGAGAGAGAAGGTAAATGATTCCCAGCCTTTCAGTGGAGAGCTCGCAATGTTTTTTTAATGAGCGTGTCATTTCTGCAGATGCCCCATGTGCCTACGGCTGGGTCTTCACCCCTCCCAGCTCCACACCAAAAAGGACAACCCAGGACACAGAACTGCAGAGCAGGACCTGGTCTTGGAGATCACCTGGAGATCAGGTGTTCTAATCCCGAGTGTTAATGGGAGCCCCACGTACCCAAGGGGAAGTGACTTGTCCAAGTGCTTTAGGAAGCGCTCTTTGGGGAAGTTTTGGGAACAGATCTCAGGTCTCCTGGATCCTGGCCTGCGCCTGTTCTGGCGGATCTCGGGAAAACCCTGGGGTGGGCATAGCCACCGGACATGTGATGAAACAGTACAAGGGCGGGGGCGCGCAGAGAGAAATGGAGGCAGCAGTCCCGACAGTGACCGAGGAGGGCTTCTCCCTGCTCTGGCCAGCAGCCGGGGCAGGGAGGTGCAGGTCCTACCTGCTGCAGGGGGATGACCAGGAAGGAGCCACCTCCCGCGCTCTCGGTGACGATGGCCAGGAAGCGGGCGTTGACGGCACAGAAGTGGTTATCGTGCACATTTTTGGTGATGGGGATACCGTCGAAGCAGTGCTCCCGGTTAGCCACCTTCCCGTAGACGTTTCGGAACTTGGAGCTGCGGTACTGTGGACGCCAGGACATCTGTGAGGGACCAGGAGAGACAAGGGTCAGGCAGGTCACCACTTCTGGAAGGGCCTGGGCTGGGCAAGGGGGGGAAGGAAGTGGAGAGAGGCGAAGAAGCCTCTAAGAATGCAGGGCCCTCTGTGTGCCTGGCCCTGTGCTAGAGGACTTACTCTCTTAATAAAGTCCTACAAGAGCCAAGACTGGCATAAGGGCACTCATACGTTTCCTGGCTTTGGTACGCACTCCTATCCCATCTTCCAGAAAAGATGTAAGGTCCTTTCACTTCCTAGGGACATGGCATGTGACAGAGCAGACCATCTCCCCAACAACACGTATGGGCTGCCTCCTGCCTCTCAAAGGCTGTGTTCAATTCAGTATGGGAGATACAGACAGAGGGGGCTCGGTGGCCACAAAGACAAGGGGGGGAAATGTCCCCCTTTATGTGCAAAGAGACAAACGACCATCCATTATCATCCCCTCCTCTGATCCTCTCTAGAGCTTCTAATCCACAAATGCACCCTCAGAAATCTCTCAGTCCTATCTATCATCATCATCATCATCATCATCATCATCATCATCATCATCATCACCAGGCACAGAGAGGTTAGGTGACTTGTCCAAGGCCACACAGCTAATAAGTAGAGCTCTGAACACGGGTCTCCCGACTGGAAATCCGAGACTCTTTCTTATGCCAGAATACCCTTTGGAGTAAGGTTTCTTGCTGTGTGGTCTAAGGATCACCTGTATCAAAATCATCTGAGCCTCGAACATTGTTTGTGAGAAATGCTGATCCTTGAGTTCCGGTCCTGACCCACTGAACCCAACAGTTGGGGGATGGGGCCAGAAATTAGCATTTTAATTCAGCTTTTCCCCCACCTACAGGAAACGCCCAGTGTAACAGAGGCACATTGAAGTTTGAGAACCCAACCCCCTCTCTACCCGCCATTGACAACACAGGTTCCAACCAAGCAACCAGTTGGCCCCTACTGCATGCGTGTCCCATGCCATGTAGCCGAGAACACAGATGTGCACAAGGGGGAACTGGAGGACCAATTGGGCAGCCCACGATGGAGTCCAGCTTCGCTACAGGTTGGACCCTCCTAGGGGGAAGCCCTACAAATGGTCATCTTCACAGACTGGAACCCGAATAGATTTAGACATGCCTCCAAGTGCAACAGGCCCCCCACAAGTACCCAGCCAGGGCCTGGCATACAGCTAGAGCTCAACAGACCTTTGTGAATGAGTATACTGCTGTCCTGACTTTGCCATGATCAATGCCTTCCCCTTCCCGCCCACTCTCCTGCTGTCTCCCACCCCATCTCGGGACAGAAGGAGGCAAGGGTGACTTCCCTACAGGAAATTTCCACGGGAAGGAAAACAAAAGGAGGCGCCACCGAGGAATCAGGACACCAACTCTGGGGTCTGAAAACAACACTTCGCATTTGATTTAAATCAAGTCAAGAGCCCGGCTGCAAAGTTCTCTTCATTGAAGGAAAGAGTTCAGATCCAATAAGGAGATTCTCAGGGAGGGTTTCTCACCTGCAGGCAAATCCTCTTTCTCCCCGCCGCCCCCCGCCCCAGGGGGCCCCCAATCCCCACCTTCTCCACTGCCTGGGTCACCGTGTACCCTGCGGGGGGCCTTCTCCCTGCTCTCCCTGCCACTCCTCCCTCCCTCCCCGGCTCGGCCCACGCTGCCACCCACTCCAATCCGTCTGCTCTGGTCCCCGCCCAGGTCCGCCAGGACTGTTCAGGACAGAGTCCTGCAGGACATGGACGGGAGCCTGGTGGGCACTGCTGGCTGCATGACCTCAGGCAAGCCCCTTGCACTCTCAGGATGTCAACTCCGCATCGGGATTACATCGGCGGAGATAGTCAGGCTGGGGTCCCAGGCGCTCCCTCGCAATCCCCTTACACGGTACAGAGATGAAGTGTGTAATTTTAGCAGTTACGTGTTTATTTTAATTTGCATTAGAAATAATAGAACTTGCATGCCAAATCCATGATTTCACAGATATTACTGCTAATAAGGCTAAGTTAAAAAATAATTAATCAATTAAAAAAAACAGGATGAAAAATATAGCATAGACCTGGCAAAAATTCAATCTGATATGGGAGTGCTAAGAATTGCTCTGTCCCTTCCAGGTAGAACATTCTAGATTCCACAGTTCCCACGAAAGAGAAAGAAAGAGAAATCCCACCTCCTGCTCCTTGCTGGTGCATTCCCGGCCTAGAACGCGTTCACCCCTCTTCCCTGCCCATCCCACCCTTAGCCTCCAGGGCCCGATTCAACTTAGACTCCATAGGCCCACACTCCTCAGAGCCCCTGGACAGCCATCATCTCTTCTTCGGGGACTAGTCTCCTCTGTGTCACTGGCTCTCTCTTCCCAGGAAGACAGTGATGGCAGGTGGTGACCCCAGGGCCTCTGAGCCGACTGCAGACTGGTCTCTGCTCTTCCCAGGACATGAGTCTCAGATGCCATGGGGAGACCTGCTGGGCACCCGGCCCCTGACAGGTCCAGCCCCTCCCCAAAGGGAGCCCCCCGCCCCCAACGGTGTCATGGTGTCTGTGAGGGGAAGGGTAATAAGAAGCCACATAGCCCAGATGCAGCGCCATCTTTGCTGCTGTCTAGCTGTGTGACTTGGGCAAACCACTTAACCTCTCTGTGCTGCCTCCGTCTGCTCTTACATAAAGGAGGCTAATAACCCCCACTGCCTCCAAGAGCGCAGAGGAGTCAATGCCAAGATGCTGTGACGTGCATAGCACAGGCCTGGCACCCCTCCGATGCTCACTCCACAGAGCAGAATGAGAGGCAGGAGAGGAAGGGCTGGGCTCTGTGCAACCCCCCACCTCCACACCCTGCTTATTCTGAATACCCCAGAGCCCTGCAGGGGCAAGGGTGGGGCCTGCGCCCAGGTCCTCAGGGTCCCCAGCCTGGGTCTGCCATGGCTGAGGGGGATCCACACGGGCCTGCTGAGAAACACCTAGTTCCAGAGCTCCGGTGACACTGAAACCAGCTGACCTGACAGGCTCTCCGGAACCCTCCCACGACACCCATGTTTCCCTGGGTGGCGCCCACAGATGCTGGTTATCCTGGGTCTATTTTCCCATCTGACTTCACCCCTTCCTCCTCCATCTCTCCTCCACTCTTTCCCTACTCTCTCCCCCCCCCTTTCTGCACTGTCCCCCTCTCTGCCCTTTCCTTCCCCCCCCATCTCCCCACGGCCCCATTCCTTAGGGTGTCTGTACGCAAAGAAGTCTTTGTGGTCAAGGTTCCTGGTGGGCGCACCTGTATTCTCCTTGAACATATCCCACTAGTGCCCCTCACAGCCCAGCATCCTGGGAAGCCTGAGCCCGGCCCTCGGGCTTGGGGCTTGCACTCAGTAGGCCTGTTGTTCCAATGAGCCTGTCTCCTGGGGCTGGGTCCCAGCGGGCCCTAGAATGATGCCAGCCTGCCTCCTGGGAAAAACGGAGAGCATCTTTCCAAGGGCTTTGTTCTCAGCAAGCCCGCTGCTGGCGGTTCCCCCCTGGCTGATAGGCTGGGGCTGGATCTCTCAGCTGGGCGTTCGGAAGGGCCCTGGCTGATCGCGGTCCTCATCACTGGGCCTGCAGCCTCACCCCACACGAGTCCACAGCAAGTGCACGGCCAGGGCTGGACCCTGGGTTTCCACTCCCCACGCTGACTCCTGCTAACCTTGGAAAAGACCCTTCGTCTCTCTGAGTATCAGGTGTTCCATCTCTAAAATGGGATTGCAAGTCCCATTCACGATACCACGGCTGCTCCCATGGATCCGGGCTGTTGAGGGGTGTCCAGGAAAGCACTGGCCCAGATCCTGCTTTCAGATCCAGAGACGCTAAAGCCCGCACTTGACACATTCACGGTAGTCGGCCAGTCGCTTGGTGGCAGACTGCGGAACGGAAGTGCAATGGGAATGGGAGGTCAGGAAAGGGGGGGATCAGGGCCGGCTTCATGGGGGTGGGGGCCATCCGCCTGTACCAGACACCCAGAGAGCACGGGGCTGCACGCAATCTCCTTGGGGGATCTCCAGCTGTCCTCGTACCGGGTGGGAAACACCCAGCCCAACTTCAGATCATTAGTGAGCACAGGGGGCGACTTGAACCTGTTCTCTCTGACTCCACAGTCCAGATCAGCTTTTATTATGAAAGATTTCAATACAGAAAAATAGTTGGGGGAATGGTAAAATAACCACCCAGCACCTAGGTTATTATTAACATTTTGCCACATTTCTTTTTCTCTCCCCCTGTGTGTGTGTGTGTGCACACACGTACGTGTCTCTTTTTTTCTTTTGTGGAATCATTTGAAAGGAGGTTGCACACGTGACTCTTGTCCCCTTATTATATCCGCATGCATTTCCTACAAAGGAGGACAATTTCCTACACAAGCATATTACCATTATCACGTCTAAGAAAATTAACGATTCCTCGATCCCATCGAAGACCCAGCCTGTACTCAAAATGCTCCAAAACGCCTTTTACACTCTTCCGTATTGTGAACAACCGGGACGGGGAGCCACGTTGCTCCCACGGGTTTCATTTGGTGGTGATCTCTCTTCTGCCTCCTTTCAATCTAGAACATTCCCAACACCTTTTTTTTTTTTTTGGTTTTGTTTTCTTTCCTTTTTTTTTTTTTTTTTTTGGTGGTATTGACTCTGAACACAGCAAGTCAGCTGTGTGATAAGACGTTGCAGCGATCTGTCTCATGTTGCTTTACGACAGCTTCAAAGTCATTCCTGTCTTCCCTGTAAACTTTAGGAATCAGGTGTAAAGCTTTGATTCGATTCCGGTGAAAGACGGCCCTGTCATTCATCGCTCGGCTTTGGTGGGGGGAGGATGGAGAGGAGAAGGCAGAGAGAACGAGTCACACGCACCTGGTCCGACTGGCGGCAGGGAGGGACCGGCTGAGTGCGCCGAGGGTCTGTTCTGGAGGGCGGCGGACAGAAGGCTGGAGGGCCTGGGAGGCCGGATCAGGCACCGACACGCACTGTGGACCAAAGCAGGGCGACCGCGGGCCCCGGAGGGCTGACCTTTCCACCCGCAGTTCCCAAGGGGTTGACTTCACTCTGAGGTCAGCTGGCTGCGTGGGCAGGCAGGGAACAGAAAGCACTCCTCTGTCTTCGGCCAGAGGAGGAGACCGTGCCGAGGCTGGGACGGAGATGCTGCCCTGACCTCGAAGGGAAGTCAGTCAGTGTGGCAGCCAATGGATGACCTAGAACCTGGCCCTTTGCCTTTTCCCCGTGGCCCCCAAGCACAGCCTCGATCCTGGCGGGTTGCCCCAGCTCAT
This sequence comes from Ursus americanus, assembly GCF_024610735.1. Classification (NCBI taxonomy): domain Eukaryota; kingdom Metazoa; phylum Chordata; class Mammalia; order Carnivora; family Ursidae; genus Ursus; species Ursus americanus. The sequence continues at coordinate 34,269,829 of NC_142154.1, forward strand.
TCTCGTGAGGGTGGGACACACACTCTCTCTCTGAAGCTTTCAGGAGCGATCAGCACAGACTGAGACCCAGCTGAACTCCCTACAAGGGAGGACTTTCTTAACAGTTAATGCCGCCTGAGGTGGGAAAGGAAGCTGCCTTGAGAGGTAATGAGCTTCCCATCCCTGGAGGGGTTTAAGATTCTGGTGGATGACCTCTGATCAGGGTGGTGTGGAATAATGGATGGGACCAGCCGGTCTTCCGGCCCCAAGATGAGATCATAGAGCTCCTCTATGAAAGGCATTGTGTTGTAATAGAAAGGGGCATGGGGGTCAGAGTGACCAGCAGGGTCCTAGTTCTGTCACCCTGGCCAGGGCCCTTCCTCTTCTGTAAAACAAGGAGCCTGATGCCGCGCCAGCGGGGCTGCTGTGACTCTGAATGACAACCACTCTCGTGGCAACTGCCATCCCCCCCCAGGGTGTCCCAAGGGCTGGTTAGTGCTACTTACTCCAAGCTTCAGGTGTATGTTTTCCCTCTCCTGTTACTAGCTTATGAGTTAGTCTGATCAGCCAAGCCCTTCTGTGCACCCCACCCCAGGCCTGGTCCTGGACTCCTGTCTAGCAGGACCTTCCCGGTGACTCCGGTTGAATAAACTCTCAGGATGGAGGCAGGGCGCGAGCCGAGGTCAGGCACAACTGCCCGGCTCCCCGGATGGGACAGGGCGGAGTCTCACCCCAGGGCTGTGACTTCAGCTTACTGAAGTTTAGAGTTTCTTACTCAAGCTCATGTCCCACTCCTGCCCACAGGAGCGTCTGCTCCTTACTCTCCCCCACTAGTGCTTCTGGGTCCACGCCCTTCCACGCAGTGTTTGTCCTAGAGGTCACGCAGCCCCATGTCCGCTAGGCTCCTTGTCACCGGGAGGCCCCGGGCTCTGAATTCAGGACAGCTCTCAGGAGAGGGCTTAGGGAGTCCCTTGCTGCGGACGGCACTGGATCAGCAAGGGGACCAGTGTCTGCAGAACCGCCCCAAGAAATCCACCCATGCTGTAGCCATGATCCAGTCTAGACACCACCTCATTCGCCTCCCTCCGCCCCAGCTGGCCAATGCGCAGAGCTGGGCAGATACTATAACCTCACTGGCAATAGACATATGTGAATAATTTGAGGCTCAGAGGTGTGAAGAGACTAGCCCCAAGTCACAAGCTATGAACGTGTTGGAGCCAAGACCAGCCAAGTTCTTTTGACTCTTAGTCTACCGTTCTTTCCAATATAATACGCATCTTCTCTGTCTTGGCCTCTCCCTAAACTTCTATCCCTTCACTCTTGCTCCATATAATACAGGGCATTATACAAAAGTGTCAAGAAACTACGTAGTAGACAGAGTGTGGGAGTCAGGAAGAATCCACAGGTCACTATCTTGTTATTGGTTAGCTGTGTGACTTTAGACTAGTTACGCAACCTCTCTGAGCATTAGTTCATCTCCCCATAAAATGCAAATGTCCCCCTGGCTCACTGGATGCAATGAAGCAACCAAATCCAAAGTACCCGGCAAGGTGTCTGGGCGAGGGTGTGTGCTTGTCCTGTCAGGGACAGGCTCTGACCTCGATCGAGTGTTTACTTGGGGAGGCCAGGATCTGCCAGGAGCAGGAGGGGGCTGGGCTGGGCCGAGGGTCAGGAGGAGGGAGGGAGAGGCTCTGGCCTCCAGATGTGCGCAGCTGCTGGGCCGGCTCCCTGGCGGCCTCTGCCCGGGCCCAGCGCCATCCTGGTCTCCCTCTGAGAGGGGGAGGGCCCGGAAGGAAGCAGCATTCATTTCGCAGCTGAATGGCCCTTATAGCCTCTTAAGAAATGGAGGCTGCCTTTTTTCTCCTCTGAGATAATCGCTATGTACACTCCACATGGAAGCAAATTGTATCCTGTCCTCCGATCCTAAAGATGATTTATGGCGGCCAGCGGGTGCATTTTCTAGACGACGATGACTAAAATTCGGTCCTCTAACTGCAATACAAAAACGTACCAGGGCAGGGTGTTTTTTTTCTTGTTTCTGACTCAGGTGAGCGGGGAGCTCATGGCTACCTCCTGGGGGCACAGCTGTTAGCCAGGGAGCCCAGGAGCCCTCTGGATCTGCACTGGCAGCTGCCGGGCGGCCCAATGGGATCCGTGGGAGAGCCACTTTCTGTCCACGTGTTGCCAGAGGAAGGCTGACCGTTTCCATCTGGTGGGGATGGCCAGCTGCGTGGCGTGGGTCAAGCCACCTTCCTTCCCCCAACCCCCGCCGGCTCGGAGTCCTCTTCCATACAACCTGGGCTTCACCCGCACCTCTGTCCCAAATCTCCGTGACGATGGGACAGGAGAACACGGGGGCAGATGCTTCGCAAACGGTGCGCCGCTGTAACAAGGGCAGGCCTCTTAGCACTATTCTCACCTCACTCGACCACAACGATCGGGCTCCCTGAGCCACAGCCTGTCACGTGGCCCTCGTCCGTCTCTGAGCCCAGGGCTGGACAGACACACGGCAGGGACCCAGCTCATGTTCCCAAACTGGAGGGGGCAGAAGTGACTGCTGCTCGGGGTCCTGAGAAGCGCGCCAGGCCGGGCGGTCGTACTGACCTGCTCTAGGCCTCGGTTTCCTTCTCTGTGAAATGAAGGGCTAGGGCCTTTTTCCTCTCTCAGCGCAGGTGCCCTTTCAACAGAGCACTACTCAGACCTCCCAAGGTCACAGGCAAAGCTGGAGAGGCTTGAGTTCGTGTCGAGAAGCAAGCTGGGAGCACGTTCCTGCAGTGGTCTGCGACCACACCGTGGAACCCTGGGCCCCTGGGGAACCCAGTTTGAGAAATTCTAGTATGAGGAAAATGCCAAAAACCTGCACGTGCTGGGGGCCATCAAGCAATCCCTCCTTCAGCCACAGGAGGGGTTTGGGCCAAACGGATCCCCACCCAGTTCTGCCACTTTGTGATCTAGCCCCGGACGCCGGGTTCTCACTGGCTTTCAGGACTCCTGAGAAGATGCTGTGGCCATTCGAGCATTCACCAGCACGGAGACGCTGGACCGTACATGTTCTCTCTGACCCGCTCTCTGACTGCTGGATCCGCCGGGTTTGGGCTTCCAGAGAGTTCCTTAGGGCCTGTCCCTAAATCCTCTGCTCCCCAAGGCACTACCCGATGTCAGCAGGGGTGCAGGAGGCAGGAGGCTGACTCACTGACCCTGTCCCACCTTTAGGCCAGAGCTCCCAGCTCCCAGCATGGCCGTGGTCAGGTGACCCACGTTCACACCCTGGCTCCACCCCAACCTGGGACGAGGCCCTGAACCCGTCTGAGAGCCGGTTCCCTTTGTCCGTGGCGTGACCTGCTCAGGAAGATGCTGTTTCCCCTCCTTGCAGTGCTTTTCTCACTTCCTGCAGGTCTTTTCTCAAAGGTGGTCTCTCAGTGAGACCTTCCCCAGGCACGTGTCATTATCAACCACACGACGCATTTGACGCGTCTGGTTGTGTCTGTCCAGGGGCAGGGATTTCTGTCTCTCCTGTTCACTGTGGCATCAGCAATGCCTAAAACCGTGCTCGGTACACGGCAAAGACTCAAAGCATGTACCTGCCGGGGGGTCTAGGGCAGGGGCGTGCTGGTAAATGGTTACCAACCAGCTCGCCGAGGGCAGGGGTGTCCTAGTTGGTAGTATTTACCAGTTTCTGGGGTATAAATGCTCCCACCATGATGATGGCATCACTAAATGTGTAGCTGGCCCGGAATTACACAGCAGTGGAAATCAGGTGACGGCAAAAGAGGTAGAGGCCACAAGGCAGACAGACCGATGGACAGATGGTGCAAGGCTCGTATGCTGTGGGATGTTGACCCCTTCCCTCAGTACAGTGCCTCTGAGACCCCCTGGTCTGGTGAGTCCCTAACCTGACTACACACGGAAATCATCTGAGGGGCGTGTTACAAAGGCGCATACCTGTGGACGCCAGCTTTTGACGCTATCTGCCCTAGCCCCTGTACCCAGGAGTAGGCCAAAGAGGCACGTGTAGCTACTAGCTACCTGGGACTGATGAATTAAAATAAAATCAAATTAAAACTTCCGTTCCTTAGTCAGACTGACCACATTCCGAGTGCTCACTAGCCCTATGCGGCTAGGGGCTGCCATATTGAATGGTACAGATCACAGAGCGTTTTCATCCCCACAAAAAATTTTACTGGACAGCACCGGTGGACTATCGATTCTAGAAGAGACTAATCAGACTGAATCTCCATCCCCCACTAGCTCCTGGCCAGGATGCCAAGGGACCAAGCAAGGCCATGATCTGGAGTCACCCCCAATGACTTTCTCTCCACCCCCAGCAAACGTGGAAGGCCTGGGTTCCAGACCAGCGCCCCCACCGATTCCCCGAGCCTCTTGTACAAGCCTTTCTCGGCCATGAAATGGGATCCCTCCCAGCTCTGTCCTGTCTCCCTTATGCTATCAGAGCACATCAAAGTGGGAACGAACGTGGTTGGGATGGCATCTTCTCAACAGCCCGCAGATGGGAGGCTCCAGCTCCGGCTCCCAAGGATGCTGCTTACTGCCCATCACCCAACGCAAGTCCAGCCAGACACGAAGTCTATTCCTGGAGCAGGCTTCTGCCCTGAATCCCTGCAGTCTTTCCTGTTCTGCGGAGCAGGACTGGACACGTGAGGGGAAGGCTGCCGGCCTGTGCTGCTCCGAGCTTCTCAGGAGAGCTTCCCACCTCCCCCAAGATGGCTCCCGAGTTGGGCAGTCTCTCCCGAAGCCCCCAGGTTCTGTGCTGTGCTCTCCCTTTCCTGGCTCAGCACACTCATAACAATAGCCAATGTTCAAGCGCTTGCTGTGAGCCAAGTATTTTATGTTCAGTACATCCTGTAATCCTGATAATAACCCTAGGAAAAGATACAGCAAGACTCCCCAAGGACAGATGCACCCGGGCTTCTAAGGTCACATGAGTGGAGGGGCTGGATCTGAACTCAGGTCTGACACCTGGGCTCTACGTCACATCTTTGCTCCGCAATCATGCTGGATGTTATTGAGGGCAGGGACTAGGTCTCAGTCTCCCTCATTTTTCCAGGGCTTACCATTAGGCTGAATACAGTATTGTGACATGTTTAGTAAGTGCACGAATGAGGAAAGGGATGAGGACAGGAATCAGGAAGAGGGACCCCGTCACTTCCCCCTCAAAGCTTCCAAAAGCCCCCTTGGCCCTCCCAGATCACAAAACTTGCCTATTCCCTTCTGGAGAGATGTAGGCTTGGCTCCCAACTGCTAAGATCCGACCTGGGCAGAAAGCCAGGAGAAGGCAATGTCTGTCTCTCCAGGGGCCCAACTTTTCCTACATGTGGGTGCTGACCCTAAAAGGCTTTTATGGAACCCACCATAGCCTGTCAGAGCAGAAATGCATGCTTGGGTCCACTAAAATCCAGCCTCTCATTTCGTAGATGAAGGCCCAGAAAGGGGAAGTGATTTGTCCAAGGTCACACAGCAAGGTTATGTGATGACAGTTTCGCACACCAAGACTCCTGTTGGTGCGTGGTGAGAAGGGGGGAAAGGGTGGGGGTGTATGCAACATGGAGCTGCTCATTTCCTCAACAGGCAGGCCCAGTGGGAGGGTCTGGGGTGGGCAGGCCCTGCTCAGCGAAGCGCCCACCCACCACTGGGGTTCTGAGTTCTATATTCCTCTGCCCAGTGAGGGAGGAGCCCTGGAGCTCAAAGCATAGGCCCAACAGATGGTTTCTATTTGCAGCCACCGAGCCTGGTCTGTGCCAGACTTCTGACCTATTTTGAGGAACTGAGGGCCCCACTGGCTCAGGGATGGCCTCCCACTCACACCCCTTAACCCGCAGTTTGGCAGGGGATCAGATGGGTGGTTCAAGGCCAGTGGAGATGGGGAGTAGAGGAGGAAAGCCTTTGAAAATGAGGCTGGGGTGGATGTCTGCAAGCCTGAACGCCAGAGAAGGGATCCTCAGACGGGGTCCCCAGGCCACCTGTCTCAGGGTCATTGGGGGTGTCTGTGGAAATTCATGTGGTTGGGCTCCGCTTCTGGCCTGGAGGATCGCGCTGTCTGGGAGTGGAGCGGGGATTCTGCATTTGAACTTAGCTCCCCAGGTGATTTCCTGCTCTTCAGTGTACTGTCTGTGGGCCAACAGCCCCGGCAGCCTCTGGGAGCTGATCAGAAGTGCGGAATCCCAGGCCCCACTCAGGCCTGAAGCAGAATCCAGTTTTGCAAGATCCCAGGTGATTTGCAGGAATGTTAAAGTTGAGAGACAGTGCTTCTGTTCAGCGGTTCCCAAACTCGAAAGAGGGCTTGGTAAAGCACAGACCACTGGGCCCCACCTCCAGAGTATCTGATTCAGGAAGTCCAGGGTGGGTGGGGGCCCAAGACTCTGCATTTCTAACAAGCTGTCTGGTGATCTGGGGGGTCGTAAGTCCTCGAACTGTGGTGCAAGAAGCACTGTGCCCTCTGAAGCCCTAGTTCTGTGACCTTTTATAAATCCCTTTGCTTTGCTGGGTCTCAGTTTCTCCATCTGTGAAATGGGTAGAATTCATACCTTTTCGCTAGGATAGTTGTGAGGTCCCCGTGAAATAGTGACGTGTGGGGAGTGCTGTGTGAACTACGATACAAAAGTTATTATATAAATGTATTTGTTCCTCAAAAGTACTTGCAGTAATCTCATTTGCCCTTGACAGCCATCCCGCTGTAGGGCGGGTCAATCAAAGAGCTGGCCTAACATGTTTCTCCAGGGTTTTACTTTGCATTCCTAGACTGTGGAGCTACAAGACCGGGCATGCAGTAAGTGCTTAATAAGAGCTGGCAGAATTCCACCCAAGACCTCTGGTTCTCAGCCTCATTCTCTTTTCCCGCAATCTCTACTTCTCACACCCTCCTCTGTGGCCCTCTGGTCTCTTGCTAGGGGAGGCTAAGCAACTTTTTTTTTTTTTTAAAGGTTGTTTGGTAGCTGAGGCTAAAGGCTGGGTTGGGGAGACCCTCCAGGTTCTTCTCCTGTGAAATGTCTTGCCCGATGCTTAGGATGATTGGGGATCCCATATGCAGGGCGCCGGGTCTAGCCCCTCATCCCAGGGCTCCTTCCCCGTGGCGGGATCTGCCCATCCAGGGGTCCCCAAGCCGGCGCACTTCAGGGCGCAGATGTGTGTGGTCAGACCTCACAGGGCAGATACCGCTCCTGTCACGGAGACCTCCTGAAACGATGTGTCAGGTGTGCTTGCCGGGAAGCAGGCATTCCGAGCCCCCTTGGGGTGGAGTCCCACGAGCTTTCCTCCGGGCCTGCCGACGAGCCCTTCCACCTGTTGGTCCCTGTGGCCAGGGGTCCTAGGACCACCTACCTCACAGAACAAGACCTTGGTTCCCTGTCACCTGGCAGTGCAAACAAAGACGGGCTGATAAACTGTTGTGGGACTGGGGGGGCGGGCATGGTCACTGGGCTTGGGCCTCCCCCTCCCCGAGAGATCATTTATCTAGACTGCAATCTGGGGAGGCCACGGACGGGCAGGATGGTCTGCGTGTTACATAGTAGTGTCTCCGTTAGAGAACGGAGGAAGCCGACCCGTCTCTCAGTGCCCCAAGTGAGAAAGGGAAAGCTGAAGGCCTTTTTATTTTTTTAAGATTTTACTTATTTATTTGAGAGAGCGCGTGCGTGCTGGCTCGAGTATGAGCAGGGGAGGGGCAGAGGGAGAGGGAGACTCCCCGCTGAGCACAGAGCCTGCTGTGGGGCTCGATCCCAGAATCGCTGAGATCCTGACCTGAGCCAAAGTCTGAGGCTTAACGGAGGGCACTACTCCGGCCCTGTTAATCAACGTGGGCACAGACAAGGTGGGCCACCAGCTTACCCACAGAGAAGCGACACCAGGCCACATGCACACAGCCGTTCTGGAGATCAACTCTTCGTGTTGCTTGCCCTCCACTATCCCCTAGGGCTGTGTGTGTGTGTGTGAGTGTGTGTGTGTGTGTGTGTGTGTGTGCATGTAGGAGTCACCATTTCCTCCAAGACACTGGAAAAACTTCATCAGCTGGAGGTCTAGAAGCTAGAGTGGAAACTTCGTGATGAAACTTTATGTCACTGAGAAAATACAAAGGTTTTTGTTTAAAAAACCATCTGATGCCTGTCTCGTGGTGTTCTCTACCTCTCACTCAGTCTTTGCCTTATAAAAAGAACCTACTAATTAATTTAAGACCGGCAAAAAAAGGGGACTCTTCTGGGATCTTTGGCCAACGATTCCCCTATGACAGCCACGGCTGCCCAAACTCACGAGGGCCACGGCCTCATCGAGGTGGCCATGTTGTGTCCCACAGGGACCGCTAGCCCAGCTCCAGAGCTCTGCGCAGTAGGGGACACCCACACTCAATGGTGATCGGCTCAACCAACCACTCAGCTCCTTCCTTGGAGGGTTGAAATGTGAGCTACGGGGAGCCAGCAGTTGGTGGCAGATGCAGGAGCCACAAGCCCAGAGAAGGGGGATGGAGCAGAGGACATGGAGAAGCATAAGGAGGGTCGGTTTTACTTTTTAGATCTGTAAGCGTGCTTCATTCCTTTGCACTGGCTAGCTGCGACCTTCTCCTTCTCCCTCTTACTGGCATCCGTTTATCCAGAGAGGCTTAGGACGGTTAAAGCAGGAATCCAAAAAAAAAAAAAAAAAAAAAAAAAAAAAAAAAAAAAAAAAAAAGCAGGCTCTGACATCCAAAATAGGATCTTACAGCTACCAGACAGTCTTAAGAGCCAGACCTAGGAGGCTTTTCTGGACTCCCATCTCCCCCTGTTAGCAAATGAAGAGTCTCCCTTGGCCGACTCTGGTGAGACACCGGGGGAAGGGGAAAGCCTACTCCTGGCAGATGGAGACGGAGAATGTGAAGGGAAATCAGAATGGAAGTTCATGTTCAGGTGTGTGTCCTGATTTTCCCCACCTCGGGTCAAAATCACAGGGGCAATGTGCTTGGTAGGTAGAGGGGTTTCCCTCCAACGTCTTGGTTAGAATTCTGGAAAGAGGGGCGTCTGGGTGGCTCGGTCGGCTGAGTGTCCAACTCTTGATCTCAGCTCGGGTCTTGATCTCATGGTAATGAGTTCCAGGCCTGCATTGGGCTCCACGCTGGGCATGGAGCCTACTTTAAAAAAGAAAAAAGGATTGTGGATGGAGGTCACTATTCAAACAAGATGTGGCCTCACCGGATGAAGATGGCCAAGGGGAATGGCCACAGAGAGGGGGCTGGGTGTGCAAGCCTGTGAGCTCCCTTCAGCTCCTGGCTGGTGGAGAGAACCCCGCAGTGGGTCCCTGTACAACTCTGAAGGAGGACGTGGAAGGTCCAAGAGGCACAGGCCACCAAGAAAAGTTGCCATCGCGAGGGGCAAGTCAACTGCCTCAGAGGCCGGGGGCAAGATGGATCTGACACAGAGGCCCGGCTGGGAATGGACCCTGTCATTAGAGCCAAGAAAAAATGGACCATGAGTCTGTCAGTTGCAGAGTTCAGTGGTAGGTGCCCAAAGAATGTTCCGGGAGAGGACAGACCAGCCACACCTTAGTGGACATCAGCCAGGACACATCTAAGGACCAGTACAGAACCAGAGGTCCCCTCTCCCCTGACGCTTGAGGTCACACAAGCCTCGGCCATCTATATCCACAGATGTCACTTTGAAAAAGAAGCCAGAGGAGGACGAGCTCTGAAAGATGAGCCCTTTGGAATCATTCAAGCAGAAGCCAAATTTCCCCGAAGGGGCTGAGCCCTTACCTCACAAGACTATTTAAATGACTGAATCAGACTGACCCCGCTGGACCGGGCTGAATGTGTTTTATCATCGTGACTCGGGGCTTCTGAATGAGATGAGATCAGCTTTGGAGAAAGTAAACAATTCTCTGCGCATCCAAGTTGCCAGGGCCGCCATGGAAGGCCGGGAAAGCCGTGCACTGCACACTTGACCGTGTGAATAGCGCCCCCTGGGGTTACAGAGCATGGGTGGGCGTGGGGGAGGGTGAGAAAGAGGCTGCAGAGGTGGGAGGCAGAGTAAGAGAGCTCTCATCACTACCCTGGAGGCCAGGCTTGAGCAGACAAGATAACCAGCGGGATCCCGCGCCCTTGAACGTCAGAAACGTCATTCCAGGCTTCTGACACCTGGTCGTGTGGCTGCCCTGGGGAGCCTGTGAGGCCTGCCAGCCCATGGCTCTCTTGCCCCCTATTACTAACGGTAACAGGGTCTGTTTCTAGCAACCAACAGAGAACCCACTCCAGCCACCCGGAGGGGCATCCATCGTCTTTGGCAGCTCAAGAGAAGGGGCTCTCTTCGTGCGGGCGTGTCAGGACTTTCTCCAGCGTGGGGTGCTGGCTTCAAGACGTCAATGAATTGGCCCCAGTGGGTCCCTGAACACCCTGTCCCCGGGGACTCATGCTCCCTGAGCACCTGGAGCACTGCCTGGCTGCAGCCCCCACTTGGCCCTTGGTCCTCCTCCCCCCAGACCTCTTGTTCGGTAAAACAGAAACATGCCTACAGCTTGAGTCTTCCTCGGTTGACCTTTTTTGCTATTTGTAGCCCAAAGCACCGCAGCTGATAGAAGAAAGGGCAGAGGGTAATGGGTGTCTGAGTCTTTGGACACTGCCTGTGACAGGTCTCCATGAGGTCTCTGGGTCTCAGAGGTCCGGCCCCCACGGTCAAAAACCCAGACATGGCGAGAAGGCCCAGACACCACCCAGCCCAGGCCTCTGCCAGAGGGTGAAGAAAACCAAGACCCCGGCCATTCCCCTTCCAGGTTTTCTTTCCTCTCCCAGCAGAGCTCCTTGGGGTGGGCTGAGGCAGCTGCCTCTCCTTCCTGTGTGCTTGCTGGAAAAGTCGCATGGATGGGGGGGGGTTGGAGGGGGAGCGAGAATCAGATTCATGCTGCCGATTGCTACACAGCCACCCCACACGGCACATCCCGGGCCCAGCAGCACTGTGGAGACTTGAAAGGAGATCCCCCCACCCTTTTTTTTTGATTCTACTGAAAGCTGTCATTGCTTCAGAAAGCATGAGGAAGAGGCGTGGAGGGGAAAATGAGGTCATGTGTCTAAAACATCTGGCACAGGCCTGGTGGGCGATGAGCAAACAAACACTGGCACCCTTCCTCCCCCTTCCAACATGGCGGCAAAGCGGGTGACAAAATGTGGCCAACGGGCCGCTCCAAAACGGGGCTGTGCCTCGGGCAGGATAGCCTCCCATTGTCTGTTGGGATTCATGCTTTTTGAAATACCCTTTCTCCTTTCCTCATGGTAGTCTCACACACACACACACACACACACACACACACACACACACACACTTTTGGCTCAAGAACCCAACTTCTCTGACTCCACAGGGGGTTGGGGTCAGGGTCACAGGTTACCATCTTCTTCAGCCCCATCCAAAGCTTGCTGAGCTGATCCCCGCAGGGGCTGCTCCCGTCGCAGTCCCCATCCACTTCGTGAGCACATTAGGAAGCCCCAGACATGGCTCAGCCTTCCATCAACATGGTCCCAGGCTGTGTCCTTTGCTTCAGGACCTCCGGTCACTATGGAAACCAAAGCCATGGTTCCCCAGGTGCCAGGCCACTGGCAACGTCTGACCTCTGCCGATTCATCTCTGCAGATAAAGTCTCTCTACCCCCCCCATCTCCTGGAGTCAAGACCACCCCTGTCTATAGGGTACTTTTGTGAGAATAGAACATGGTGCCCCTTCCTCTAGGCAGAGGCAGACCCAGATCAGAGCCCACAGCTTGGTGAGTGAAATACGAGCTGGACTTGCTCCTCTGCCAGGTGCCCTTGTGCAGGGCACAACTTGCACAACTGTACATGGTGACCACGCATGGAGCCTTTCCATTTACCCTCCTGTGTTTCTGACCTAAATGCTATTCTCAGACGTTGACGACTCCAGAACTTGCAATGTGGGGCAGACCAGCTCAGGGGGCAACAACTTCACAAAACACCAAGACCTACTTAGTACTCCCCAGCACAATCCCGTGGCTCACCCAGCGCCTCCCAGTAGGTCTCACTCCCTGGGCTTTTCTCTGCTCACGCTGGTTAGAGCCATGGCACCTCTATCGCCCCCAACTCCAATTCATTCCTCGCTGCGCCGTCTGGAGGTGAACCACACAGCTATCCCGGGAGACGTGGGAGGGGGGGTCCTACCCTCCCGTGTTCTCATCTCGCCTTGGTTGGAGGTCTTTCTCTACCACTAACCGGCTGCTGTCACGAGTTGTCAGACAAATCGGGGTTATTAGTGGTGCTTCCTCAAACCACAGGAGGTGGCTTGATGCAGGAATTAAGTGAGAAAATGCACGTAGAATGCTCCTGACATTACCCGGTACATACTATGTGCTCAGTGAACTTAGCGCTGTACCGTCCTGATTCTTTGTTTCAATAATGCATGTGTAACGTATTTGACACAGTGTTGTACTTGCTGACGTGTCAGGTGCTATCCTACGCATTCTGCCAATATTAATTTCATCCTCACAGCAATTCAGAGCTGTGGTAGGGGCTCTTATCTTCCCCTAATTACAGGGGAGGAAACTGAGGCACAGAGGTTCTGTAACATGGTCCCATATAGAAGAGGTGGAGGAAGAGATCTGAGCCCAAGCCTTCCAGCTCCACTGGCTGCACTGCTCGACAAGCAGGCCGTCGGGCTTCTTGGCAGCTAGCGTGGGAATTAAATGAGATAATGCATGCAACGTGCTTGGCACAAAGAAGGCACTCGATATTGGGCCTTACGTTAGGTATTGTTATTGTTGAACATTTATCATCGGTATTACAAATGAGTGCAAAGCACCCACCGAAGCCAAGCTGCCCCTTCTCGCCCTCTGTCCCTCCCTCCAGCGCCAATGTTGCTGCGTTCTGGAGGTGGCGGGCAGGAGTCTTGGCACTCTTTGTAGAAGGTCTCCTGCTGGGTTTCCAGTTTGGGGGATGGGAGAGAAGATGGCGGGTACCAAGGGGAGGGTGAATGAAGCCCCCGAACACAGAGCCCCCTGGAACTGGTGGTTCCAGGTCAGACACATGGCAAATCAAGTTGGCTCCAATATGGGGAGGCTCGAAGTAAGCAGGGCTAGGGAAGCAGATGAAGGGGACCAGCCTGTCCCCTCAAGGTTGAACTCAGCAAATGATAACTGAGCTGCCTCAAAAGAATCCCCGAGGCCGTTTCCTCCAGGAAGCCTTCCTAGATCTCCCAGGCAGATCAAAGCCTTCCTTCCCCATGTTGTCAGAAGACTTTATATTTCTAGCCCCGCCCTGCCCGTATTATGCCAACTTTGTGTGAGGGTCACAGCACAGTGAAGCCAATGTCTCTTGGACTGGAGGCTTCTGGAGCGCAAGGACCGGGGCTGTAATTGGGGCGGCATTCCCTGTGGGGCCTTACGTACGGTATAGCGGAGGCTCAGTGAACACTTGCAGAGTGAACAAGTGAATGAATGGGACACAGCTCCCGCCCGCCTCAGAGTTGGTGGGACGTGAACCATGTGTGGGCCCAGCCGGCTGCAGAGGGTGATGGGGGACACTGCCACCCCTTCCCCCCATGACAGGGGCTCTGCCGCACACCCTGGGTCCCCCTTCCTTCCACGGCCCTGAGCGAAGATTCTGCAGTTAGTGGTGAGACTGGGAGTTAAACCCAGGCGGCTGGTCCCAGGGCCTGGGCATCTGAATTTTAAAAGTTCCACTCAGTGAGAAGGAAGAGTCAGCAGTCTAAAGGCAGCGATTCCTGGGGGGGTCCCTGGCTCTATCTTGCCACCTCCCCACCCCACTTAAAGGCCAGGAGTCCTGCATCTATGTCATTGGGCCGCTGTCGACCCTTTTCTGTTGAAGTCACTGCTCCCCAGAGGGCACAGGGGAGGTGAAAAGAGCAAAAGGCGACCTGGTCGTGCTGCTTGTGCCCGGCGCCAGGCCCCACGTGCAGCCAGAGCAGCCTCAGAACATGACTGTGAGTCTGGACTCGTCTCGAGGTTTTTTTCACTTCCTCCAGGACACGGAACATCCCCCCTCGGCGTTTCCGACCCTAAGGCTTAATGACATCGCTACAACTCCCTGGCCATTGGTGCGCTCTGCTTTTTACAGTTCGGGCAATTTGGTCTTCAGTCCCCGTGGGAGCTGGCTTTGGTCCTCCAAGCACATCTGGTAGAAAGGGCCAGAAAGCCCCAGAGCCCTGGGCCTCCAAGGGAAAGGGGCGAGATGCTGCACAAGGTGTCCACCAAAGGAAGTGGCAAGACTCCCATTACGACGGACAGTTAGGTCTTTGGTAGAGATGGGAACGAGCAAGCAATCCGGGCCGTGATTGAAAAACCAGTATTTTGGGGTCAAGTCCATGAAAGAAATTTATAATAACCAACCTCGGTGCCCAAAGGGCTCACTCACACCTGCTGACCCGCCATGCTCTGGGGGGCCCAGCCTCTTCCGTGCCCACAGTCCTTGCCCAGGCCAATCCTTCCGAATGACACGTGCCCGCTATGGGCGAACTCCTACTCCTTCACCAAGGCTCACCTCAAGGTCACCCCCTCTGGAGAGCATTTTAGTGCTGGGTACGAGGTACAATACTGTCTTCTCAAAATACCTTTTTACGTGGCTCCTGGGACCCTTCTCCCAGGGGGTAATTCCTGCTCTATAAGCCTGGTTTCTCCCGCTGTGTGTGATCAACTCAGAGGCAAGCAGCTTTTCTCTTTGCAACCCTAGCGCTTAACACAGCAAAAGCCCCAGGCCTCAAGACAGAGACCCACAGACTCAATCTGGCCTGCAGATGTGGGGCTTCAGGGCCAGCACAGTGATTAAAATCGTTCTGAATTACTTGCCAACATGAAAAAAAATCAGGACACTTCATCTAAAAATCCAGACGCCTTCCTTTTCTTGAAAAACCGGAAATCAGAAGAGCTGGCCGACTCTGGGTCCACATTCCCACTGCTGCTCCTTCGGAAGGGAAGTGGGGTGTCCCGGTTATTCCCCAGGCGCCCCTCATGATGGTTCTTGTAACTCTTGTACACGCTCGAACTATGTGCTCTGGAAGAGAGGCGTGTAGTAGCTAATTTGAAAAACATTGCCGAAGAATGAGTCTACTTTGACTTTTGAAGCAAGCAGAGCAGAAAGATCTACATGGGAACCAGACCCATTGCATTTCTTGCTTGATAGGATTTCTGGACCAAAGCTGGGGACAATGAAGTTACCCCAGGAAGGTGAACCATGGCGCCTCCATACAATCACGTCCTACTCGGCGATAAGAAGGGACAAATGACTGATGCCCGCATATGCCATGGACGAGTCTCAAATACGCAATGCTGAGCCAAGCATGCCAGACACAGACACTGCATTTATAGGATATTCTGGAAAAGACAAAACGATAAAGATAGAACACAGATCGGTGGCAAGTGGGAAGAGGGGTTGACTACACAGCAGCTGGAGGGGATTTGGGGGAGGGGCTGATGGAAATGTTCTAGGTCGTAACTGACAGTGGTTACACAGCTGTATGTCATTGTTGAAATACATGGAACTGTACACAGTAAAGGATGATTTTTACTGCATGGAAATTACACCTCAATAAACCTGACTTAAAAAAAAAATTACTCGAAGAAATTTTTGTTCTGGTCCTCGATACAGAAAGTTGCATACAAGAAACAACGAAAACACTTCGCGTTTGGGGACTCCTAAGCCCTGTGCGGTGCATTGAAGGGACCGGGGTCCCTTTCCCCATGCGGTGGCAGGCTCTGGACAGCCAGTGCAAGGAGCCTTGGTGCGTGTAGCACAGAGGAAGCGTCCCTGGGCACCCTGCCACTTGTCCTGTGGTGTCCCCCATTCTGGGCAGGTGTGGGCTTCAGCCCCTAACACTGGAAAAGAAACAGAGACCCCAGTTCCACCCCACATCCATGGAATTAGAATCCCGGGGGCAGACCCAGTAACCTGCCAGGCTGATGGTTAATAAGCCCCTCGCGTGATTCCAATGTAACACTCATATTTGAGATATGCGGTATATTGGCTCTGGGCCCTGGAGACAGTGGTTCCTAATTGGAATTCGGGCTGGGGAACAGTCTGTGAATGGAACCTCTGGAAGATTCTGATGATCTGTGCATCCCCATTACTATTTGTGGTGGTGACTGCATTCATCGTTGATTCTGTCTAACCTTGGTAGGGCACCCGGACACGGATTACCTCGTCCAAACCAGGCAGCCGGCTTCCTTAATCCCCAGTTATCGGATGAGATTAGAGAGTCAGAGAGCGAGGTGAGGTCACCTGCCAGGATGGGGCAGGGGCGGGATCTGAGACCTGGTCGTTGGGTCCATCTCTCCTGCCTTCCACCACCCCTCCACCAGGGCTTAGAATCCACCTTCTCACTGGAGGCCGAGCTGAGGACGGGGTGGGCACAGAGGAAAGAGTCAGCAAGGGTTTCCTCTCCATCTGGCCCCTGAGAAGCCCCTTTGCACCCTCCCTGGGCCCAGTTGCAGAAGGGGCTGCTGAAATCTGTGCTCCAGACTCCCAGGGCCCAGGATGGAGAAGCCCAACGGGATTTCTGGAGCAAAGGAATCTGCAGGCTGCCCTTGGTGTCCCCCGCCTATGACGACTCCTGGACATCATCAGGGACGGCCTCAGTGCACATCCCTGCTGGGAGAGGCTGACCTCACCCGCTCCTGTCCTCTTGGGATGAAGCCGGGCGGGGCTGGGGAGGCAGGGCAAACACGGCTGTGGGTGGGGAAGGCTGGAGGTCACTCCTGTCGGCTTGCACACGCTGGACACTGCCAGGGTTCCCGACGGTGTGCCAAGGGCCTGAGGTCTCAGTCCAACTGCTTCAGTTCGGGCCTCAGCTCTGCCACTCTGGCAAGTGTCAGGGCCTTGATCCCACAGGCAGTCCGGGTGGGCCGCTTCCTTGCTGTGTGACCCTGGGCAGGCAGCTTCTAGCCTCAGTTTCTTGGAGCCTGTTTCCTCACGTATAAAATGGGATGATATTAATAGTGCTTACCCTATCTGGTCGATGTGAAGATTAGAGTCATAAAGTGTGTAAAGCACCTGACGCATTCCGGACCTCTACAAATCTTTGCTGTCACCATGATTACCATCAACCTCAGTTTCCCAGTCTGTTAAATGGGTGCAATTCTAATCCCACCATGTCTACCTCCCAGGATTTTGTGAGGTAAGGTAAACAAAACTGCAAACTCCCTGAGGACAGAGCCTGTGTCTGCCTTGTTTTCCTGATGCCCTCCCGGGATTTAGAGTAGTGCCTGGCCATTGCAGGTGCTCAGAAAACATCTATGAAAACAGGAAGGAAGGAGGGAAGGAAGGAGAGAAGACAGGATGGGGATGTGTCTTGTGACCCTGCAGGCACTCCATCGGGGTGATACTTTTGTTTCTAATGAGTAGCCAGAGATGTCCAAAGACAGAATGGATTATTTGCAAGTGGTGAGTTCCCCATCTCTGGAGGCAATTAAGGAAATTGGAAGGTCCTTTGGCACAGGTGTCAGAGATGGGACTCCCACATCAGGTTCAGATTGAACTGGATGACACCTCAGGGGTCCTTTCCACCTCAGAGCAAACGACAGGCTCTCTCATCCCACCCTTCCAGCCACCAAGCAGCCCTCAGCGGAATGTAGTCTAGTCAACTCACACTCCAGGGCCTGTAAAACCAGCCCTTGCCTCCTCATGTTGTGGTCCCATGCTCCGCCCAGACGGATGTTCTCAGAAACACACTCAAGTCCACACTCGGACACACTCAAGTCCATCTTACACACACAGCCACCCACTAAGCTGTCGTCACCATCATCGCCAATGACAGTAGCACTTAACATACTGAGCTCTCACTACAAACCAGGCTTTGGGCTAAGTCCTCCTCTCACTTGGTCTCATTGAATTCTCCTAAGAGAAAGGGCTCTCTATCCCCATTTTAAAGATGGAAAACCAAGGCTGAGAAGGGAAACGACTTGTTCAGGGTCACATGGTAGGCAGGAGCGAAGCTGGACTTTGAACCTCGTTCTTTCTGGCCCCAAAGCCTGTCCTCGTGAGCCACACTGCGTCCCAAACACAAACCAACAACCAAACCAAAGTGAGCCGAACTTGTCCTCAAAAGACTGCTTCCAGCCCAGCCGTCACCCCAACCTTGGCACATTGTCCTCTCCGCTGCACTTGTGCTGGTCTCCAGGTCCATTGCGAGTGTGGAATCCTGGCCAGCAGCGGGCTCCTGCTTGGGCCTGAGCAGCATGGGGGCCCCCGCTTGTGAAGGGTTCCAACCCACTTTTGTAGCTTGTCCACAATGGACTCGCCCAGCTGATATCCCAGCCAAACTGGACCCTTCCTGGTCGTCTCTGGGCCTTTGCTAAGGCTGGCCCCTCGTCGGGA
Source organism: Ursus americanus (assembly GCF_024610735.1). Taxonomy (NCBI): domain Eukaryota; kingdom Metazoa; phylum Chordata; class Mammalia; order Carnivora; family Ursidae; genus Ursus; species Ursus americanus. Next base: position 34,288,103 of record NC_142154.1, read on the forward strand.
ATGCCTACTCCTCTTCTCCTGGCGAACCCTATTCAAGGGCACAGTCCAGTTCGGATGTCTCCTGCTCCGTGGAGCCCTCTGATCCCCAGGAGGCAGAGCTGGTCCCTCTCTCCCGAACACTTGGTCCATTCCTCCGTTCCAGCACTTACTGCATTGTTCTCTGGCTAGTTGTTGATGTGTCTGCCTCCCCCATTAGACCATGAGTCCCCAGGGCCCAGAGCAGTGTCTCATTCAACGTGAGCGTTCATCTGTGAGCACAGGGCCTGGAATGGCAAAGATGCCCAATAAATGCCGCGATCTCATTACTCGTGGCCAGGAGGGTCCCACACAGGACACTCGCAGGTGCGCGGTGGCCAGAGCTGAGTCCGTTCACGGCTGATGTCATCCGTCCACATGCAGCAGAGCACCAAACCCATCAGGGCGCAGGCAGGAACATCTGGGCTCCTCCGGACAGCAGTCCCGCCCCAGAAGTGGAGCAGAGATGGGGCAGCGTGGACAGGGCAGCGATGTCCAGCTCAGACTGCTCCCGAGTGGAGACAGGCCAGCGGACTGCTTGATTTCACCCAGCCGACTTTCTATCATTGGTTGGGGGATTTTAACACAGAAACTGGCTCCCCGCCCGACCCTGCCTGACACACAGTGGGAAGCCTGGAACTGTTCTACCCCTGGTCCCTTCGTAGCTGGCTGGGTGACGGCAGGCCCATCCCTGCTCTGGGGCTCAGTTTGTCCATCCCCAAAGCGGGAGAAACAGGAACTCCTGCTCTGTCTGCCCTGTAGGACTGGGGTCATAGGAATAAGTAAGGGGGCGCCTGGGTGGCTCTCAGTCTTGATCTTGGGGTTGTGTGTTTGAGCCCCATGTTGGGTGTAGAGATTACTTAAAAATTAAAAAATTTTTAAAAGAATATTGTTTAAATTGACCCTTTCTAAAATTTAAATATCTGCTTGAGCCTCATTCTAAGGAATTTTACCTATGACGGAACTGGTCCGATGTGTTAGCTAGATTTTCTCTACTACACATTAAAGAAACATGTGACAATTAAACCAAACCATATTCATCCAGGCCCCAGTGAAACCATCTTGTACGTCACGGGTGGTTCATGTTAGTTCTTTGAGGAACAGAGGGAGAAAGGCACCTTCGGGCCCTTCTCAGCTCTGACAGCCCAAAGTGTACATCAGTGTGATGCATGCCGCTGACACCCAGCCCTGGGATCCAGGAGATGGGGAGCCAATCCCTACTCTCCAGCAGCTTCCACTCTTGTCTGGGAAAAAACAACAACAACAACAAAAAACAAAAAACAAAAAAACAAAAAAACAAAAAAAAGCTCTCCACTTGCTTCAGTGTGTTTCCCTTGCATTTCATTTAAAGCCTGCTCTAAGGCATACCAAAATGCATACGTTACAGTGGGGTGAAAAATCAAGTAGTGATGGAATTCAGTTTAAAGGAAAGTGAGGGTAGGAGAATTAAGGCAAGTCAAAAAGAGTACATAAAAGGCTCACTGGAGCCCTTGAATGCTCCGTGGGAAAGTACCACGGATTGGAACTCTGAGCTTCCTAGCAGCCAAGGTAAAAAGGGAAACATGATTTATTCTCCTTTCATATGATATATGAGCCACGTCCTTAACTGCATTGAGATAAATATGATATAATGGTGTCTGGGGCTGCTGACCTGAGCAGAAAGATGCTGCTCCGTCTCCTGACAGGTGTCCCTGTCTTTCTTTGAGCCCGTCTCCTATGCTGATCATCTTCCCCCAAATAAAGCTGTGATCATGTCACTTTCCTTTTTGAAAAATATATAACTTTCCCCCCCCCCTTACCTCCAGAATGAAATTAAACATTCTCAGGCTTGTATTCAAACATGCCCATGAATTAGCCCCCAAATATCTTTAGGGTCACATCTCTAGGAACTTCATATTTAGATCCCTGTGGAACTGCCTGAGTTCAAAGCCGGGCTCTACCACTTAGTAGCTCTGTGATCCTAGGCAAGTTACATAACTTCTCTGAGTCTCAGTTTCTCATCCACAAGACAAGAGTTCTTGTCTCCTAGAAATTATTATGGGACCTGAGTGTGGTAGGCCAGGGAAAGTGCTTGCCGGGCTCTGCCCCGATGTACTCCTGTCTCCTGGCCTGTGCTCCTCCTCTTGCTTCGGTCTAGCTGGCTTTCCCCTTTCTCTGTTGACCAAAATCCGATCACACATCCACTCAGGTGCCATTAGAACTGGGAGCCTTCCCTGATTTTCCCAATCAAAAGAACCCATTCCTTGTTCTCTTTTCCCACAGCACGTAACTTACATGCGATTCCATATACACATTATACGCAACACTCAACCCATGTTTCTCACACTGGAGGGTCACCTCCTACCAGCAGGTTATGAAATCAGAGTGGTAGGATGCTATCAGCACCGAAAAAAAATGAGACAGAGTAGAAAAGACTAAAAAATATCAGAGTGCATGGCCTGCCTTGTGATGTGCTGTTGTATATATCATATCTATTCGTGTGCATGCGTGCTCATGGTCACAACATAAAGTGATTTTCCATCTAGGAGTCATAGCCAAAAAAATGTCTGAGTGCCACAGCACTAATGGTGGGTTCCTGGAGGGCAGGGACCAAGTCAGGTTCACTTCTGTGTCCCCAGTACTTAGCACAGAGCCTGGCACATAGCAGATACTCAATAAACAGTATTATTTTTGTTTTTGTTTTTTTCAGTAAACATTATCGAAGTGAACTGAAAATCCAGTAATTCAGAACAGCTTATTTACGAGGGCATCGCGGGTGCCCCAGATTCAACTATAAACCCCCATTTCCAGCCACAGGACCCGCCCAGCAGGAAGGTGGCCACCCAGGATGGAAATCCTAGGACGGATTTCAGAATTGCGGTTGTCGGGTCTGGGCGGAAAAGAACGATATGGCTTCTTCCCCATTGACTGAGGACCCCCTCCCAAGACTCCTGTTTCATTTTCTAGAAGATGGGAGTGATGATGGCAGTATCGTCCACCCCATGGGGAGGGAACCCGGTAAAGAAAAGGCCTCGAGTCCATCTGGTCGGCTGGGAATGAACACACGCTGGCACACGCTCACACGCCTGCACGTAGACTCACAGACACGTGAGCAGCCCGCTCTTCATTACATAGTTGGGAACGTGGAGGCCCAGTGAGGGCAAGTGACTTGCTCAAGGTCACCCAGCAGGCTAGTGGCAGAACTGGGCCTAGAACCAGGTCCCTTGGTTCCCTGACCAAGAGTGAAGACAGGACAAATAGAGCATTAGACAGAAGAGTGCCTGGAAAGGCACGAAGGTCCCTTTCGAGACTGAGAGGTGGTGCCAGGCCCAGCTCCAGGACCTGCAGACATGAGTCGTTACAGTGGACCTGCCTCTCCTCCCCCTCTGCCTCCAGATTCCTACCCATGTCTGATGCCAGTTCCCCGGGGCCCCCTGTGCTGGGATAGAGACCTAGCCTGCTTCGCAGAGTGGGAGGGAGAAAGCACAGGCCAACTGACTCAGTCCCAACAATTCCTGGGCCGTTTTCTGAACCCCTCAGAGCCCTGGAGCCTCTCCGGTAACCATGGTTACAGCTCTCCACATCCACCGTTCTGGGGAGGAGGAAAGGAGAAGGTAAGTTAAGTAAGCGTGGGCATACGTTCATCCCTGCCCTGCCCTTCTCCCTGAAACCCTTTATTTCACCCTCGGAGAGTTCTTCCAAGTAAAACCATAACACCTCTGACCTCATCTTCTGCTCTAACACGTCCAACGGCCCTCCACTGGGAGAATAACGTCCACACTCCCCAGCCCAGCGCTCAAATCCTTCAAGGATCCGATCCTACTGCTTTCTCTCGGCAGGCCTTCGTGCATCAACAAGGTGGGCCCATCACCTGTCACCTGGGATCGCAGAATTCGCTGTGAACAAACGCGCACGCGCACGCCCAGCACATACCGCTACACAGATGCACGCAGACACACACACACACACACGCACACGGGCCCACGCAAGCGCACACGTCCACAGATACGCACACACGCTCACAGGCACACACACAGCGCTCTCCCCTCAGGCTGGCCTTCCCCGCATGCTCCGTTCTGAAAGCCTTCTCGGATCCGTGCCACTGGAACGAGTCTGCCTGCATGTTTGGTTCCAGAACCCAAGGCACGTCAGCACCCTGTAATCCTTCCTGTGTGCCTGCCACGACGCCACCACCAGTGCCCAGGAGGCAAGAGCCAGATCGCGGGCCCTGACTCTTGGGACTCGCACAGCTGGCCGCAGCGTGGGATTGCCTGCGCGTGCTGAGGCCCTCGTGCTGACACGGCCACGCTCACAGCTCGTCAGAAGCATCCCAGCCACGGCCTGGGACACTCACCCAGGTGCCCACAGCTTCCAGCTGGAGGTTGGAATCTGGACCGAGGGCAGAAACCTGCTTCCGTCTGAGGACTGAGGCATAGCCGAGAGGCCGGCAGAACAGGCAGTGAGCAGCCCCCTCCTTGGGGGCTGGGTGACCTTGAGCGAAGCCTTGTTCTTTTGTTGGCGTCACAGTAAAATTCTCCAATCTATAAATAAGACTAAAAATAAGGCTAAATACCTGTCTGGGAAGGAACTAGGACAACGGGGGAGCTTTTTCAAGCTCTATACATCCTGCCCAAGATTCGCAGCCCTCCACCCCTGTCAGCATCTGGGTGGTAGGGAAGAGGCAGGCGTATTACTTTGAAAAGGCTTCTGAGATAATTCTGATTAGTCATGGCCCCAGCAGCAACCCAGGTGCGCCCCTCTTTACACTGGTCACTATCAAAGTGCCGCGGGCTTTGGGCCTTGGGCTGTCTCAGCCAGGGGACCATGCTTGACCAGGCTAATCTCCACAGTCCGCGGCTCCACGCGACACGCTCCAGCCAGAGCTGCGGGCAGGGGACAGCGGCTGCTTCCAGCACACGGGGGAGGAAAGGTCTCTTTGGACCGGGCTGCTGAACCCTGCGTGTTAACCTCCTGGCAGGTCGGGCCCTCAGTGGGGAGTCTCCTGGGGAGCCTGGGTGGCTCAGTCGGTGAAGCATCTGCCTCTTGGTTTCGGCTCAGGTGTTGATCTCAGGGTCGTGAGATCGAGCCCCCATCGGGCTCTGTGCTCAGTGTGGAGTCTGCTTAGGGCCCTCTCTCCCTCTCCCTTTGCCCCTCCCCCCTCAAATAAATTAATAAATCTTAAAAAGGAATAAATAAAATGCCAGTCTCATCTCCCTCCTCATCGAGGTGAAGTTGAGTTCTCCCATCAGGTGGCAGGCATAAGAGGGAGGGCTAGACATCTTTCTTTTCTTTTCTTTTCTTTTCTTTTTTTTTAAAGATTTTATTTATTTATTTGACAGAGAGACAGCCAGCGAGAGAGGGAACACAGGCAGGGGGAGTGGGAGAGGAAGAAGCAGGCTCATAGCGGAGGAGCCTGATGTGGGGCTCGATCCCAGGACTCCGGGATCACGCCCTGAGCTGAAGGCAGACGCTTAACGACTGAGCCACCCAGGCACCCCAGGGCTACACATCTTCTGCCTCTCCTCCAAGCCTGAGCCTTTGGGTCCACCATGAAGGCTCAAAAACCCTTTCTCATTCCACAGACGTCTACTGTGTGGTTGCCATGCACAGGCCCCCAAGTTCGATGATACAGAGAGGAGCAAACCCTGCCTGCACCCCTCAAGAGACTCCCCGCCCAGGGGAGAGGACTGATTCTCTATCCATTCTAATTAGGAAGGTTGGCGTTAGTTCTGTCTCCTGCTTGCCCAAGGCCCTCAGGCCACCCCGCAGATGCCCCAGGAAATGACTGGCTAGCTGGGGCCTGGGTTAGCCAGACAGCCTCTATTAATAACCCCACAGTGTATTCAGAGCAGGCCTGGGAGCCCTGGGAGGGGAAGGGGCTGTTTCCCTGGCTGCCCTGAACTCGAAGTAGGCCATCCCTCCTGTTTCAGCCAGGAAGGCCCATATTGCCATCCATGACACCACACCTCTCTCCTGTCATCGACCTCCCTGCAAATCCCACCTCCTGTACATGGCACCCGCCACCATCCCACCCCCTGGGCAGCCAGTGCCTGGTAAACAGAACTCTGTAGGGGGCCAAGCCCCCACCCTACTGAGCTCCCACACACAGAAGCTTTGTCTGACTGTTGATGCATAATACATGGGCGCAGGCTCGGACCAGCCGCGGGCCCATCTTGGACAACAGGCCCGTCACTAAGAGGCTGTGAGGGACACGGCCGGGACACAATGCTCCAGTCAGAGCTGAGGGCCGTGGATAAAGGGCCTGCTGGGGCTCTGGAACCAGCCCCTCCCCCAACACGCAGTGCAAGGCTGGAGAGGAAGGCCGTCCCCAGACAGCCCCGGGAGTCCTGAAATCCTCCCAACCGCCTTCCAAGTACAGCCTCCAGCCACACCCTTGCGTCTCAGGCATAGCTGCTTCTCCCTTGTGACCTAGGAAGAGTCATCGAGGACCCCAACTTGTCTTGGTCCTCATGTTCCTTCTTTAGAAGAGTTTCTCCATCAGGTGTTACCACCCACCAGGGTCTATTGTGCTCCTTGGGGTCTTGGAGGATGGTTTCTGCTCTTGCCTGGCACAGAGGCTCCTCACGGACCCATGCCACATTACCAGTGGAAGAGCATCGTGGGGATAACAGAGACTAAGAGACGGGCATGAGGAGTCAACGACGATGCACTTCAAAGAAGTTACGCACACTTTCCGGTGATACGACAGCACCCTTTCTCTTGCAGAGTATTTAAGTAGATAAATCCACATGCAGCCCAACTCAGATGAGCAGAACTGGGCAATGACACGTGCAAATGCTTTAGCAATAAGGGTCCGTGAGATCCGTCGCTGAACCAGCATGCAAACGTGTTAAAAATGTGTGTTCAGAGGTTCTCACTGGCATGGCGATGTTTATTCTGGGGCCCCGCTCCCGGAGGTTCTGATTTAGGAGGTCTGGGTGAGTGAGAGCCCCGGAGTCTGCGTTTTAACATGTACCTAAGAGATTCCGGTGCAGGTGGGCCACAGAGGGCGCTTTAAGACACCGGGGTTAATGAAAAATTCTAGGTTTCAAGTACGCAAATAAGTACCACTCACTGGTGGGTGACGGAACAGCCCACCGCGAACTAAACCCCATAACAGCGGAGCTAGACTCACAGCAATTTCTCATTAAAAAGCAGGGAAAGCCACAACTGGACACTGGAGCCGGCTCAAAGAGGACGTTGAGGCTAAATGACCTTACGGAGAATTCTGGGAGTTCCTGCTAGCTAGACAGGCAGCTGCACACAGTAGGAGCTTTGGCAAGGTCTTGCAAAGGCAGCAGTCTTGGTAGAATCCTGATTTCAAGGCCCCGATAAACTCTGCAAATGCAATAATTTGGGTTTACAAATACCATGGTTTGACCATCTTCGTTTGATCCAGGAGAATATTTGTGCACAGACTTCGGTTGTGCATTAAAATAAAAATCTGTGGAATTGGGCTTCACTGGCTCTTAAGGATCCAAGGAAAAGCTGGCAATTCTGAACCTGTTCTCCACCCTTCAGGGAGAGCCTTGCCCCTCGCCAGTGGACTGAAGACTAGTCCTCCAAGATTTGCTGCAGAGACAGAAAGGAGGGGAGACATGTGGGGGTTGGGAAGGGGAACAGCCAGGTTCAATCTATTCTGATAAATCTCAATTTGGCAAGGCATTTTAATAAGCTCCTGCCACCATCATGCAGCTCTTTGGAGCCTTGAAGCTCTGGGCTTTAAGATCTGGGTGTTTGTTTGTTTGTTTGTTTTGCAGAGATTGCTCACCAACGCGGCCACCCCCCACCCCACCCTCCAACTCTGTCCTATTCTTACAGAAATAGAGTCTCAATTTTTAGCAGGGAAAAAGACTACATTTCCCAGCCACCTTTGCAGCCAAGTGTGTGATCATGTGATAAAGTTCTGGCCAATAGGATGTGAGCAGTGGTACCATGTGGCAACTCCAGGTCCTGTCCTTTAAAGGAAGGGGGAGTCCCCCCTCTTCCCTCTTCCCATAGATAGAAGCAAGGACATGGGGTGAGCCATCTTAGATGACAGAGCTAAAAGAGAGAAGGAACCTGGGCCCCTAACCACTTTGAAAAGGAGAGCCGCCTTAACAGCCCGGGTACTTCTATCTAGATTCGATGTGAGAGATAAATACACTTCAATTTTGTTTATGCCACTTTGGGTCTTTAAAGAGCAGCCCTAACCACAATCCTGTTTCTAACTCCCATTTCTCACTCTTTCATGACCCCAGGGAGGAGAGGAATGTCTGACTTGTGATTCAGAGTCCAGTGAAGATAAGGCACGTCACCCAGGACTGCAGGCTTCCGTCACTCGCACGTCACTCTCCTGGAACTTCCAGGCAAGAGGAGAAGACGCTGAGTTTCTCTGGAGTCATCAGTTTGGGTGCAGTTAGGGATGGGAGTCCAACGTCATGCTAAGTCTGGCCAAATATTCCCTGTGCAGTCCCAGGTTAATGGCTCTAACGTTCTGCCTGGGTAAGGGATGCCACGAAATTTGTTCTAGGCCCCAAGGCACAAGTGGGTCAGCAGGGGTGGGGAGGGCTGAGGTGAGTTATACACCAGCCACTGCCATCTGTCTCTCCCCATGTGCTGGGCACACCCAAGCTATAGATCTGCACACTGGAGGGATTCCCAAAATCATCCAGTCCCATTCCCTCGTTTACAGGGAGGGAAACAGGTGTTAGGGGGGCAAGTCATGTGTTCAAGGTCAGCTAGAGAGCAAGTTACTAGCAGCCCAAGGCTGGAACCCAGGTCTCCTGGCCCCACTCTTTTCACTGTGCTTTAACTGGTGGGACAGCCCAGCTCCCAGGAACTTAGGGGTATGCAAAATCTGACCAAGTGATCTGCTCTCACCCCAACAGCTCTCCGGCCCACCCCAGACCTCAGATCAGAGCACTCACTCCTACATCATCCATGCCAGTATTAGGGCTCCCCTGCAGTGCAGGGCATTTCTCAGTGTCCTATTCTCTCCCATTCTCTCTCCCTCTTCCCTGCACACTGCCCCCCCCAAATAAATGGAGTCCCTCACTGCTGATTTGTCCTTACGATCATCATTTTGACATCTACACATAAAGAACGGCATAGAGAATAAGAACTCGCTAAATGCAATGCCCGTCTTCATCCCTCTATATTCACTTTTGGTCCTTGTCAGCCTTTAAAATCTTCATTCATTTTGTCTCATTGTATCTATTCTTAAGAATCCACCCCAATAAACAATGAGCAATGTGGACACATTTCACATATTGGATGTTTCTTAAAAGTACAAAGCCGGACCCACCTAAATGTCCAATCATAAAAGGCTGATAAAATCAAGTACTTTGTGGCACCTGGGTGGTTCAGTGGGGTAAGCATCTGCTTTTGGCTCAGGTCATGGTCCTGGGGTCCTGGGATGGAGCCCGGCATCAGGATCCCTGCTCAGCAGGGAGTCTGCTCCTCCCTCTCCCTCTAACCCCCCTCCCCCGCCACTCGTGTGCTGTCTCTCAAATGAATAAATGAAAAAATTATAATAAAAAAATTTTCAAAAAATCAAATATGTCCACGTTTATAGGATAGACTGTTTATACAAGCATAAAAACCATGCTTTCAAGTGGGTAAATATTTCATCAAATCCAATTTAACCACTTCTAGGACTGACTATTACTTTATGTTCTTCCTAGGAAAAAAATGAAGTAATTAACTACAACATGCTATCAATTAAAAGTACATTGCAATTTCAGGGATCACAAAATGTAAAATATTACAATCAATGAAATATGGTATAAGTAATAGCATGGAGAAATGCTCCTGATACAGTGTTATAATAATAAATGCACGGGGTAGGATATACTCATACACACTCATAGGAAAAAGACAACCTAAGAAAAAGAAGAAGTACTAAAATGCAAAGGGTAAGACAAAGGGTGATATTTTATTTCCATTTTTACAGTGTTCTGATTTTCCAAATTTCCAGAATGAGCATAAATCATTTTTATAATCTAAAAAAGACATTGGATTTTAAAAAATAAATATAACAATGAATACCATGGAACAGGTAAAATCATGGTGAGCACATACACGTCTATAGAGAGCCGTTCCCAAGAACCACGCTTGGTGGCTGGGGCACGTACCCTCCAGTTGAAGAACAGCAGTTGGTTTAGCTTAGTTGTTGTTCATGAAATGTTCATGGAATGTACACGGAATGTTTCCCAATTTCTTGCTAACACAAATAAAGCTTTGTGCAAAGTGCTTCTTTTGTTCTCCCTCTTGGGTCCTTTCCTTGGCCACTTCCAGGGTGTTGAATGAAAGGTGCTACCCGGCATGTCTGGGTGTTGGTTGGTGTCTCAGAGTTGCAGTCAAGGGACAGGATGGTCGGTCTAAGGTCCGTTTTCACTCTGACGTTCTGTTTCTAGATGGGAGCATTCTGGACCAGCCTGATGCCATGTCGGCCTCCCAAACCTGCCTCACAGAAGCCGGGATTCTTCTACTGGGGAGCAGACTATCGTACTGTGCAAGGTGATAAGCCATTTGAATAAGGAAAAGGAAAACATCAGTTCCTTGACAGATGGGACCCTGGGAGAGACGTACCCTCAGGTAGAGAAGACAGACAGATCTAGCCTGAGACCAGGTTTCTACCCACAGAACTTCAAGGCATAGGGTGCTCGTGGGGAGGGGGAAAAGGCATAGGGAGGGATGGGAAAGTAGGGGGGATGTATGAGATGAGGGGACATGAGGGAAAATGCAGAAGGGACGTGAAACCAAAGCAAAGGGCACACGAGAGGGATGGGAGACAGCCTTCTCCAGGGAAATCGGCAAGCTAGAGCTAATGCCTGCATCCTGGCACAGCCAGGAAAATGCCAGGTCCCTACCATCTTCAGAAGTGGTGCCAAACCCCCTAGAGGCATTGGATGAGTAGGACAAAAGGGTGAGGTGGGGAGAGCGAGGAGTGTGAAGATGCAGGATGGTCACGAAGGATCCACTTCCATTTCAGAATGTCTCCTGGTCATGCCGTGCCCAGTGGCCCCAAGGGACCAGCCAACATGTCAGGACTGGTCAGAGCCTTGGACTAGGACCGGGAGACTGAAATTCGCATCGTGACTCTTTCAAGTGACCTTCAGTACATCACGTGCTCTCCAGTGGTCAGTTTCAGGAAATATGAAAGAGGGGGCATAAACCAAGTCTGATTTGGACATCTTATGGTTCTAAAACTGATGCAATTCCATCAAGAAGCTCATTTAAATAATTATTTGACTTTATTTTTAAATAATAACTGTATATATTTAAGGTGTACGACATAATGATTTGATACACATATATGTAGTGAAATGACCATGATTGCCAAGCTAATTACCATATTCATCTTTCTACAGTTACCTTGTGTGTGCGCGTGTGTGTGTGTGTGGCGAGAGCACCTGAAATCTTTAGTAATAAATAGCAAATTTCCAGTATTCAATACAATATGATTAACTACAGTCACCATGCTGTCTTTAGACTTACGCGTCCCATAGAACTGTCACTTTGTAACATCTGACCAATATCTCCCCATCCCCGCCCCTAGTAACCACTATTTTTCTCTCTGCTTTTATGAGTTTGGGTCTTTTAGACTCTACATGCAAGTGAGATCTTGCATTTCTTTTTTCTTCCTGTGCCTGGCTCATTTCACTTCGCGTAATGCCCTCCAAGTTCATCCGTGTTGTTACAAATGGCAGGATCTCCTTCTTTAAGGCTGAGTCACGCTCCATTCCACACACAGACACACATATCACAATCATATCACATTTTCTGTATCCATTCACTGCAATGGACACTTAGGTTGCTTCCATATCTTGGCTATTGTATATAATTCCGTGTCTATTCAAGGTACCGACTTCATTTCCTTTGGCTGCATATCCAGAGGAAGAATTGCTGGATCATACGGGATTTCAATTTTTAGTTTTTTGAGGAACTTCCACGCTTTTTTTCATAGTGGCTGCACCCATTTACATTCCCACCAGTAGCGCCTGAGGGTTTCCTCTGCTCTGCATCCAAGCCAATACTTGTTACCTTTTATTATTTGACACTAGCCTTCCCAACAGGTGTGAGGTGGTATCTTATTATGGTTCTGATTTGCATTTCTCTGATGACGAGGGATGGTAAGCACCTTTTCATGTATCTGTTGCCGTTTGTATGCTGTTCTTGGAGAAAATGTCTATTCGAATTCTTTGCTCGCTTTTAAAAACGAGGTTGTTTTTCTTTTTGCTATTGAGTTGTGTGAGTTCCTTACATATTTGGGATATTAAGCACTTACCAGAGATATGGTTTGAAGATACTTTTCCCAATCTATAGGCTGCCTTTTCATTTTGTAGACCATTCCCTTTGCTGTGCAGAACTTTCTAGTTTGATGGAGTCCCAATTGTTTATTTTGCTTTGGTTGTCATTGCCAAGGCCAATGTAAATGAGTTTTCCCTATGCTTTTTTTTTTCCAGAATATTTACAACTTCGTGTCTTACATTTAAGTCTTTAATCATTTTGAGTTGATTTCTATGTGTGCTTTAAGATAAGGGTCTAATTGCATTGTTTGGCATGCGGCTATCCAGTTTTCCCAACACCACTGAAGAGACTGTCTTTCCCATTGTATACAGTCTTGCAGTCCTTATCAAAAATGAGCTGACTTTATATGCTTTGGGTTTATTTCTGATCTCGAGCCTCTCATTTTACTCATCAATCACTGAACAAATCTGTGCGAGGCACAGCATTAGGACCACAGGATGGCAAAGCAGAATGGGAGGGGGACACACTTCCAGAACATACAATACTTGTCAGGCACCGAGCTGCCCTGGTCATTAGTCCTGGTCACTAGGAGGGAGGTATTATTTCCCCCCATTCTACAGACAGCAAAACCAAGGCTCAGACCTATTAGGTCATCTGCCCAAGGTCATAAAATGCTAAGTAGTTGAATTGAGAACCTAACCCAAGTTAACCCACTATGTCTCATCTTCCCTCTAAGAAAAAAAGTGCTACTTTTGCCTTCAAAGAACTCAAACTCCAGTAAGTGCTTGAGTTAGATAGCTAACTGCAGTGCTGGGCAGGAAGCAGGACAATGCCTGATTGATTCCGATAGAAAGATGGGGAAGGAGTCGAGGAAAAGCTGGCATGGGAATCCGCCCGAAGCTTAACTCAGATTCCAGATTCGGAGTGCAGAACCAGGGGCAAGGGAGGGAGGGGCGGCCTTGGCATTGTGGGTAGAGGAAACAGCACAAAAGCATGAGTGGACGGAGGGTGAAGTACATGGGCCATTTGGGAAAGAGCAGGGAGCCTGTTGTTGCTGGAACCGGGTGTCTGGAGATGAGGGCAGGAGACCAGCCTGGGAAGATGGATGGGGCCAGGCAGTGAGGGGTGTGGGATGTCAAAGCGAGGGTAGGCAGTGAAGGGGTGCACCCAGGACCTAAGCCTGCCGCCAGCCCATCCCCCACAGGGTCAGGGGCATGGCTCACTGCTTGCTTCGTAAACCAGGCACTAGAGTCCCCATGCTTTCCTGCGAGGCCCTAGCTCCTCTTCTGGGCTGCACCCCCTCACATTTACTGAGGGCTGCTGGCTCCCTGAAGACAGGGTCCATTTCTGACAGATCTCCAACGCTCACCTTGTAGGAGGGGCTCAAGAAATATTCACCTAGTGAGCTTTGAGTAACAAATGAAATAATCCCCGCATCCGTTTTGTTTTCTTTCTGTGCCTGAGTCTCCGGCGGGGTTTCCACTAAGAAAACTGGGGGGGGGGGGGAGAAGCTGGTTGCACAATTATGGGACCCCTTGGGGATGGGCTAGGGGGCCAATGTGGATGATTCATGCAGATTCCAGGTCAAGCCAGTACTGAACAGGACCTCTTCGCACTCCCCCACCCCATTCCAACTGGTCTGCCATCACAGCCAGTGATGAGGCCCAGAAGGCCCATCCACACGGCGTGCAGTGAAAAGCAGCTCTCAGTCCCATGTCCTCACCGACTGACCCCAGCTCACCCCTGGGCAGCCGGAGCAGCAGCCTTCCATCAGTAGCTCTTAGGCCTTTGGTGAAGTCATACGGGACCCTCTGGGTAAAGAACGGTAGTGAGGAAGCCAAGGGCCAGCACGGAAAGGAGCGGGAGGCCAGGAGCAAAGAGAAGCTGGAGACTGGGAGACTCCCTGACTCCACTCCATTTTCCTCTCCATCGGCTCTACTCTGGTTCAGACCCTTGTTTCCACCTGCTAGGTGGTCGATCTGGCCCACAAACGGATCCCCTGTCCCAGAGCGCGCACAGCCAGGGTCCCCTTAAACACACACCCTGCCAGGAGAGAGATGGAAGACCATTCCTACTGGCCTGGTGTGTGTGACCCAGGTCACCGGATCCTCTTCCCCTCAGCCAGGAAAGGCTCAGGAGCAGGAACGCTGGTGGATGAGGACTAAGTCTCTCAATGTAGCAAATACACCCCTGCGGGGTGCCTGCCTTCTGGGACAAGGCCCCACACTCAGGTCACTCCTGTCACCCATAGCTTCTTCCCCTTCTCCCTGCCCCACCTGCCGGAGCCAAACCCCAACCGCCCAGAGGTGCAGGTCCACACTGCTTGTCCCTGAACCCTTCCGTGCTCCGCACCCAGGCCCTCGGCCTTTCCTGTTGTGGCCGCTTGGGGACAGGGTCTGAGTTGGAGCTCTCTCTCCCGCAGCTTCAGTAAACCCTTGTCACAACACCTGTTGAATGGATGGGTGGAGGCTGGAGCCGTGCGCACAGGAGGAGACAAATGACGCTGGTGATGATGACGACAGCTGGAAGAAATCCATGTCCCCTCCTGTAGCCCCAGCACTCCTGAGAAAGGGCCATGGGGAGCCTGGCAGGGGAGGGGCAGAGAATGAAGCCTCGAGGCTCCAACTACTCAGGGTTCAAGGTTCTGGTTCTCTAGGGGAGAAACAACTGGGAAGAAGAGGGGGGTATTGCCCTGACCTTGGGCCTCATAGCATTCTCCAAAAAATCACTTCTCTGCACGGAGCCAAATCCTTGAAAAACAGAAATGCCCCCCAACACACACACACACACATACACGAAGGTGGAAAGAGCCAGGCTCCCTGCCAGCCAGCCGGCCAGCTAGAAGGTCAGGTTGTGCCCATTGGCCTGGCCAGGAGAGCAGAGTGTGGGGAGGGAGAACCTGCCTTGCCAGCCCTTTCCCCAGGGGCCTGGAAACTGTAACCACACCGCTGGGGTCGGGCCGTGGCAGCCAACCATAGGAGGCCAAACCTGGATGGCTCATCCTGGGGACTGCGCAGCCCAGGTCACAGGACAGCGTCTGACTTCCGGCTCTGGGCCCGCGGTGGCCCCGGGGAGGCCGCCGGGTCTGGTGGTGGCTGCGGAGGTCCGGGGGAGAGGAAAGGCTTGCCCAGAGGCAGGGCACAGGAAAAGCGTGTAAGTCCACTCAGCAGGGCAGCATTTCAGTCCAGAAAGCTCTCTGTGGAGTGTGGAGCAGCTGAGCCCCGCGATCCCCCCTCCCCAGCCCCCACTTCATGAAGCGCATGCCTGAGTTTTGGCTGGAAGATGATAAAGACCGTGAGGGTCTCGGGAAAGCCAGCCACACGACCACGGGATGGTGTCTGCTCCTGGAGATGTAGTCTGACCCACCTTAGAGAGAGGCAGAGAAGCACGTCTTAAAGGGGACTCTGAGGTGGCTTCCATGTCCCCTCCCCTTGAATCTAGGTGTGGAAGTGACACTGTGTGATTCTGAGGCTAGGTCACAAGAGGCCATGCGTCTTCTGTCTTGCTTGCTGGAACACGTGCTTCTGAAGCCCCAGGTCAGGAGGTAAACACATCTGACTCCTCTGAGGCCACCATGTCATGAGGAAGCCCAAGCCACACAGAGCCGTCCCGTGTAGACACTCCAGTCCCCAGCCCCAGAAGGGCCCGTTATCAAGTCACCCTCGTTCAGGCACCAGACACGAGAGTGAAGAAACTTCCAGATGATTCCAGCCCCTGAGATGCTCAAGTCACTCCTCGCATTTGCACTTAGCTGGGACCCCAGATGTTGTGGAACAGAGACAAGCTATTCTCTCTGTGCCGTGTCTGAAACCTGACCCACAGAGTCCGTGAGACTCCTCGCTAACCCTTCCATTGACCCAAAAAAACCTGGTATCTGTCCTGACCCTGGTGAGCCAGAGGGAAAGCGGGAGACACTCAGAACACGGGGGAAGGCTCCTTTCTGTAAGGCCCTCCAGTTTGGGACACCCTTTCCACGGCTCTGAATCAGGCACAGTTAATGAAGGACGTACTGAACACCCCCAAAATGCCTGCCGTGGGCCAGCAGCTTGGGGGGATGCCAAAAATGTCTCCCATGCCCACCGCTCTGCTCAAGAAACCACACTGTTTCTGGAGCCGGCAGAGGCTAAGCAGAGATCCTGGGGGATATGTAACTCCGCATTAAGTTATATGCTCCAGATTTTTCTGTCTGCCCCAGTTTCAAATATTCTGCCCTGTTGTCCCCGTGAGCTAGCAAAACACCCCCATCATTTCAATGTTTCTGTATCCAAACTGCATTTTCTACGTGGCCTCTTCCACCCAGACGCAGCTCAAAAGTCCCGCAGGCCGTGTGCCAGAATTTGGGGTATGGAAAACGTTTACTCTAAGGAACGTGACTGACCAACAGGGCGGACACCTAAGCCTGCCGCCTGCATGTCAGGTCCTGTGCTGGGCACTGCAGGGCCATCGATGCAGGTCTAGAATCAGGAACCACAGCGCTGGAACGGCCACACCCACACAGCTAAATCCAGAGGCCAAGGCCTCCACATACCGCCCTCTGGATGGCCCTTGGAGCAGATGACCATTCCCCCTCCTTGACCTTCCGTTGGCCACACCTTCTCGGTCACCTCTGGGGGCTTTTCCGGTCCTCAGTCTCAGCAAGGTTCAAACCCAGCCACTCCTCTTTCACCTTGACCCAGCTGCCCCATGACTGGATTACCTGGGAGCTCTGCACACGCACTGATGGGACCCCGGCCAGAGATTCTGAGTCACACGCCAGGAGGGACCTCCGCGGACGCTAACGGTGTCACGGGTGAGACCCACTGCCCTGCCTCAGGTCATCCACACTCGGGGCTTTCACACCATCTACAAGCGGACAGCTCTGCAATTTCTGCCGCGGGCCTGGGCCTCCTTCCTGAGCTTTCAACCCATCCAGTCGGATTCTCCCCAGCGTGCTTGACCCACCACGTGGGGACAAACTATGACTCTTCTCCCCACCTCTATCTGCTCCTCTTCTGCCACCGCGACTCCCAGTAAATGGGACTTGCATCCACCCACCGGATCAGCCCACAAACCTCAGAGCACCTGTGAAGCCCCCACCCCCTTCTCCCCCGGCCCACCTCTAGGTCCTGTCCGTTCTCCCTCTCTTTGGTTTTGCTCCGCAATCATCACGTGTGCGGAAGAACTTTGAATCCTTCCCTTTTCACTTCATGTGAACGTTTTTCCACATGGCCATGTCGTTTCGGTATTATAATTTTTTTTTAAAGATTTTATTTATTTATTTGAGAGATAGGGACAGCCAGCGAGAGAGGGAACACAAGCAGGGGGAGTGGGAGAGGGAGAAGCAGGCTCCCAGAGGAAGAAGCCTGATGTGGGGCTCGATCCCAGAACACCAGGATCATGCCCTGAGCCGAAGGCAGACGCTTAACGACTGAGCCACCCAGGCGCCCCTCAGTATTATAATTTTTAATGGCTGCAAAATGTTCTATTGAATAAACGCTGCCTAATTTACTCAGCCAGTCTCATATCGTGAAGCCTTGATTTTGCAGCTGTTATAAATAATGCCATGATGAGCATTTTGATGCAAAGAGCCTTTCCCCGCCTTTGGATTATTTCTTTTGGCCAGATTCCCAGAAGCCGGATTACTAGGTCACAGGATATGGACATTTTTATGGCTTGTGATGGATGTCGCCAAACTGCTTTTCCAAAGGCCGATCCTCCTTTACTTTTATGTGTCTTTGATAATGGCTTCTAGGGCATTGGAAGACCCTGCCACAGGACCTAGGACAACCCGGGGCAGCTGGAAGTTTAGAGTTTCTCTCTTTTTTAGAAGACTTCTTAAAAGCTTGCTTAATTTTCTCTGAACTATCAAAATTATAAATATACAGAATAGGGCGCCTGGGTGGCTCAGCCGGTGAAGCGTCTGTCTTTGGCTCAGGTCCTGATCTCAGGGTCCTGGGATCAAGCCCCGCATTGGGTTCTCTGCTTGGCATGGAGTCTGCTTCTCCCTCTACGCGTCCCCCGCTTGTGCTCTCGCTCTCTCTCTCTCGCTCTCTCTCAAATAAAATCTTAAAATAAATAAAGTATAGAAAGGCAAACAGAGACGTATAACCAAACAGAACAAATCAGCATCTATAATTCCACTTTCATGTAGGTTCTCAGGACCTCTGATTGTCGGAATCCTAGCACAAGGAGCTCCCTGAATTTACACAGAAGTGAAATGGTGGGTTTTTTTGTTTGTTTTGTTTTTTTGTTTTTTTTTAAATGGTGGTTTTATGTCAGGACTTAAACGCACAGTAAGTGCTGAGCTTCCGAGAGTAGCCCTCTGGGAAGGACAGGCACATATTCTAACCACACCGTTGAGAGCAAATCACCACTTTTTAAAAAAAGAAACAACAACAAAAATCACTTTGTAAATTCCTGGAGTGAAAATCCCGCTTAGGAACTGGCTAGGGATAGCCTCAGTGAGGGCATATCTTTGCCCCTCATTAATAGTGGTTCTCTCCTTAGCCCCAGTCGGAGTCATTCGGACACAAGCTTGGTCCTCTTAAGGTGGGGAAGACGGTTTGGGGGGAGGTAGGGAGAGGCTGGCCATGAAGCCCCAAATGATTTCCTGACCTTAGAAGCTGGTCCTGAAAGCTGATCCCAAGTAGGTCCCAACACGTTCTGAACAATGGCTGGAGCCCCTGGAATCCGTGTGACATGAGGGGACACCCGAGTGACATCCCTGACAAGCAGACACAGTAAGATGAAGGGGGCAGCTATGTTTGTGGGGGACTTACTGTGCGCTGGGCTCTGTGCTCGCTGCTTTCGTATGTAAAGAACTCAATGTTCACAACGGTACTGGTACAACAAGGGGTTGACCGCAGTGACTACTGTTATTATTCCCATTCACAGATGGAGAAACTGAGGGTTAAAACCCGTCCTGGACCTCACAGCGGGAGGGTGGGATGGGCCAGGGTTTGGACCCGGGCAGTCTGACCTCACAGCCCGGCCCCTGAATGTCCGGGATGTACACGTTCTCGTATGAGCCTCTGCAGGAGACCAGCTGCCCCTCTGAGTTCCTCCCCCCATGTGCTGTCCACCCCGACCTCCCCACTGAGCTCCCGCGTCCCCATGTGTGCTCTCCGCTAGGGCTGCCGTAACGGAGTGCCACAGGCCAGCTGGCTGGCTGACACCACCTCGCAGTTCTGGAGGCTGGAGTCTGAGATCAAGGTGCCGGCAGGGTGGGTTTCTGGTGAGATCGCTCTTCCTGGCGGGTGTGCTCACACGGCTTTTCCTCTCTGTGCCGCACACTCCTTCCTTCTCTTAGGGGGACATCAGTCCTACAGGATTAGGGCCCCACCCTTCTCCCCGGCTTCAACCTTCATCATCCCCTTAAATGTCCCATCCCCAAATACAGTCACATTGGGGGCTCGGGCTTCCACCTATGAATAGGGGGGGGATAATCACTTCAGTACACTGAGTGCACCTGGCTCTGCTCTGGGAGATGCAGACTGCTGACATCTGGGTGACCCTGCACTGTCCCCGTGGCTCACCCAATCCTGCCTCCTGTTAGCATCCTCGACAAGTATGCTTTTATGTAACTGGATTACGATTTTTTTTAATTTATTTTTTATTTTTTTAAAAGATTTTATTTATTTATTTGACAGAGAGAGACAGCCAGCGAGAGAGGGAACACAAGCAGGGGGAGTGGGAGAGGAAGAAGCAGGCTCCTAGCAGAGAAGCCTGATGCGGGGCTCGATCCCAGGACTCTGGGATCACACCCTGAGCCGAAGGCAGACGCTTAACGACTGAACCACTCAGGCTCCCCTGGATTACGATTATTTGGAGGTTCCAGGCCAACATTCACTGCTCTACACTATCTTCCCATTCATTCGTTCAACTCATTCATTCCTCCAGTCAGTCACTCAGCCACCAGGCAGCTAGTTGAGTAATCCATCACCTTCTAGAATCCGGGCACTTGTTGGCCCTGGGACTTCGATGGGGCACCAGGGCATGGGACAGAGTGACCATTCTGCATCCTAAAGCAGCCCACCCACCTCCTCTCTCCCTAACCCCGGGCCACCTGGCACCTGTCGCCTCCCATCCCCAACCCACACTGGGCAGGGGGCTCTCTAGCGCCTTCCTGCTCAAGGGAAACGGGTGTTAATCCAATGGGGCAGCTGTTTCTAAGCAAGGGATCGCAAAACTCTGTGTCCCCTCCCCCCAAATAAAATTACACGCGTCCCAACAAGAGAAATAACTGTGTATGTGCAAGATTCGTGCGAACAGGCCCTCTTTGTCGAGAAACAGGTCTGCCGCCATGAACTATTTCTTCCAAAAACAGAAAGGAATTGTATCTTTGTGTTCTTGGAGAGGAAGACGGTGGGCGTTGCTTAGCTCACTGAACCTCCCCTCACTGAACTAGAGAGCTATGACACCCACAGCTACCATTCTTCCCCCGCAAGGGGCAATGAAAGGACGAGACACACCAGAGCAGGCAGACTCCCACCAACCAGGTCAGTAAGAGTCCCGGGAACCGTGGAGATGACGGCTGGATCCTGTTTAACTTGGGACAGACAGGGACAGAGAGGAGGTAAAGGCACATAGTCTAAAGGGCAGTGAGGGTCCTTATGTTCATCTCTCTTGAGTGGCCTGAGATGTCTGTATCAAGGTGAAGGAAAACCTCCAGGTAAAGCGTGCGTGGGTCCGGAGTGAGACCCTAATGTGGGCCACATATCCCAATCACTGCGATACCCTCCTTGCTTCTCACTGGTTTCGCTTCACAGGAGCAGAGTGACCTGACATGAAAAACTGGGGATCCTTTTTATTTTTTGATCATCAAGGAATACACGCCAGAGTGGCCCTTTTACACCTAAATCCGGTGTCCTTCCCCTGCATAAAGCTGGTAAATAGTCCCCTCCTCAGCCCTAGGAATTAAGTCTGTGGTCCTTGTGAATTGGATTATGGTGGTCCTGCTTGGCCTGGCCCCCAGCACGGCACATCTAGGCCCCGGATGCACTCAGTTTCTTCCTGTTCCGCAGGGCCTCTGTTTCTCTTCTCCGGGCCTTTGCACGTGCTGATTCCTCTCCCTCGGTCCCGCTGCCCAACTCATCACTGGGCCAAATCCTCCCCCTCCTTGGGGGTCTCTGCTCCAGAGCCCCTTCCTCAGGCCAGCCTTCCGATTCCCCTCGACTGTGTTAGCAGCTTCCTCTGGGCCCCCCCAAGCTTCCCTCAGCCGACGTTCCTCACCCAGTGCTGTGAGGGTCAGACCCTGCGCTCCTCACCTCCTCCTGCCCTTGACTGGCAGCTGCCACGTTTGCGGCTTTAGCCTCGGTGCTCACCAACAGGCACGGCGCATGGGCAGAGCTCAGGGGATGTTGGCTGCGGGAAGGCCCAGTGACAGGGAAGCCCCACCAGCCTCCCGCAGCCCTGGAGGCCAGGGACGCACCTCGTCCATCCCCGCATTCCCTAGGGGCTGGCCCAGGGCTTGGCAGGGGATTCAGGACAGTGTGCGGCCTTAAGGGGAGTGGGTATGGACAGCAAGCAGAAGACGCTGCTTTCTGGATAGATTTCCACATCTCTACTATCTGCCAGCCCTTCACACACCAGAAGCTTGCCCACCACCCCATCCCTCCAGGGAGACACACACATCACAGAGTGTCACTGCCCGAAAGGCCGGCTGCGAGGTGTCCCGGCCCTTTTCATTAAAAGCCCAATGGGCGGGCTCCTCCCCTCTCATTCCTCTGTCTCCAGGTCACTTCTGGAAACTGAGAGTCAGCAGGACAGATGAGAAGGAAGTGTCGTGGATGTGGAGAAATCGCTGGGTTTGCAGCTCCTTCCAGTCCTCCTCCCACACTGATCTTCCCCTGCGGGGGACCAGGAGGCTGGGCGCTGGGCCAGGGCTGTCCCCCGCTCACTAGCTTCATTTCTTCTAGTCTTCTTTTCATTCCCACTCTTTCCCTGAAGGCCTGGACATCCTTTCCTCCCCGGAGGGCTGTCCCCTGGCCGTCACCCGCAGTCATGGAAGGCAAGAGGGTCTCCGAAGGCCCTGGGGGCCACATCAACGGAGAAGCTCTCAGGCCTGGGCCTTATTGTGGGACTGAGGGCGAGAGAGGCTGCTAGCAAAGACCCCTTTCTCCACGTGAGCCCCCTGGGGGCACCACATCTGAAGCTCCAGAGAGGAAGGCAGGGGGTTACCCGCACTGGAGGAGCCTGTCACCTGGTATGAAGTGAACCTGGTGTATACTGGGCCAAGTCCACTCCTGGGCAACTGTGCTGAAAAACGCGTGCGAGGAGAGGACGAAGCACGGTGGCAAAGCGGGCTGGGAGAGAGACAGCTTCCAGGAAGGCTTCCTGGAGGAGGTGGCATTTGAGCCAGGCCTTCAAGGAGGAGTGCAACTTCCACATTTTAGAAAGTTTGCAAAACAGACGGCACTCAAAGCAGTGGAATTTGGGGTGTGTGTGTGATGAAGGGGTGTTTATTTGATGGCTTGTAGAGGAAGGAAAACCCTCCTGAAGTGCAATGAGGCTGAGACTGAAATCATCCGAGTGTCTTTTCTTCCTTTTCAGCACAGTGGCAGAGGCGGAGGATTGTGGACTCCATCCCAGGGGTCTGAGGAGGTCGCCTCCATTCCCTGTCCCCAGCCCCAGCTCCTGGGTGGAGGGGGCCTCCGCCAAGCAGCAGGGACAGTCTACATGCAGGGACAGGCGGAGACCCCCTAGCCAGTCTCCAAGGACGCAACTCATTAGAACGCACCCCTCGTTGCCATGGAAACTCCCGGCCCACAGAGCCTGGGTAAGAGTTCCTGAATTCACTCAGGCCTCGAGCACAATTAGACAAGATGAATTTTTGAGTTGGAGCATAATGAGACCCGGACATCCGGAAAGCATATGGAGCCTCCCAGGGGACGGCAGGGCCCCCGGGAGAACGCACTGCTGTTAGGAGGTCACCAGGCCACCGCCTCTCTTGGGCGGGAGGTCTGGGAGGCCCTGGGGGGGCACTTCCCCCCTTTAGAATTCTTCAAGGGCAGCACGTTTGCTAGCAGTGCTGGGGGGGATGGGAGAAAGAAGAATAAGGTCCCTCTCTCTGTCCCAGGCCCTTCCGGGGTCAGGGGTGGGAAGCTGTATTCTGCCAATCTATCAAAGATTGGCCAACAAATGCATCTCACGTGGCTGAATCCAGGCTGCACGCACAGAATAGATTCTTCTCTCCGTGGAAAAGACAAATGTGTCATTCAAAAATCCCTACTCGAACATAGCCGGGGCCAGGCATGAGAAACGCGTCCCGGATCTGTGGCCTCACACGCTCCCTCCCACTCAGGACGCGGGGCTTGCCCTCTGGCAGCAGAGGCAGGACATCTTCTGCTATCACCCTCTCAACACAGCAGTGACAGGAGAAGGACAGAGTTTGGAGTTGAGGAGAGATCAGCGAAGGCTCCGTGGAGGAGGTAGCATTTCGTCTGGGCCTTGAAAGCGGGATTAGGAGGCCATTGGAGTACAGGGAGCAGAAAAGCACAAGCTGAATTTGGGGTCAGCAAGCGCACCAATGTGGCTAGAGGGCAGGGTCTGGGCAGGAGCCAAGGAGGTCAACGTGATCAGAGAGGGATAGAGGCTGGTAGGACTTCCCTCCTTCCCCCTTCCCCTAATCTGGGGCTGCCCAGGCCAGTTTAGGCCTAAAGCCAGCACAGGCTCAGAGCAGGGCCGCCGCAGCTCTTGCCCCCCTAGCTCCCAACCCCCAGTGTCCTTCAAGCAGCGCCACCCTTCCACGGCTTCCAGAAGCTCCAGGCAGAATGAGAGCTTGCTCCTGGCAAGGCTCCTGCACGAAGCCCCCAGCATTTTAGACACAGACCAGGTGTCAGATGAGCCCCTGGGTGCCCAGCAAGGAACCTGGCATCAAGAGGGGAGGAGAGCGGGGAGGGTTATGGTTTGCTGCAGGAGTTGGGGAGAGAAGGCAGAGAGGCCCCCCCAGGCCTGGTGGGTTCCAGGGAGGGATGCTTGCCAGGGACTTGCCTCTGCCTGGCTTCTCTAAGGTCCAGGCTTTTTTTTTTTTTTTTTTAAAGCAGGCCTCCTATCCTGAGAAAATTGGATCAATTTTTTCCAGGAGGTTGCTATTAGCAAAATCACTGACCCTGCAAGATAGAGAAGCAGAGATGGCGAGACTTCCTGTTTGTTCTCTCTCCCTCCCTCCCTTCCAGCCTCTCCCCCATCCCTCTCTCTGGCCAGGAACCCAGCTCGGTTCCCCAGGAGCCAGGACACCCCTATTCCGGCTGAATGTCCCTTTCCTCCCGAACTTCAGCCTCCAGGGGATCCGATTTTCTGAAACTGGAAATGCTCTCGGAGCCAAGTCTGTGGAACAGGTAGACAGTCTGGCCAAGGGGGTTGGATCTGGGACACGGCCACTGATGGGAGCTGGCTCCTCCTTTGTGCCCCAGGAACCCCAGTGCCGCACTGACTTCCACCTCTTACCCACCTCTACCTCCAAAACGTCACCCCGTGTCCTGTTTCCTCCTCAGCCCTCACCGGTTCCACCTGGCCGGCTCAGGCCTCCTGCCCGGACCACCACGATGGCCCCCTGACAGGTCTGCTGCCCTAAGCCTACCCAGAGCAATGGGTGTAACTGCAGGCCCCCGGGAGAGGGGCAGGGTTGGTGCCGCAGCCGAGAGCTTTTTGTTTGTTTGGTCCTTTTTTTTTCCTTGTTGGGAGGGAAACAGAAATCAGGAAGAAGCTGTGGGTTAAATGCACTATGTTTGAGGGACAAAACGGCCAGGCAGCTAAAGGGCCAATGCATCGGGGATGGGCTAGAGCCCTGGTTCCATCAGCTTACCAGCTGTGTGACCTGGGACATGCGATTCTCTGAGCCTCAGTTGTCTCATCCATAAAATGGGCGTAACAGCACCCCACGCCACCCCTCCCTTGCCTCACAGGCTGTTGAAAGAACGTTATGAGATGCACGTAGGACAGTTAGCATTGTCCCCAGAACACGCTCAGCACCAGGTAAACACTGATCACTAGTATTTTGTTCCTGGTGAATCCAAATCCTATGGCACCTCCCTCCTCACCACCCAAACCCCGGCCAATGCGGAACAGAGGTGCCAGGAGCCCACGAGGCAGCCGCTTCACTTCCCTCCTCCCTTCTCCTTGACCCGAGACGGCTGAGCCTCTTAATTGCTCTTCGGTTTTACTCCATTTGAAATGAGCAGGGCACCAATTCCCCGCAGGAAAAAATAAATATGCTTCTGCTCAAAATACTAATGAGGTTGGATGCCAGGTGAGGCTGGCAGGGGGAGGCCGCCCCTGACGCCTTCCGCGAGCCCAGCCGGCCCTGTGGGAGGACGCAGCCCAGTTTGCAGCATCCTCAAGGGGACAAGCGGGATGCGAGGCTCTGGTGTTGCTCCGCGGGCCCCAGGCCGGGGCTGGGCTGGCTCAGGGGACCCGTCGTGGTAGGGGGTGTGGGAGCCCCCTGTGGTCATGTCCCATGGATGTGGGGAGCCAGCTCTCCTCTGAGCAGCTCCGGGAAGGGCTGGCTGCCATCTGCCTCTCCTCCCACCCAGTCACCAAGCCTGGACAGTCCTCTTCCCCTGCCACTGCCTCTGCCTGGCTCAGACCCTCGTCAGCTCGACGTGGCTGCTGGGCTCTCGACCTCCAGCCTTTCCCGCCTCCTCTCCTGCCTCCCCTGAGCGGTCATTCCCAAGCAGTCAGTCAACAAACATTAGCGAGCAGGAGTCTTGTGGCAGCCTATGGGAGGGAGGAGGACTCAGTGTGACCCAGACCAGCCTCAGCCTCCTTTCCGACCCTCTCCCCTCCCACTGCCCAGGATGAGGGCCTCTGGCTGTGCCTTCAGTGACAGGCGGCCTTCTCCTCGGAGCCTTGAGCTTGCTGCTCTCAGCCAGAAAGTTCTTCCCAGATTCCACGTGGCTCCATCCCTCCCCTCATTCCACTCTGGGCCTCCACAGCCTCTTTTCGGAGCCATCCTATTTACAATAGCCCCGCCCACTGCTCCGCCCCTGACCCCAAGGCATTTTTCCTAATATTTTACCACCCCCTGACATCCTAATATTAATATATTTCTGTTCTGTCCTGGCTCCCGAGCCTCTTGGGTCAGTTCCCTGAGGGCAGGGACCTTTTCTCTTTTGTGTCCCCCCACGGGTCACAGGGACAGCGAGCCAGTGATGAAGCTGGGAACAGAACCCAGGCCCTGGGAGAAGCCTCTGAAGCCCTGCCCCAGGGGCCAAACTGGGGACAGGGTTCCCAGTCCCCGGAGTGTAGACAGCAGATGGCCTGGGGCCCTGCCGCAAAGCTGGAGGTGCAGAGCTGCAGACTTCCAAGTCTGAAAACAAGCCCCATTGTCAGGGGGAGTGCAGCCTTGCTCCTTGGTGCCTGCAGCTCCCAGGGGATAGAAACCGGACAGCCGTGTCCCCTTCCTGGGAGGAAATCCTGCCAGAGTTCTCAGGGACACATGCAGCGGGACTCAGCTGGAGGAGGAAGAAGGGAAGGGGTCCCAGGGTGGGCCTTGGTCCTGGGAGTGTTCCCTCTGGTCTGATCCCTCAGGCCACAGCTGAGGCTGTCGGCTGGGCCAACCATTCAGTCCTGCCTCTGGTCAGTTCTCTGGTCTTGAACACTGCATAGCTGGGACTTTTGGAGGGTATAACGCGCTCCCTCCACTGCTTCCTACCCATTCCGTAGCTCATCTGACTCCACACAGTGACAAGAGACAGGCAGACCTGGATTGATGCTGCTCTCTTTTCAGAGCTGGAAACAAAGGCCCAGAGGGGTTAAGCAACTTGCCCGAGGTCACACAGCGTGGTAGAGGCAGAGCTCAGAATAGAAACTAGGCTGCGATTTCAGTTGTTATTACTTGGAGTCACCAGGAAAGCATGTGCTGAACGGCTTTCCTGGGACCGGAGGCAGGAGGTTGAGAGGGCTTTCTGTCTCCTCCCAAAACCCTCCTCCCCTTCCTTCTGCAAGCACACAGGCTCTGTCTGGCTTCAAACCCAAAGAAATTCCTTCTCTGCTCATTGGCTCTCAGACACGGGAAGCAGCCCGTTCCCTGTGGCTTCTTCCCTGGAGGATGCACGTTCAATAAACAGAACCCCTTTCTCATCTTCCTGCGTAAATATCTCAGGAGGCTGAGAAACAAACAGCTCTGCATTTGCCCTGCTCCTGGCCACTCGGAAATGGGGGCTCCTCTGACTCAGGCAGGACCCTCACCCCCCGACCCCTGCAGTGTCCCCAGGGGAACATGGGAGATACAGGATGGCAGGAACAGCCGCCTTCCTGCATGGGGTGCCCACCTGGGGTGGGGAACCTGGTGGGAGTGGGAGAGTCCAGCCCTGTTTTTTACCAGAAGCACCCAACCCACCCACCCACCTACCACTTGCTGTCCCCAGAAATGGGAGAACATAGTCTGCTCAGCATCTGTTGTTCTTGGGGACGCTTCAGTCGCTGCTGCTGGAGACCACAGTGCAGGGGACACGAAGTTCCTGCTCAGACGGGCACCACCTGCGGGGCAGGGGTGCAGAGCCTCACGAACAGGGGGAGCAGAGCTCTGGCTAGACACCTCAGCAATTTGGCAAGCCAGACCCCTAAAACTCCCCCATACCCTCCTTTTGTTTATTCCTTCAGTCGTTCGTGGAGCACATTATTCTTGGGCCAGGAACATTCAGCGGCTCCCCATTGCCGACCAGATTCGGACTTCTCAGACTGTCATTTCCTGTGCTTCCCAGCCCCGCCCCACTCCAGCTTCCCAGCCACACCTCCCTCCACTCAAGTCACACCGCACACTCCCTTCCCCTAGACGAGTCCTTCCCTTTCCTTATTGCTACCTGCCTCTGCCTTTTCTCCTCTCCTGTTCTTTGCTCTCGCTATTTGCAGGATGGCGAGTGAGCCACCGCCTCCTGGAAGCCTTCCTTGACCATCCCACGCCACGACGATCCCCCTCCCCTCCCCAAGCTTCCTCGTGGTGGATCGCTGCCCCTGCTGCCACCTGGAAACTGCTCCTGGGATCCTCACGTGTGAGGTCTTAGCATTCCAACTCAGTGACAAGCGTCTAGAACGCCAGGTGCCAGCTTCCGTTTCAGCCAGGTGTCTGAGGATGAGGGCTGCCCCTGGACATAACTCCAGAAGGAAATTCAGCTTTAAAGAAATCTTCATGCCTGCGCCCTACCTCCCAGAAATTTTGATTCTATTGCTCTGGGCGAGGGGTGGTGGGGGGGCCAGAAAGGTCCAACTACATCATTTGTAGGGGTCCTTGATAAGAAAGCATAAAGAGTTTCAAGACAGTACCAGCAGAACATTAAACCGAGTGTCTCACAGGTCACAGTCCTGCAAAGCCGGTCCTGGGGGCAAGCATTTAACCGTCCCCAGGTGATGTGTAGTCAGCGTGGAGAACCACCGCTCCCGACAATGTGGGGTCACCGCAGGTTCTGCACCCCTGAGCCCCCGTAGCAGCACACACGCCTCTGCACGCCCGGGCTGCCCGGAGCACGGATATTTGTAGAGGGAATGAATATACGAACGGATGGAGAGGCATGAAGCTTGAACCAGAAAGCCAGGAAGGATCTTTTTCCCACTTGCTTTAAAAACCAAATATAAATATATTAAATATTAATATCATGTTATTAACAAGTAAATATAATAAATCTATAATCATTTTGTGTAAGAAAATAAAATATTCATATTTTAATATTCATATATTAAAATATACCCAACGTGCCCTTAGTGCACAAATCTCAAGCGTTCAGATTGAAAACCTTTTACACATGCATACATTCACCCGACGACCATCACTCCAGAAGGTTCTCTTCTCCAGAAGGCCCTGTCCCAGTTATACCCCACTCCACCCCCGGTCACCAATGAAAAGTGGATCGAATTTTCATCAAGGCAGGGCTCTCGGGCTGAGGGAGGCAGAGTCAGCACAGGTGGGGTAGATGGAAGAGAGGTGGAGAAGGCTGACCATGGAATTCCCTGGTGCCGGAAAGGCTGATATTTACACCAAATGAGAGGGAATAAGCACAAAGTTTCAGACCGGCTCAGCAACTTGCTCAAAGTCACAAGGCAAGCTGTGGCAGAGCCAGGACTCGAACTCTGATCCTCAACCCCCAAGATTTTGTTTTGTTTTGTTTTTTTAAAGATTTTATTTTATTTTATTCGACAGAGATAGAGACAGCCAGCGAGAGAGGGAACACAAGCAGGGGGAGTGGGAGAGGAAGAAGCAGGCTCCTAGCGGAGGAGCCTGATGTGGGGCTCGATCCCATAATGCCGGGATCACGCCCTGAGCCGAAGGCAGACGCTTAACCGCTGTGCCACCCAGGCGCCCCTTGTTTTGTTTTTTTTTAAAGATTTTATTTATTTATTTATTTGAGCAAGAGAGAGAGTGAGAGCGAGAATTCAAGCAGGGGAAGCAGCAGAGGGAGAGGGAGAAGCAGACTCCCCGCTGAGCAGGGAGCCTGACGCGGGACTCGATCCCAGGACCCTGGGATCATGACTTGAGCCAAAGGCAGACGCTTTACCAGCTGAGCCCCCCAGGTGTCCCATCAATGCCCAAGTTTTGTTAGCTGTTCATGACCTTGGTAGTCTGAAGTGTGTGTGCGCACGCGAGTGTATGCGCGTGTGTGCATGCACTGGAGGGAGGAAATACATCCGTAACCTCCCTCCTGCACCCTGCCTTGGACCAGGGGATGTTATCCTAAGATAGCTGGGAAACTGAGTCCCAGTGAGAGTGGGGGGAAGTGACTGACCTAAGGTCACACAGCATCTGAGCTGGGGTTTAGGCAGGAGCTTCTAGAAGCCCCCTGCAGTGGTCTTCTCTCCATGCTGTAACCATGTCTCCCAGGCAGACTTACGGCCCTCTGCCCCCTCCTTCTGTTTTCTCAATTCCCAGAGCCAACCTTTCCGGTAGCCCCAGGCAGCAGGTGGGAAAGGCCAGTACCATGGAGTGGTCCCGCCAGGGGTATCTCCTTGGGGGCAGAGGGGCACGGGCAGCGCTTACTCCTAGGCACAGGGAGATATCTGCAGGGGATCCGGGTCTGGGGTCCGAACCCCTTGCCCTCACCCGGCTGTACCCAGGTTTTGGGAATGTCTGCTCACTTTCTGCCTCCAAGGTCAGGTTGGAGCAGACCACCTAAAGGGCAAGTTGGATCATGTCACTCCCGTTACAACCCTGCCAGGGCACCTCGTGCCTCCACCAAGCACCCCCCCACCCCTTGCTTCCCCTGCCTGTCCACTGCCTTCCCCACTCCTTACCCTACCCTTTCCACCCAGCACACCCAACTCTTGCCTCTCCTAGAATAAGCCAAACCTGTGTCCCCCTTCCGTGTCTTTGTTCACGCCGTCCCCTCTCCCTGGAATGCCCTTCCCTCCTCTCCATGTGCCTCTGCCTACTTATCCTTGGAGACTGAACTAGGATCTCTTCCTTCGGAGGCTTTGCCTGGCCTCCCCAGTCTGTCCCATGGCTTTGGAGCTCGGTGCACACATCCCTGCCCTCCCACACCGCTGCTCACCAGCCCCCTTTGCCACATCCCTGCCGCGCGTGTCTTTCTGGGCAGCCTGTCTCCCCCGCTGGACGGGGGTCCCCCTGATGAGAGGACAACGTGGGCGCATCCCTGCGTGCTTGGCGCCACGTGCTTCGGGCCTGGCACACCAGCGCTCAGCGAATGTTTTCGAACTTATCTAGGGCCTCATTTTATTTAGGGCCGGGGGGGGGGGGGGAGGGCGTGGTCAGTGGTCCGGAGAACAAGGCAGCCAGGGTGCAGAGGTACACAGAACCACAGCCGCCCTCGCGGCTCCCGTTCCCCTGGCAAATCTGGCTCCCCAGCCGCCCCCCCCCCCCCACTCCTGCCTCACTTTCCTCCTCGGGAACCTCTCCCGAGTCGAGTCTCATTATTCTCGGGTCTTGCTCTCTGTACGCCCGGCCCCGTCAGTACAGTCACTTAAGTAAGGTATTAACCCTCCTGGGGGATTTATATTTTAATAACGTCTAAAAGGCCCAGAGGAACTGAATCCTGGGCACGGTGCTGGGAGGGTGATCTTAAAAAAGCAATCACACAGCATGATCGGCCCCCCACTGTCGGGCCAGGGGCCCACAGCGGCCCAGCCAGACACTCACAGGAAGCACCCTTCCCCACGGTGGCACCCAGGGCGAGTGCCGCCCTCTCTGAGGCTGGGTCTCCCCCTCTGTAAAGTAGGGGTAACGCTCGAGTTGTGGGGTACATCCCAGATGTGATGCGCTTGGCATGGGGGGCAGGCCCGGGGCGGGGGGAGCATCATTCCTACTGCTCTTGGAAAGCAAAGGCCCACTGGCTCCCCAGGGGCCCGCAGAGGGGTGGCTTTGTTTGCGGCTCCTGAGCCCCCTCTCTTCCCTCCGCCCACTCTCCTGCTCTCCTTCCCTCCCGCCCTCCCTCCAAGCCAGAGTTCCAGGGAAAACTTTGCCGGGAGACTTCTCAAGCCGTGATAAGGTCTGGCCAGAGGAAAGCTCTTAGCAACCCAGGCTCCCAATCCAGAGGCCCTTCTAATGGTTTCAGAGAAACAAAAGAGGGAAAGATTGGCTGCAGCCCAGCGTGCCAGGAGGGCTGGCTTCCAGGAGAGAGAGAGTGGGGTTTGCGGGCCTCTGCGGCGGCTAGGGTGGCAGCCTGTGGTACACAGGGTACCTGGCGGCCAGATCTCGGGGATCAGCCCCGTGGCCAAGCAGAAGGAGCCTCAGAATGCACTCCTCCTCCCTCTGCCATGGCCATGGCCACGACTTGGTGGGGGGCTCCCGGCTGATTACCTGGGGAGCTGAGCCTCTCTGTTCGGGTGCTCCCTGCCAGCTAGGCGAAGTTCTCCAAGTCTCCTTTCTAGAACTTTCCTCCGCCACCCACTTCTGAATCAGTCCTTGGCCTGATTTCTACTGGAAGCTGAGAAAAACCCACTGAACTGAAACTCACCCAGCCTAAGCTTGCCATCAACCAGAGGAGCCCCACTTTCTGCTTGGCCACTGGTGCCCCCTTCAGAAAACCTTCTGGGGCCTTGATTTCCGCCTTTGCAAAACAGGGGATCCCATTACATCTCTTTAGAGTTCCTTCCAGCTCTAGCGGTCCACGGATGTACAGGAGTAAGGATTTCGCCCAGGCAGCAGCAACAGCATCGTCTTCCTCGAAATCCCGCCCAACCTTGTATCTCACACCGGGTACCCCAAAGTCTACACCCCACCTTTGACGAGTGCCGTGAAAGATACCCCAGAACATCAGACATCATCTCTGGCCTCGGCCAGCTCACAGTCAAGTCAAGGAGTCAAGGTCAATCCCCATAACAACGTAGCAACACATTGGGCCTTTACCTGCGGCTGGTGTAATGGAGGCTGGGCAGGACAGGAGCGCTGAGAACAGGGGAATTGACTCGGATCCAGTCCCTAAAAGGCCAGCTTAACAGGACAATTCGGGCCTTGAAATAGACTCAGTCCATAACAACCTGAGTTCGTTCTCATATGCTATCATGAAGCAGGAAGGAAAGCAGCCCTGGGGGTCTTTACAGGACACATTTGTGATAATAAAAAGTTATCAGATGGACCCTCAGGTACACAGAAATCCCCTTTCCCAGAATTCCAAACTTTTCAGAATCCCAACCCCCCCCTCCCGCCGTGCATTCCTGAAAAAGGTCAGCAGGGCGGGCGTGAACTGCATTCTCTTCACAAGCAACACCGAAACTGCAGGAATTAAATCCTCTTGTCCCCTTCCCCCAACTCCTTCCTTTTCCATCAGCTGTTTCACGTCCTGGAAACTCCCCCAGATCCCAGATCATCACGCCCGCTGTTGGTTCTGAAGTCATACTCGAAGGTGTTTAAATGGTTTGCTGCAAATCCCTTAAGCCAGCCCAGGATATTCCTTTCCAGAAACTCAAAGGAAAAGTGGGTCTGAGCTTCAGGGGTGCCAGGATGTATCTGGAGCAAGGGTCAAGGTCATTTGCCAGTGGGGACTGGGTCTCTGTGCCCAGCGATGGGCAAGACTGTGCTTTGAGACCAACTTCCCCCCACCTTCTGCAGGGAGCTCGGGAGCTCGGGGATCCAGGAAGATACAGATCAAGGTTTAGATACTTTGTCTCACTTTTCAAGCGAAAGCAGGGCATCCAATTCTTGCAGCCACATTATTTGTCCCAAGCATATTAAAACAGCCGAAATAGAACAGGAAGAGGGAAAAGCAACTTTTCATCTGCCCCAAACCAGCCTGACCGAGTACAGAGAGAGGCTGTTGGAGAGAGATGAACGGGTCTCTTCCGCCGACACCGTGTGAAACAGTGCTGCGGTGAGGACCACAGCAGGGGAGAAGGGGGTGAGCTGTTGGATGAACTGCCTCACTGCCAAGGCCATGGACACTGGTGGGGGGAGGCGGCAGGAGGGGTGTGAATTAGAGACACTAAACTGGCCCCTGCGTGACATCTACCAAGCGCCTCCCCTGGAGATCCCAGTCCCTAGAGACGCAGAACGCTAACTCCCTTTTAACAGATGAGAAAACAGAGGCTCTGAGACAGGTCACAGGTCTCAGGATCATTCCTACCAGCCCGACTGAGTGGCAAGAAAGGCCTGGAAGGTTGGTACTGTTTATTTCACGGTCAGCCCTCAGAAAGCAGGGATCTAACAGCTGGTGAAAGGCTAGGATCGGCCTCCTAAGAAACTAGTATTTTATTAAATGGATCTAAATTGAGATTAGGAGTCATTCTCGTGTTCCTAGAAAGCGTGGAGTGCCACGTAGACAGAGGGCTGGACCAGATGACCTCAGACAGCTCCGGAGTCGAACCCTGAGCATGGGGGCTTCTTCCCTGGGATGAGTGTCAGCACCCACCCAGAGAGAGCCTCCCCACCTCCCCGTCTGGGCAGCCGGAAGCCTCCGCGGGTGTTCCCCTCCGTCTCACACGGGGGCCAGTAAGTTCACTCTACATGTCCCTATAGTTTTATTTTATTATATTTTCTTTTCTTTTCTTTATTTATTTGGGAGAGAGAGTGAGAGCACAAGCAGGGAGAGCAGCAGAGGGAGAGGGAGAAGCAGACTCCCTGCTGAGCAGGAAGCCCCCAACGCAGGGCTCCATCCCAGGACCCTGGGATCATGACCTGAGTCGAAGGCAGACATTTAACGGACTGAGTCACCTAGGCGTCCCTACAGTTTTATTTGAAAGACCGAGGCCCAACCCAGATAATCGGAAAGATGTAAAGACTAAAAATGGTTGTTATAATTGGGCCCGGTGAAAATATAAGGTGGAAATTTCCCTGCCAGAGCAAAGTTTCCTTTTGGAAAAAAGAAATGACCCCTCCCTGGAGCTGCGTGCAAGCCAGGAGGGGCCCTGCCCTCCCAAACACGGCTCTGGGAGGCTCTGCGAGGGGCGGCGGGGCCTGGAAAACAGAACGTAGGACCTCCATACCCCCCTGGCCCGGGTCAAGTCTAGGAAGTGACCCACGGAAAAGCCATCCTCCCATGATGAGGAAGCTGCAGGGACGAGAAGAAGACTGTCAGAGTCAGGAGGCCCGGGACTGGACCAGTCTCTCATCTTCCTCGCTGGGCTACTTTTTGCGGCTTCCTTGGCCTCTCTGTGCCCGTTTCCTCATTCCCGAAGTGGGGATAGCACGGTAAAGTCACTCGGAGGACAAGATGCGCTAATACCCGTGGTGAGGTCTCAGACGCTGGTGAGCGGGAGGCATTCCTGCGGAACTGTCCCTGACTCCGTTCCCTCCGCCTCTTACCCTCTCCTCGGCTCCTCTCCTTTCACCTGTTACCTTCTACTCATCCTTCGTGAACCAGCTTTAAAGTCACCTCCCCATCCCTCTGACTAGGTCAGGCCCTCTGCTGCTATTGCCAGAGTTCCCCTGTACTTCTCGTTTCATAAGCCCCAGGACGCTCATTGTAAGCATTTGTTTAATTTTCTGTCTTCCCGATGTGAATAGCGAACGCTCACTGCCAGGCATGTGGTAAGTGCTTCACACGGATCAGCTCATTTAATCTTTATAATAATCCTTTTAAGTGCTACTATTATCAATCCCAATTAATGGATGGGGAAACAGATGTTCAGAGAGGTTAGGCAACTTGCCCAAGAACGAACAGCAAGTAAATGATGCAGGACCATCCGTCTGGCCCTAAAGCTGGCATTCTCAGCCACCGGCACCCCCCCCACCCAGGTAATCAGGGGCCATCTCGAGAGGGCCACACACCCTGGGCATAGAGGGAATTTGCACATTCAGGAAGGTGAGGGCTGCAGGCCTGGGCCACAGACCTGTGTTCCCCAGACAGAGCTAGCTTCGTGGACATGGAGAAGCTGTCACACTAGTTTGTCCCCCAGGCTGGCCTGCCCTGCCTCAGAGGCCCTGTCTGACCTCAGACACCACGTGCGGGGTGCCCCCCTCCTCACTCACTCGGTTTACATTTTCTCCCAAATTATTTTCGTGACTCCCAGCCCCAGCAAAGGCCACCGGAAGCCTAAACAGAACACAGCCATGGGTGTCACCCTCGAGGCAAGCAGTAATTGTCAAGCACACTTTGGTGCCAGGGCCCGAGACACATAGACGGGACCCTTGTGCCTTGGGGGTGCGGGTCGGAATAGAGTCCTGGAAAGGAGACCACCGGCTGCTCTGGAGTCTGACAGCCCGGGGACAGATCACCACCCACTCCCCCATCCACGAAGCCTGCGACCCAGAGCAAGTCACTTACCCTCCCTGAGCCTCTGGAAAATGGGATTGTCTGATAACAGAATCAAGCCCCCAGAGTCAATGCGATTGTGTGTGCCCAATGGCCGCTTCGGAACTGTTACTCCTGAGATGATGGTGATTCATCGTCACAGGATGTGGACCATTAGCGACTGGATCGAGAAGGTTCTGGCTCCAAGTCAGAAGATCTGGGTGTGCATCCCAGCTCTGACCCGTATTAGCTCTGGGATTAGGGTGTGGCCGTGTTTTCGCTCAGAGACTCTGTTTATTCTTCTGTACGTAGGGGGACCCCTCCCCACCGTGGGACCCTCCAAGGGATTCGTGCTTGTTCTGTATAAAAGGGACTGTCCTGAGCAGACCTGGGGGCCTCCGCTCTCGCTTTGTTAATTAATTGGAAGGAGGGTGCCAGCCAGAGACCAATTAGGAGGTCCCTCTAGGGGCCTCTTGGGGGAGGGGAGGGAGTGGGCAAGGAAAGGCGGGTGGCAGCTTCTCCTCCATTGTCCCTAACCCACCGCCTGATGCCTCTTTTACAGCTGGTCCCACACTCCAGGCCCACAAAGGACAGGCTCGTTCTCAACAGCTTCTTTTCATGTGGAAGCCACTGGATTGGCATCTGTCCTTGCCTGGCGGGCCCCGCTCCATGCCAGCTGCTCCGAGCTTCCCAGGCTAGGGGCTGCGCGGGGCCCGAGCCTGCAGGGTGCACAGGCAGGGAAAGGAAGGGGAACAGGACAAGCTGATCGGGACAAGGGTGGGGGGGGGGGGCTGGGCGCGGAGGGAATTTGCACATTCTCTCATCTCCTGGACACCAGACAAATTCTGTGGCTAGCATATCCAAATCAGAATCGGCCCCGGAGCCAGGAGCCGGCGCTGGCCGAGGCCATGTCTGCTCCAGGCTGGCCAACCCAGCAGAGAAATGGAAAAACTCACTCCATCTCCGAGCTGCCAGGGACGGATGCTGCCAGGCCGCGGGTCTAGCCAGTGTCCACACTCCCAAACCCGCCAAGCTCAAGTCTAGGCCGATTCCACAGGGCCGGCTCGCTGTGGGGCTCCTGGGGGCCCCGGGGAGTCTCACCATTCTTTCCAGATGCCTCTGCGTGCTGCCAGAGGGGCGAAGGTGGCAATGCCCCCGGGGCCAGAGAACGCAGGGCATCGGGGCACATGTGGGAAGAAAGTAACTCATCAGAGGCCTGGAGGGAGAGGCAGCGTGGAAGGAAAGACGCTGAGGTGCTGAGCACTAGAGTATGTGGGAGACAGAGCTGGCCGGTGCCCCCCGGACCTTGAGACTCCTCACTCAGGCCTTCGGCACTGCTCCTTCCACGTGCATCTCCTCAGAGTCCTGGACAGCAACGGCCGTGGCTTCGGCCTGGCCCAGACTAGGAGCTCAGAGGGTGCTGGCCCTACAAAGAGTGAGCGCTAGCCACATACCTTCTGCATGAGAATGCCAGATATCTGGAAGAACTGGGGGGGGGGGGGGAGGTATGATGGGCGCAGGGGCAGAGAAGGCAGAAGCCCCACCCCCACCCTCAGGTTTCTGGGAGTTGGGTCTCTGCAGGAGGGGGAACTTCTCCTCCCTCGAATTGGCCCTGTCACAGGCCTGCTCTCTCCTCTCTTGTCCCAGTAAGAGACAGACAGGAAAGAGGTGCTGGGAAGTGGAATGTCTGAGAGTCCAGGCATCTCCCGGGCGGGCTAGACCCTGCCTGGGTCTGGGAGCTGGAGACAGAAGGGCGTCGTGCACCTTTCTCCTTGTCCTGATCCTGGGTGTTGCAAGGGCTCCCCTCCACCGTGACCCCAGATGCTTTTTCTTTTTTTAAATTTATTATTATGATATGTTAGTCACCATATAGTACATCCTTAGTTTTTGATGTAATGTTCCATGATTCATCGTTTGCGTATAACATCCAGTGCTCCACGCAATACGTGCCCTCCTTAATACCCATCACCGGATTAGCCCATCCATCTGCCCCCCTCTCCTCTAAAACCCTCAGTTTGTTTCCCAGAGTCCATAGTCTCTCGTGGTTCGTTCCCCCTTCTGTTTACCCCCCCTTCATTCTTCCCTTCCTTCTCCTACCGATCTCCCTGCTATTCCTTATGTTCCATAAATGAGTGAAACCATATGATAATTGTCTAACCCAGACGCTTTTTCAATAAAGGAAGAGGCTGTCCGGCAGAGGGAGTCTCCGACCCGAGAGGTCCAGGCTGCGGTGGTGCAGTGGGGTCACCGGAGTGGGGCCCAAACCCCTGTCCCCATGCAGGCCACCTTGAGGCCCCTTCACAGGGCAGCCAGGTGGAAGGAGCACTGACCAGGAGTCAGGAGCACCCAGGTTCTGGCCCCTCCGGCCTCAAACTTTTTGAGTGACTTCAGGCAACTTAGGATTCGTTCCCCGGGTCTCCGTTCCCCTTAGTTGTCAAGGGAGAGATTTGGACGGTTTGACTCCAACATCTTATTCTCTGAGGCCACTCGTCAGGAGCCCTAGAGACACATGACTTGGCCAAACGAAGGCCTGTTAGCAGCTACATGGACAGGGCAACCCTGTCCTCAGTCCCATCACATTCAGCAGGAGCCAGGGGCTCCCATCCATCAGCTAGGCTCTGCTGGGACAGGGGCAGGAGAGAAAAGGTTGACACACCAAATGAGGGGCCAGAGAGTGACCGATGATGTCACTTGTGAACCTGGAACTGCTCAGAGGGGGACGCTGGCATCTAGAGTATTCTCTTGCCCACACTCCTTCTCCTAAGACCTTCTGAGGTGCAACAGACATTCCTGCAGCTCAGGGTTCTCTGTTCTTGGACTGCTGACCCCCAGAGCTGGCCTTGGGAACACGGAAAGCACTGAGCGCCCTGGCCTCTAACGTAACAAGCCACACCCGGGAACAAGGCAGCCCAGTGACCATAAGCCATCGCCTTCCTTACCTACAAGCCCCACCTCCCGTCACCTCCAGACAAAAGCCAGGAAATCACTCCAAAGGATCTCAAAGCGGCAAAAGGAGTTTGCAAAGTCCTGCCTTAGGGCAGGCAGACTTTTCTTATAGCCTATTGACTTGTACTCTACACACTATTCTAATGTATTTGGTTCTGTTTTTCCAGCTGATGGCAGTTTAGAAACACTTTAGGACCAGAGAAGCGTTGTTCAGCTGGCATATGACTGAAATGGCAGAGAGACAGAAAACGTATAGAGAGCAGGCAGAAAAAGTCAAAGAATAAGATCATCCTGTTACTGGGAAAGCAGCCTTCGCTCCCTCAGCCCTCACCTGCCCTCTGGACGGATACTGGACTGAACCTGGGAGGAGGGGGGCCTTAACCTCCTGTGGGTGTTTATGGTCTGGGAAGCTGCATCCCTTCTTTTTTTCTTCCTTCTCCTTGTCGTTACATAAAGCAACTAAGACAGCTTATGAAATTCCACAAAACAAAACAAGAGTTTAAAACGTCATAACCAGGAATCACGCCATCGGCCTAGAAGGGCACACTCCAGAGCCCTGCATGGCTTTTTATCTCTAGTGCTACTTGGGGGAGGGGGTCCCTCCAGACGGCCTGGGCTTTATGTGCAACTTCAGCCTCAAGGAAGGGGGCTGGGGTACATGCGAGGGGGGATGGGAAAATGGAAACTGGAGGCCCATCTGTTCTCAGGAAGTGCTATTGAAGATCTAGCAGCTTGTCATCGGTTTTTTCTTCTCCGCTCTCCAGGCCCTCTGAGCCAAAGAGGCCTCCTCCGTAATCCACACCTACCCCGGCCCAGAAGACTCCAAGGGGCAGGCAGCCGGGGCTGGGGACTCGCCCTCTAACCCAGTCCTCCCCTGCCTGTCATTCCAGTTGGTAAGCAGGGACTCCACCTCCCAGACCCCCTTCGGGGTTCCTCTTCCTGTCTTATAACTAGACCAACCCCCGCCCCCCTCCAGTACAGAGAGCCCCCCTCCCCAGTCTCCATCAGAACCGACTTCCTTGCAGAAGCTATGCCAAGGCCCAACAGAAGGGACCCACGACGTCCAAGAAACTAATTGCTGCACCTCACAGATGGGAAAACAGAGGCCTAGAGATGGAAGTGACTAGTCCAAGGTCACGCAGCCTATCTGTGGCTGACTGAGGACCAGAAGCCAGGCCTTCAGACTCCCAGAGTACTGGGGTTCTTCTAGAACTCATGGAGAAGCCTCTTCCGGCAGGCTTTAAGGCAGCAGGAGGGCCCCCAGGCCCTCTTCTGCATTTCTGTTGCTCTTCTAGGCCTCCCCACGTGAACACTGCTGGTCTGTGCCGGGGACTGGCGGCAAGGGGAGAGAAGCTAGGGTTAAGGTGGGGGTTTTATTTAATCCTCTGAGCTGGCTTAAACTGATGGCACATTGGTTAGGGCAGGAGGGACATCCAGAAGGGTTTGGTGGGGGATGGGGGTAGAGGGGAGGGCGTTAGTGAATAATCACTAGATACCAAGAGGCTAGGCCTGCCAACGAGTTTAGCAGACAAGTACCCACCTTCATGAACTCTCCACCCTAGGGCCTGAGCCTCCAGGTAGTGACCCTTTTTCATGGAAATAACCCAATCTCCATCTACTCAACAGTGCCCAGGCCATAGGTTGAGACTGA
Source organism: Ursus americanus (assembly GCF_024610735.1). NCBI lineage: Eukaryota > Metazoa > Chordata > Mammalia > Carnivora > Ursidae > Ursus > Ursus americanus. The sequence goes on from NC_142154.1 coordinate 34,328,519, forward strand.
TCTGAGAGCAAACCCCAGCTCTGCTACTTACTTGCTGGGTGAACTTAGGCAAGTCCCTTTACCTCTCTGAGCCTCGGCTTCTTCCTCTTTTAAGGGGGCTGAGCACACCTTCTTTGCAGGCCTCCTGGGAAAGAAGGCTGCCTGAGCTCATGTACATAAAGAGACGCAGGGGAGGCATTGAGTCAAATCTCAGTGCTATTAATACAAATCTCATATGCTTTATCCCTCATCCAGCCCCATCCATTACTCTTCTGCCTCGGCCTGCTTGCGTCTTTGACATTAATAACCTTAATGATAATAATCCTTCCCAGCCAAACGGCATTTGCATCATTTCAAAACACGAAGCGTCCTGCCCACTGCGGGCCACAGCAGCCCTGCTAGGAATAGCCAAAACTGAGGAAGACCCTCAGCCCCCAGGCACATTTCCCTGCAACGTTTCTAAGTCCCAATTTTGGCATTGAACCCAAAGACCCTGAACAGACATGCTGTCTTATGGCAGGCAGATCTCCTAGGGGCACTGGCAGCCATTGGCTTATCAGAAGGAGCCAGAGGCACCCCTCCCGTCACCTCCACAGCTGACCCTCCATCTGGCCCGCTGCTCTGACCACAAGTAAGCTGCCCTCTCCACGCTGGCCTCCAACTCTTCCATTCTGAGAGCCAGGTGGGCAGCTGCTGGAATCTGGCCTTGGGTGCACGGATTGCCAAACCCAAGACCAAGGCTGGGCTGTGAGCTCCTTACCCTGACAGAGCCCTCTGAAAAGTGTGGGTTCACACCTTTGAGCTTTTTACTGGTTCTTCAACTGTCACCATCCCCAGGATCCACAGTATTTTCCACTTATTTCACAAGAGGAAACTGAGGCCCAAAGCAGAAGGCCCCAGCCAAGGTCATCCGTGGGGTCTGGGGTAGAGCTGGGGAGTGCGCTCAGGTCTCCTCTGGTCTCCTAATCCTGGGTACTTTCTGCAACTATCTTGGTCTGCTTTCCAAGACGGGGAGGCCCCCAAAGTCTCTCCAATAAACCTGGGCCGCTGGACCCGAGTCCAAGAACTCTCCTCCAATATGGGGACCGCCAGAATGCGCATCTCTCCCTTCTCTGTCACATTCCCTCCCCACATCTTCAAGCGGTTCACCCAGAAACCTGTCCTATCGCTGGTAGCAACTCCTGGGGCTGGAGGAGTGCCTTCTCCAGCGAGCAGCTCTGGAGTGGGGCCAGAGTCTGCAGGATGGGCAGCAGAGGCCGGCAGGTGGGGTGGACTTGCCCCTCGGATGGCCTCCCCAGGGCGACAAGCCCATCCCCACACCCACTGTCCTGCCAGCGACGCTCTCCGCTGCGCGCCCCAACGGGGGATACCAAGCAGCTGCCCAACACTGCTCTCCAGGGGTTAAAAATGCAGCATCCTAAACAAGGGTTAAAAATGCAGTCGCGGGGCGGGCCGGTGCGGAGGGTTGGTGTCCAAACCGCCGCGGCTGCCAAAGCGGCATCCTCCCCCTTCCCTCCGCAGTCCCCGGGGGCCGGAGTGACTGAAGGGACCGGGGAGAGCAGAGGAGGCGCGCGCCGCATCTTCCCGGCACCAGTGCCCCCTCCCCACGCCCACACCCCCGCGCCCCCCGCAGCCGAGGCCGGGGGCTGCAGGCGCCGGCGGGTCCCCGGCGCGGCGGGCGAGCGGCGCTTACCTTTGTGACAGTCATGCAGAAACTCCGGGGCGGTGCGGGGGCGCGGACGCGGCGTGCGGGGGCGGCGGCCGGGGTCCACCGCAGGCCCGAGGCGGCGGCGGGAAGCGCTCGGGCGCGGCGCGGCAGCTCTGGGCGCGCTCCCCGCTCCCGGCGCCCCGCGGGCGGCTCGGCGGAGCCTGGGGCCGCGCTCCGGGCGGGCAGCGCGCAGGGACCGCTCGTCGGCGCTCGCCCGCCGCTCGCCGCTGATGTCAGCCCCGAATGTGCATTTATAATAGATGAGCCTCCTTCGCCGCAGGAAGGCGAGGCAGGAAGAAAGGGAGAGGGGGAGAGGGCCCAGGCTGGGGGGCGGGGGGAGGAAGAGGGGCCGGGAACTCGCTACAAAGGAGGAGGCGGAGGGAGGAGGAGGAGGAGGAGGAGGAGGAGGAGGAGGAAGCGCACGCCCGCCCGCTGCCCTGCCCTGCGCCTGGGGCTCGCTAGCCCGCCGCCGGGCACCGCCGCTCCCGGAGCCCCGGCCAGGCGCCCGGGCCCGAGGCCTTAACCCCTTCGCGCCCGCGGACGCCACGCGTCCGGGCGAGGCCGGGTCCTGGCACCTGCTAGCTGCGGGCGCGCGCGGCCACCCCGGCGCTCGGGGGCCCCCGTTGGCCCGGGGACGCTGCTGAAGTCACACGCTAGACGGCCGAGACGCCGCGTGGGCCGAAGAGCCCGCCGGGCTCGCCCCCTGGAGGTTGGCAACATCCCTCCGGGGCCTAGAGTGCCGCGCGGCAGCGGAGAGGGGCGTGGCGGCCGCAGGCCCGGCCTCAGCTGACCAGGCGCAGGGTCGCGGGATGGGGCTATTGGAGCAGTCATTTGAATCTAGTTCCCGCCCCAACTGGCTGGCCCAGCGGGCACTGTAGCTAATTTCACAGAGAAGGAAACTGAGGACCAGGGTGGGAAGTGACTTAGACAAGGGCACACAGCCATCCTTGGCTCCAGGCGGTCGTCCTGGCGCCCGCTCTTTCCACGTCGCCACAAGCTCTCTACGGAACCCCTTATTATAAAAGCTGTCTTCTCGAGTTTGGACGATCTCTGCCCTAGGTGTGTCTGTACTGCGCTTGGGTGCCTCGCTGCTCTGGGGGAACGTAGGTGCGACCTGTGTGGTGCACTGATCCTGACCCGGGTCACACCACATCCTGGAGCTGCTGATGCATTTGAGGGACAACCACCTGAAGGTGACCCGGCAAGTCTCCTCCTTCCCGAGCACCCGAGCAGAACCGGTTTCGGCAGATACTGAACCGCGGAGACTCCGAAGAGGAGGGGTTAGTGGAGACGGAGGCGGAGGGATCTTCGCGCCCCGCCGCCCGCGGACAAGTCCGGAAGTGCTGGCTTCCTGCTACACCGCGACTGTACTAAGCAATTAACTAGACCAAGCCGACCAGGTGGTGTGTGGGCACTTGCTCTGTGGAAGGTGCTGGAGGAAGAGGGGAGATCAGGTACCTACCTGTAGCAGACTACAATAGAAGCGTCGTCAGCATCTGCAGAGCGCTCCGTGGATCGGCCTGCTATTTTTATTTTCATTTTTTCCTGTAACCGTACGTGCAAGAGTATGAGGAAGGAGTTACCATCTTCATTTTGCTGATGAGTGAACACACTCCGAGAGGGGAGGGGACCCAAGACCACACAGTGACAGAGCCTGGACTTGAACAGAAGTCTTTTTAAATGGAGCGCAGCATTCACAGCATCGTGCCTTGGCTCTGTGGATTCCAGGGGGCTCTCGCACCTGCTGCCTTCTGTGAGCTTCACACTTGTCCTGGGACGTAGATGGACAGCCACTATCCCGCTGCCACATGTTTGAATGCCTTACTAGTTCTCGTGGGGAGCAGATGTCCTGCATCTCCTCGTGCTCACGCTTCCTGCGCCCATGTTGGACCTCGTGCCTTTGGCCACATTGTTCCCCTGCCAAGAATGCCCTCCTCGTTTTTACGCACTAATCCAAACACTCCCCGCCTCTCGCAGCCCTACCTCCTGGGTGCACCCCTGACGACTCCAGCCCCCATGCTTCCCCTGTTGCATTTGGGTCTGAGTGCCTGGTGTTGTTTTCAGGAGCTTCCCGTCAGTATAGATGGTGAGCTGACAAGTATCCTGAGCCCAAGGGCATAGCTTCTCTTGCTGCGTACCCCTGGGCAAACAGTAGGTGCCCAGTGAATATTTAATGCCATTAGCAATGAATCAAGCGAAATAAACGTTTGACGTGCGGCAGAAGAAATTTAAATTAGACCCGCAAAAGCATTTCCCCTTCAGCGAGCTGTCCTGCCTCAGAAGTGGGTCACATTCCCTGTCTGGATTGGCTTGGGTTAGGTCAGCCTTCAAGACAGGAGGATGGACCTCAAGACCCTTCCAGGGACCCCTCCAGCCCTTCTTGGAAGACATTAAAGGACAACTCAAGAACACCAGTCACCCTTTCCCGATGGCTGTGACTTGTCCACTTTTATCTCTCATGGTTATTTAAAATCCCAGATTGTTAGCCTCAGCTAGCCAGCATGCCTCTTGGCACCTTCCCCACCATCCGCCGGCATTGTGCGCTCCGGGAATGAGACAAATACTTAATATCAGCTTGAGCCAAATGTAATTAGGAGCATCAGTCTGCTGCCCGCAACCCACGTGACACACTCCGAAAGCAGACAGAAAACGTTCCTGATCCCTCACATGGTGGCTCCCCCCTCTTGTCTCATCTCCCCATCAGGACCGAGGTGTGGCAGAGTGAGGACCCCCACGAAGAACTCTGCATCCCCTTGTCAAATCAAGGGTTTGGCCCATAGAAGATACTCAGAAATACATCTTCTGTGGTGAGGCTGTCTGTCCCGCAAAACCTCCCGCCCTGGGTTCCTGAACATGGCCCGTCTTACTTTGCATTCTCCCCAAAGCAGAGCCTGAGAAAAGGAGCCGGATGCAAGTGGGTTAATCGGAAGGTGATCCCAGGAAGCCGGAGTGGGACAGTGGCGCGGGGAGTGGGTAGTGAGTCTGGGAAGGAGGGAACGCCCATAGAAGATCGGTTTTATATTGTGTGTTCTCAAGGCCACTGCTGGTGGCCAGGGGGGCCCGTTTCCCCAGGGACCTCTGGGATGTGTCCTGCACTGCTTGCCAGGAGTCAGTCAACGGGCATTAATGGACAGGCTCCTCCTTTCTTGAGGAAGAGTGCTGTCAGTCTCGAGTCTGAGCTCTCGGGGAGGCAAGCCCAGGGAAGCTGAGGGAATGGGCTACAAATCGTGGAGGAAACAAGCGTGTGCAGCTCTGGCCTCCCCTAGACGCTTTCACGCCCTGATGCTTCGATTATGCTCTCTCCTTGGCCACGGATGCCTCTACCCCTCTTTCTCTGCCTGGCAAACTCCTGCTCGTCTTTCAAAACCCAGCTCAGATGGCACCTCCTCTATGCGGCCTTCCCGGGGGCCTGATTCGAACTCTGTGATCGCGATCAGTACTAAGTAGGCTTGTCCTGTCTCTTTGGATGGGTTATGACCATGTGTTCTCTCTTTTTAATCATAACCAGTAGCCGACACATAGATCAACGAAGCCAATGAGACGGCACCTTCGGCTCTACCTTGGTGACCCCTTGGCTCCGGTCTCAGCACCCCTGAGTGAGGCGTCGGGTCGCCCTGGTACCATGTTGGGTGCCACTGTACCAAGTGAAAAGGGTTTGGTCCTTGCCCACCAACATGGGCATATCCGAGACCGTGGGCGGGTGCTGCCCTGTAGGGGGGAGCAGAGGGAGGTTGCTAAAGCCATGGAACCCCAGAGGAGGAAGGTCCTGCCTCATTCATGCCGTCCCAGGACACACACATACTCCACCTGCCCCCAGGTATTTAATGGGCGGCCCTGCAGACCTCACTGCCCCTCAAATCCTTCCCCTCATCACTGTCTCCACTATTACTGCCTTCGTGCGGCATTTTCTTTCGCTTGGGCCACACCAACTCATCCTCCTGCCTCCTATCTCGTGCCCACCCATCCATTCTCTCAGCTCATGCACTCCTGAGCAAACACGCACAGATCTGCCTCCTTGAAATTCATCAGAGGCTCCCCGATGCCTTCAGGATGAAGCCCAAACAGGGTCCACCAAGGCCTGCTCCAGCCCCTTTAATCTTCAGGTTTCCTGTTTCATCACACTCGTACCCATCTCTCCCCCTTAATACCTACCAGAGTCTTCCTCATGCTTTCTTCAGATGTTGCCTCCTCCAGGAAGCCTTCCTGGACTATGACCAGGATGGCTTAGCCTCCTAGCCTCTGTGCAACTTTCCACACTCCCTGAATTTCCTTCTGTGCTTCTGCATTGTTTTGACATTTCCTGCTTGTGTGTTTGGCATCCTGCAGTAGGACAAGCTGCTTGAAGACAGGAACTGCTCCTTTTCTGGGCGATTCCAGCAAACAGCAATTCTAGCACATGGCTTCGTCCCCTTCCATCTATACAGTTCTCATGGTTTCCATTTCTCCCTTCCTGTCTCTTTTTCATTGTTTTCCCAATCTCTCTCCCCGGCTACATGCCTCAGTTCCTGGGTTCTCTCCACCCCGTGTCTCTGTTGCCCCCACCTCTCCATGCTTCGAATCTGCATGTCTGTGTCCTCCCCACACCTCTTCACCGACAGACACCCCTCATGCCTGCTTTTCCCACTCTGCCCTCCCCCTCCTTACGCCCTCCACTGCTCTTCATGCCCAGGCAGGGGCTCTCTTCTCTCCTTCCCTTCGCTAGACGTTCATGCTCTCTCTCTCCCTTCTGTCTCTCCCCCAGAGCCGTCCTCCTGCCCTCTCATCTCTGTCTGATTTTGTCTCTGTGTCCCTCTCCCTGCCTCGCTCCCTCCCTCACCCACTCTCTCTGTCCTGGTCCCTCACCCCCTTTCTCCATGGCCCCTATACAACACACATTATGTGGACTTTGGGAGGGGGCCCCTGTTCTGGGGTGTCATCCCTCACCCCATATTGGAGGGGTGATGATCGCTGAGCCTCCTGAAAGGAGGCACATCTGCATCCTTGGCTAGGGATGCCCTCAGGACCTGGGCCACAGGCTCTTCAACTGTGACCCCCTCTGTGACTCTGTGAGCTTGTGTGAGTGGGTATGGGTGTGTGTGTGTCCATATGTGTGCTGTGTATATGTGGGATGTATGGAAGGGGGTGAAGAAGAAGGAGCCGAAGAACGGGGCTCAGTGAAGGAAGCTGGGGGTCAGCTCCCCCCACCCCTGTCTGCTCTCCCAGCTCTCTCTGGGGCCGTGGTGGCAAACAGGCATGTTCAGCCACAGGTAGGGAAGGTGGCAGACACTGCAGGTGCAGCCCAGAGACAATGTGCTCCAGAAACACTGCCTGCTCTTACAGTGTAGGGCTTCAGGGCTGTGCGCTGGGGCCATGATGCCTGCGCTCGAATCCTGGCTCTCCCACACCATCTGTGCGATCAGGACAGGGGTTTGACCTCCTTGTACCCGTCTCCTCTTCTCCAACGTGGAGGTAATACCACTGGCCCAAGGAGCTGTTACTGGGTCTCAGTGAGAGAGCACTGGGGGCCGCGCATCTGCCCAAGTAGCTTGTGGTTTCAGACTCCCCCTCCAGGCAACAGGGAAGGGAGTCAAGATCGGAGTTCTAGCTCAGGCTTTACCATCGTGAGCATGTGGTTCACCAGAGCCCCATAGCTTACGAGGCCATCGTTTAGGCCTTTATAGGATGAGATGACAGCAACCCGTCCACTCTAGAACTATCAATTGGGGCACGTTTATTAAAGATGAAAAATGTTGGAAAGAATAAAAGAAAGGTGGGGGAAAAAGCCTGCCATGCCTCCAACCACCAACAGAGGGCGCGAGCGGTCCCCAATATCAAGCCACCTGAGACCTGGGGACAGATTCCCAGCCTGGAGCTCCTTTTGCCTCTCAACTTCCCTAACACCTCCATCAGTGGTTCTCAAAGCGTGGGTCCCAGAGCAGCAGCAGCTCCAGCAGGAAGCTTGTTCTAAAGGCAGCTTTTGGGGCCCCACACCAGGCTTCCCGACGCAGGAACGCTGGAGGTGGGTCCGTGGTGTGTTTACGGAAGTCCTGGAGGGATTCTGAGAAGCACTGCTTTTCAGCATAGAGTACGGTGGGCACCTGCGGGCCAGCGGCTGGGAAGGTGCTTTACAAACCACACAGGACCAGGAGGAGGGAGCTGTTTCACCTCCCGTCTCTCAGGCAGCGGCCCTGAATTTTAACCTGGGCTTCGAAATCTCAGCCGGAGGCTTTTAAGATCTTTCCACCAAAGATGAGGAGATTACAGGTAGGGCAGGGTGAGGGGAGTGGGTCTGCAGCAGCTCCAGAGAGAGGCCATGGCTCTGGATGTTCGTGCTTGGGTACTGCCCAGGGTGAGCCCCCCTTGGCTCTCCGAGGCCGATCCTGAAGACGCCCCCAGGAGTGGGAATGGCCCGTATCCTGATTGTGTCTTGGGAGAGAAGCTCTTCAAGTTGGAGGACAGGGGTGGGGCCTCAGAGACTTGGAGAAAAGTCTCATAGATCCACTTACAACCTGACTGCCCTTCCCAGATGCCCTTCAGCCCCACCAGTCCCTGATGGTGCCCCCCTCCCCCTCCAGGTCCTGCTTCCTCTGCCCCTCGGAGCCTGGATCCCCCCCCCCCCAGGCCACCCAAGCTATGCTCTGCCCCATTTTCCTCCAGATTGGCTCAGCAGAAAGTCCTTTCATTCTGAGGATCCCCCCATCACCCAGACACTCTGTCCTCTCCCTCCACTGAGCCCCTAGCGCTTACCAGCTTGTCCCTGTTCAACACCCCGAGGTGTCACTGTTGCATTTCAGTTCCCCCATCATTTGCAAAGAGCAGGCTTTGGACCAGGCGGTTACCAAGGTCTCTGCCTGCTGCAAGATTGCTCTGACTCTTAAGTCTCCAGGCTTATCTCCCCCTCATTAGGATGCCCTTGGCGTATGCAGGGCCTTGTGGAAATTTGTGTGTGGGGGGGAGACTCATGTCTATGTAAACAATTTGATTTTAAAATATACTACAAAATTCTTGGCCCATGTGGGGTGTTGTGCTTTATCAATGGAGATTTATAATAATGTGTAGAGAAAGGAAACTAACTAACTTGTTTATTTCCAATCAGGGCATATGAAGATTCTTTGTAGAATCCAAGAAACATCTTTTCTTTCTCTCTCTTTTTTTTTAAGATTTTATTTATTTATTTGAGAGAGAGAGTAAGAGTAGAGGGAAGGGCAGAGGCCAAGGGACAAGCAGATTTCCCACTGAGCAAGGAGCCCGATGTGGACTCGATCCCAGGACCCTGGGATTCTGACCTGAGCCGAAGGCAGACGCTTCACAGACTGAGCCACCCAGGCAGCCCAAGAATGATCTTCTCCTATTCACCCATCTCTTTGTATTCTTTATTGTCAAATATGTCATTCCTGGTTAATTCCTTATCTTCCACCAGGAGAAAAAGGTGAGAACACTGCTGTTACTCACAATGTCGCGCTTCTTAGAAACCGGTTGGTATTCAAACAGTAGGACCCCTTGCCTCTGTTGGTCCCCGCTACTGTTTCTTTCGTGCCAGTTGCATCATTACTGATGATGTGCACTGTCCACTGGGGCGTCCAGAAATACCGGCTTCCAATGACTTTCTCGAAGGGTCTTCATCTGCTTCATTGATGACGCCCCTCAATGCAAGTCCTACCCAACGTGTGGGAAATGAGAAGGATCGTTTGTTTTCTGGTCATAAGTGGACCATTCAGAATGCCGAGCTGTAAATGACCCATGTGTTAGGCTATAGAAGACGGCAGCGGGGTGGAGAAATGTCCCAGGTGCTCAGGGAGGTTGGCACCAGGGCAAAGGATGCTTGCTGCCACCCCTGCCACTAGGTGCTGTCGGCCAGAGGGGACGCTGTGGTCAAAACATAAATCAGCAAGAGCCCCAGCACGGACTCGCATGCAGGGCGTAAGCCCAAGGGTCGACAGTGGACTCATGGTAGCCCATAGGCTGAACTGGTCCTGAGTCTGCATGGGAATCACTCGTAATCAGGGTGTCAGCCCCGTTTTAGTGACCTCTATCCTACAAACGCCATAGCACCAGCCACCTTGTGGGAACTACCTACCCACCAGGCCACCCTCTTGGAAGTGAGGCCTGGTGACAGGGCTCTAGGACAGCCCCCCAAGTGCGAGTCCTGGAGCTCCTGGTGGAGTCATCGAGCCAACCCCACGCCTGGGGTAAAGGTCAAAGGGTATCCGAAAGAGAGAAATGGGGGACCAAGCCATTGGGTGAGGTGATGATGAGGGTCCTGGCCAGGCTCCCAGGCATCCTGCATTGGTGGCAGCATAGGCCCTGACTGGTCCGGGTACTGGAAGGGAACTTTAATTCTGAAGAAGGCACTCCACTGAGGAGTGGGCCTTATTGCCCCAGACAGATCTTCGCCCTCCTGGGAAGGATTTTGTTTTGTGCTTCTTTCTATCCCTCTCGGCCTTGGCCTTCCGTGCTCAACAGTTACCTACGGATTGGCTGGGGTGGGTAAAGGCTAGCCGGGGGGTCTCTTCTCATAAAACATGCTGTCAAGGCAGGACTTCTCGAACTTACCGAACCCCGGGGCGTCTCGTTAACCCGCAGATTCTGACACAGTAGGTCTGGGGCACGACCAGCACTCTGCATCTGCAAATCTCCCGGATGCTACGGTCTGCAGACCACACTGAGGAGCAACCCCCCCCGCCCCCCGCCAATCCCTGGTGCTAGGCTTCCCTCCAAGACAGTGGCATCTGCTTTGGAAGAGACCGGTGAAGGTGACTTGGTTGGAGGGGAGGATGCTGGGCTGTGGGTCAGGGGACATGAGCCTCGTCGCTTACAGCAGCCCTGTGTGTTTGTGTAAGAGGCCACTCCCACGGTCAGCTCCTGGAGCGCTTCTTACGGGCGGGGGCTGGGGTCTGCTCCCTGGGCTCCATGGGGCCCGGGCTCCTTTCCCCCAAATCTTACCTCCCCCTCGGGGTTGTCCCCATTCCATTACTGCTTCTCCCATCAGGAAGGCGGTATTAATTTGAGAATTCATCTGGCAAATATTTTACAGGAACTTACTCTGTACCATCTGCTGTGCTGGGGGCTGAGGACGGGGGTGGGACCCAAGCCAAAGTCCTTGCCCCCCATAAGCTTTTGTTCTGTGGGTGTGGGGCCAGGGATACAGACGATGAGCAAATTATCAGGTGAATACATGGCAGGGGGAGAAGGGTGTGATGCAAGGTAAGGAGTATGGGGCAGGGTTGGGGGAGACCTAAGGACCACAGCCCTTGTTCCAGAATTCCCTCTGCAGGGATGCTTGCTCACAGGACTCCTCAGAGTGACTTCTCTCTGCAGGTGAGACGCTCCCCCCAGCCTGCTGGGAAGGGCACAGGGCCCCCCGGAAAACGGCTCCGTAGCCTGCACACAGTGAAAGCGAGGTGCACAGGGAGAAGGTGAGTGGGAGGACGATCTGTCACCGCTGGGGTGAAGCCTTTGCCTCGCTGCACCTCAGTCCTCCCACCTGCAAAATGGGGGCAAAGCTCCCAAACACTGGCCACAGCAAACACTGGTGAGGATGTGGAGCGAAGGGGCCTCTCATTCATCGCTGGTGGGAACACAAGATGTCACAGCGACTTTGGAAGACAGTTTGGCCATTTCTTACAGAACTAAACAGACCCGTACCGTACCATCCGGTAGTAGTACTCCGTGGCGTTTACCCGAAAGAGCTGAAAACTGACATCTACGCTGGGCACCTGGGTGGCTCACTTGGTTAAGCATCTGCTTTCTGCTCAGGTCATGATCCCAGGGTCCTGGGATCGAGCCCCATGTTGGGCTCCCTGCTCAGCGGGGATTCTGCTTCTCCCTCTCCATCTGCCCCTCTCCCCCTGCCCCACTGCTCGTGCTTTCTCTCTCTCTCTATCCAATAAATAAATAAAATATTTAAAAAACCCTACACAAAACCTCCACAGGGTATTTATAGCAGTAAGCAGCCAATATTATTCATAGCTGCCCACACTTGGAAGCAGCCATGACATCCTTCAGCAGGTGAACGGATAAACAATGGAATATTATTCGGCACTAAAAAGATGTGAGCTATGAAGCCACGAGAAGACACGGAAAAACCTTAAATGCATATTAGTAAGTGAGAAGCCAATCTGAAAAGGCTACACACTGTATGATTCCAGCTATAGGACCTTCTGGAAAAGGCAGAACTATGGAGACAGTAACAAGAGCAGAGGCTGCCAGGGGCTAAGAGGAAGAAGGGATGAACAGGCAGGGCACAGAGGATCTGAGAGCAGTGAAACCATCCTGTGTGCTCCTGGAATGGTGGACACATGACATTGCACATTTATCAAAGCCCACAGAATGGACGCCACCAAGAGGAACCATGATGTGACCTGTGGCCTTTGGGTGACGATGCCGTGTCAATGCAGGTTCGTGGATTGTAACAAACGTCCCACTCGGTGTGTGCGGGATCTTGATAGAGATGGAGCCTCTGTCTGTGGGGGAAGGGATATGTAAGAATTCTGTGTTTTCTGCTCTATTTTGCTGTGAACCCAAAACTGCCCTAAAAAACAAATATCTATTTTAAAAAACAGAAACAAAATGACACAGGTCTCAAGCTAGGATAAACAAGCTTGTGCCCACGGAGACAGTTTGTAGACAGCAAGCTGGTTTATGGGTAGGAAGGATTGGTGATATTATGTTCTTAAATTCCAGCTGCGCCAGAAATCAGCAGTGGAGTTCAAGTCGGTCATTTTGACTTTTTGGGTCCCGATATCCTTCATTACAAACCAAGAGAAAAAGACTTGTTCTTTGTTCCCATCCCCATGACAACCCCTCGGAGAGCGAGTAGTGATAATGATGATAATAGGCACCATTTATGTCTAGGCCCTGTGTTAAGCGCTCTATACACATGATTTCATTTAATCCCCACAACCATCCCGATTTCATAGATGAGAAACGGAAGCATGGGATGAGGGTCAGAGGGGGAGCAGCAGGTGGGGTGGGGAATAGGCAACATGCCCTGGGTCGCCTGGCCGGTCAGTGGCAAAGAAGGTTCTGGAAGGCCCAATACTTGTATTCAACCTCCCGTTTTACCCCCACGCCGTCCAGGCTGACACTGGAGGGTGCCCCCGGGATTGGCCCCATTGCCTGATCGCTGGGGACTGGTTTGTAACAGGTGATGGTCACTGCCAACATTTCTGTAGGACTTACTGTGAGCCAGGGCCATCCTTAAGCACGTGACACACACCGTTTCATTGATTTCGTACAATAACTGCAGAATAGCTACTGTTTTTATGCCCACTTGAAGGTGAGAAAATTGAAGCATAGCCGTCAAAGAGCAGAAAATGTCAGACCGGGGAGGAGTGTGGGGACCAGCTGGTCCGAGTTTTTTATTGGACATTTGGCACCAACAGCCTCAGGTCCCTGAGCTGCTGCAAGGTCAGTTGAGTCAGGCATGCGTGAGCACGCGAGTGTGTGTGTGTGTGTGTGTGTGTGCGTGTGTGTAATGCTCGCTGTGCTGGGCTGTGGTTGCAATCCTTCCTTTTGGGACCCACCAAACCAAGAGCCAAGAGAGGCCAAACCTGGGCCTCCAGAGCCTCGGCTCCTGTTGCATTCAAATCCTGTCTCTGCTACTTGCTGGCCGTGTGACCTTGGTTGAATTACTTAGCCTCTCTGGGCCCCAGTTTCTTCCTCTATCAAATGGGGATAATGACTGACAGCAGCCACTTACCGGGGCAAAGTCTGTACCTGGCCTGGGACCGGGACTGGGCAGAGTAAGGACTCAGAATATATTAGCTGCCTCTCAGCCGTATATGGGGAATCCTGATAATAGCTGCCTTTTCGTGAAGGTTAAGTGAGTAATGTACATGAAAAGCGCTTAGGAAGGATCCCGGCACAGAGAAGGCATTGACTATTTTTAATATTAACACCCGCTTTCCTCCCACCCCTTCTCATGGGTGCGGGGCACCTAGGGCACGACCGAGGGGCGGCTTGACTTTAAGATGCAAAGTGCAAAGCTAGCAGTGGGTTCCGCTGCCTCCCCACAGTGGTGGAGGAAAGAGAGGGCTGCAGGAATTCGTTAGCACCAATTAGCACTGTGAAGCTCCCTTCTGCTCTCACCCTGGTCTGCCTCCCTGCTGGCTCGGGGCCTAGAACCACATGGCAGAGGAAGCAGCCAGGCCTGGGGGGGGAGGGGTGAGAGGGATGTTGTGGAACCAACAGCTAAGGCAGGGTGCCCCTGCAGGTATGATTCCTAGTTGGGCAGGAAGGTTCCAGAAAGGGATGAAGCGGGCATGGAGCATCAGGCAGACCTGGTCTCAGGGCCAGAGACAAATGCTCTCCCAGGCAGGGACCCTTTCTAGTGCCTCTGGCACCTGGAGTGGGGCCCATCCCTTCCCCTATACAACGAACTTACCTGTAGCTATGATCTTGCAGCGAAAGAAATAATCAAAATAGCTAGAAAAGAAATGGAGACAGTGAAAATATTATATATATATATACTTTATACATATAAGTTCATAATATATGAACTTATATGTATATTCATGCCAATAAAAAATTTAAAAATGAAAGTACAAAAAAGGAAAATAGCAATCCCTTGTTGAAGATTAGTTTCGGTGTGCCGAGGCCCACTGCATGATTGTAAGTTCTCCGAAATGAATCACGTGTTGAAAACACTGTTTATTAAAGAGAAAGTAAGTAAAAACCATGAACTTACACCCCCGTCCACACACACACACACACATACACACACACTAACAATAAATACAGCAGTTATTTAGAGCTTAGACCATCTAATATTGGCCCACCGCCATCTTTTTTTTTAAAGAGATAAAATCCACTTCTTTTTTTTAAATTTTTTTTAAATTTTTTATTATTATTATTTTTTAATGTGACACAGAGACAGCCAGCGAGAGAGGGAACACAGCAGGGGAGTGGGAGAGGAAGAAGCAGGCTCCCAGCAGAGGAGCCCAATGGGGGACTCGATCCCATAACGCCGGGATCACACCCTGAGCCGAAGGCAGACGCCTAACGACTGTGCTACCCAGGTGACCCTTGACCCATAGCCATCTTATAACACTTTTGTCTGGGTTTGGTATGAGGGTAATGCTGGCCTCCCCGAACGATTTAGTTCCTTCCCTTTCTGTTTTTGGAGAATTTAGGAAGGAGGGGTGTTAGTTTTTCTTTAGATGATTGGTTGAATTCACCGGGGAGGCCATCTGGTTCTGGGCTTTGCTTTGTTGGGAGATTTTTCATTATTGGCTCAATCTCTTCCCTTCTTATAGTTCTGTTCAGATTTTCATTTTCTGCTAGAGTCAAGTTTGGTAGTTTGTGTCTTTCTAAGAATTTGTTCATTTCATCCAGATCATGCAGTTTTTGGCGGTGTTAGCTGTTCGTATTCTCATAACCTTTTAAAATTTCTGTAGACGTGGTAGTGATGCCTCCAGTTTCATTTCTAACCTTAGTTACTTGAGTCTTAGGTCTTTCCTTAGTCCGTCTAGCTGATGTCATGTCAATTTTGTAAACTTCCCAAAGAGACAGCTTTTGGTTTCATCGGCTACCTCTACTTTCCTATTCTCTGTTTTGTTTATCTCTGCTCTAATCATTATTATGTCCTTCTTTCTGCTTGATTTGGGTTCAGGTTGCTCTTTTTACTAATTTCTTTCTTTTTTTTTCTTAAGAATTTATTTTTAAGGAAACTCTATGCCCAATGTGGGGAACTCACAACCCCGAGGTCAAGAGTCCCACACTCCAGCAACTGAGCCAGCCAAGTGCCTCTCTTTTCTCTGGTTTCTTAAGGTGTGAAGTTATGCTACTGATTCGAGAACTTTCTCCTTTCATAACGTAGGCTTTTACAGCTACAGATTTCCCTCCCAGCACTGCTTTCCCTGAAACCTAGAAGTTCTGGCATGTTATGCCCGTGTTTTTATTCTATCAAAGTATTTTCTAATTTTCTCATTTCCCTAGTGATTTCTACTTTGACCCATTGGTTACTTAAGACTGTGTTGTTTAGGGGCGCCTGGGTGGCACAGCGGTTAAGCGTCTGCCTTCGGCTCAGGGCGTGATCCCGGCGTTCTGGGATCGAGTCCCACATCGGGCTCCTCCGCTGGGAGCCTGCTTCTTCCTCTCCCACTCCCCCTGCTTGTGTTCCCTCTCTCGCTGGCTGTCTCTATCTCTGTCAAATAAATAAATAAAATCTTTAAAAAAAAAAAAAAAGACTGTGTTGTTTAATTCCGCATATCTGTGAATTTTCCAGTTTTCCTTCTTTGTTGGTTTCCAGTTTCATCCCATTGTGGTAGGAGAAGATAGTTCAGATGATTCAGATTTCCAAGATTCATTGAGACTTGTTTTGTGACCTGACATATGGTCTATCCTGGAGAACCTTCCATGTGCACTGGAGAAGAATGTGTATTCTGCTCTTGTTGGACAGAATGTTCTGTCTGTGCCTTTCAGGTCTATTCTTGAATTCTTTTCAAGTCCTTTACTTCCTTATTGATCTTCTTCCTAGTTTTCTCTGCGTAATCGAAAGTGGAATGTTAAAGTCTTCTGTTATGATTGTGGAACAGTGTATTTCTCTTTTCAATTCTGTGAATGTTTGCTTCCTGTATTTTGGGACTCTGTTGTTAAATGCACCCTTGCTTATACCCTTATATCTCTTGTTGGAGTGACCCTTTCATGAATATATAATATCCTTGTCTCTGGTAACAATTTTTGAGTTAAAAATCTCTTTTGTCTGATATTAGTATGTATAGCCACTCTGCTCTATTTTGGTCACTCTTTGCATAGAATATCTTTTTCCATCCTTTCATTCCAACCTATTTGTGTCTTTGGGGGGCTTCCAGGATAGGGTTGCCAGATTTAGCAAATAAAAATATAGGACATCCAGTTAAATTTGAATTTCGAGACACAATGAGTAATTCTTTCAGTATAAGTATATTCCATGCACTCTTTGGGATGCATTTATACTAAAAAAAAAATTATTCACTTTTTATCTGAAATTCAAATTTAACTGAGCATTCTGTATTTTATCTGAGAACCTTATTCCAATAAGAATGTAAAGACACAGCCCTACGCTCTGGAAACTTCTGATTTAAGGGGAAAAATCAGGACCTTGCTTGGACAGGCATCCACTTCAAGGGGGGAACACAATCCTTGCCCAGAGTACGGTCTGAGGGCGATGAGGAAGTGGGGAGGCAGCACGATCTTCCCATAAAGGCAAGGTGGGGCTAGTCGGGCCTTGGCACCTCGCTCCTTCTTGGTTCTTCCAAGCTTCCCCCACCCACATTTTATGGCCCACCCAGTGCCCAGCACCCAAAGTCCACCTTTTCACCCAGTGGGTAGGATCAGGGGAGCCCCAGCCAGCCGACTATGGGGGGATAAGGCATGCGGGAGCCCAGGGCACTCACAGCCCCCACACGCGTGCATCCTTCTAGACGTGTGCTCACCGTCCCCACTGTGCATGGACCTGCCCACTGGGCACTCAGTGCTAGATATACCTTCCCATGCACTCTACACACAGGACCGCCCAACACCCCACCGGAGAAACGTGTTCTCGTCTGCTCAGGCCCCTGAAACATGTTCTGCTCACACAGACACTGGCCCTGCACACATTTGCGAATGTGTTTACACTCTGTCGACCCTGTACCCAATAATAGATCCGTCACAACAAACTCATATACTCCGCCTGCCCTCTCTCAGGCTCTTGAGTGTGTGTGTGTGTGTGTGTGTGTGTGTGTGTGTGTGTGTGTAGGGGGGTGGATTTTCTCCTGCTATCTCTCTCTGGATATCTGTCCAACTTCCGCTCTCCCACCCCAGCCGTCTTCTCCGTCCCCGCAGGGAAGGCTGAGGGAGGGTGGGCAGGCCTGGTCTCCATGGCAACCAAGGACCCTCCACCTGGGAAGGAGAAGGTGCTGGGAAGCAGTGTTGGCTTTTGCCCAGGCCCTGGCTCTGAGTGGGGCTGGGGGGCGAGGGCAGTGGGGTGGGAGAGTCGGGGAGGAAGGCACGGGGTGACCATCTGGACCCAGGAGAGGGGCGCTGCGGGCACTGCCCAAGTTCTCCACAATGGCAGATGGGCGTCATGGCTCCGGAGCGGCACGGGGAGGAGGGAGACAGCCCGGCAGACATCTGCAGCCCGGTCCTCCTCCACCACCTTGCCCCCTTGAGCACCCTCAGGCCTCACTGATTCCGGAAAAACCCCTTTCAAAGCTCCCTTTCCTGGGCCCCCACCAGGACCGAGAGGTGGAGCTGTACGGGAGCGTGTGTGGGGAGCACACAAGCCCCTTAAGACCCCCAGGTCTTGAGCCCTTTGTGTGCCATTCCCTTGGGGGACGTGTGACCCCTCCTGAGGTCCCGTTTTGGATCCTCTCCCTGGGGGCTGGTAGGGAAGATTTTCCTGACGGGGCTAAGCTGTGCAAACCTCACAAGAGGGAAGGAGGCCTGGGTTCTGGTTCCTCCGGGCAGGCGCCTCAGGTTGTCCGGGCTCTGCTCTCACCCTGAATGCATCAGTCAGAAGGCCTGGCAGACTGGCCCCAAAGGCCCTGAAAACCGTCCCTGAAAGGGAGGGTCTACAGTGCGCAGAGAGAGGGGACCTACGAGCAAGGGGTGACAGAGGAAATGGTTGTTTGTAGAGCACCGTGCTTTGAGAGAGGGGAGGCTGCAGCTGCTCCTGTCCCTCTGCAAGAAAGAACTTGCAGACCCCCTCCGGGGAGTGCAGCCCGGTGACAGCTTCTAGCACCTTCCATTAGCTGAATGACAAGGCCTAACTTGCCAAGCAGCCCTCAGTAATGTGTGAGCACAGCGAGCTCTGGGGTCCGCCTGTGCACCCATGGAGGACCCCTCAGACTGGCAGTCTGGGCTCTGGGGGGTCCCTGCTGGGTGGGGGCGGGTGGGGGCTGGTGGGGGCTTTGTGAAGCTGATGTCAGGGACTGCGCTCTCCCTGCCAATCCTGCTTCTTCCCTCCCCGCCTGACACAAGTTTAAGCCTCGATAAACTTCCTGCACCCCTAACTCCTACCATAGGACCCAAAGTGACACAGATGCCGAGAGCCACAGTCGAGCACGCACACGCCTGTGGGAACACTTGGGCGGTCTTCAAACCGCGGAGTTCAGAAGGCTGTGGGCCACCCCGCCCTCTGGTGGACACCCTCGGGAACTACACCTCCAGGAGGGGAGACAGGAGGGGAGACAGGTGGGAAGCAAGAAGGGTCTCCCTGTGGCCTCAGGTGCACTGACTGTTTGCTGTGAGACGTCAGGGATCACGTTACCAACGGGGAAACTGAGACCCAGAGAGGGAAAGGATTAAAGACAGAAAAAGCTCTGGGGCTGACAACATCTTGTCACCACCAAACCTGTTTCTTCTGCACCCTTGCCCCCATCGTGTCCCTTCCCTTTTCTTGTGGGTGCTGGCTTGGGTTCTGTCAACGGTGTCCTTTTCCTCCCTTGGTAGCCAGTCCCACACGTGCATCCTTTCCTTCTTTCTTTCTTTCTTTTTTTAAGATTTAATTTATTTATTTGAGAGAGAGAGAGAGAGCTCAAGCAGGGGGAGAGGCAGGCAGAGGGAGAAGCAGGCTCCCTGCTCAGCACAGAGCTCCATCCCAGGACTCCAGGATCATGACCTGAGTCACCCAGGTGCTCCAGGTGCACCCTTTCTTACACTGTCCTTCAGCCCTGCTCCCCAAACCACAGTGAATGAGGCTCGTGGTTCCATTGACCTAGTCAGGCCACTACTCATGCTTTCAGAGTGTAAGAAGGGGGACGGGTCCTTAGTTCTCTAAGCCACACTGACCTCCAGGGTATATTGTTTTTCTTGTACCTCCAAACAGTTCTGCAGTTGTCTATGGACACTGACCGGGTGTCCCACAGATTTCACCCAATTCTGACACTCCCCATCTGGAGATAGCATCAGATCCCACAGGGTAAGGGTCCGTCCTACAGGATTACCCCCCCCTTCAGATGCCAGTCCCAAGTCCCACATTGTCCCCTGGGCTTCCAACCCGCTGGCTAGGGACCAGAGGTTCCCACGACCCCCTCCTTGGGTGTGATCGATTTGTAAAGCGGTTCACAGAACCCAGAGAAGCATTGACTTATGTTTACCCGTTATTGTGAGGGATGGGACTCGGGAACAGCCAGGGGGAAAGTGCACAGAGCGGGGTGTGGGGAGGGGCTCAGAGCTTCCGTGTCCTTCGAGCGCGCCCCTTCCCGAATCGCCACGTGGTCACCAGCCCAGAAGCTCGTCCCCTCCTGCTGTTGGACAGTCTCTATAGAGCTTAACCTGCGGCCACCACCCTCCCTTCCCCCTTCCGGGAGGTCAGTGTCTGGGTCTGAATATGCCGACCCTCTAAGCACTCAGACTTTCTGGTGGCCAGCCCTGTCCTGAGGCTGTCTAGGGCCCATCCTAAGTCACCCCGTTAGCCTACACTCAGGTGTGCTCAGAAGGGACTCCTAATGAATGCCACTCCTAATCCTTGGGCAAGTCCAAGGGTCTTAAGAGCTCTGTGCCAGAGTCAGGGGACAAAGGTCGCATCTGCTTTCTTGTACATCACAGGCACCAACCACAGTCATTGACCAGAAGTTGGCCATGAACTTCCCCAAAACACCAGGAATCTGCTGGTGACGTGAAGCTCTGATTGCTAGACCTCTTGGAGAAAGCGAGAGTCCACCCTGACAGGCTCTCAGCAGCGTCCCACATGGGGAAATGAGGGAACACGACCGATGGGATTTTCGGGCCCACGCGTGCTTGAAGCCGCAGGGAACTGGCTGTGCGTGAGGAAAGCGGACAGTTTTGCCCTGGGGGGCATGGGGACCAGAGCGCCTTGAAGTGAGTCTGGATCTGGTTCCTAGTAGATACTTCCATGAGTTCAGTCTTACCATTCCTGGAGCAAGTTCCTTAGTCATTTTTTCTTCGTCTCTGACTGTTTAACACGGGGTGGGAACAGTCTTAGATTCAGGTCATGCTTTGAGAACAACTTCAGGGCATGAGGGCCCTGCCTGGTGTTGCCCCCGTGTCCCTGCTGGCATGGCCGATGATGGGGCTGCGGGGGGGGGGGGGAGGCAGGGAGCAGAGACATCCTTCCAGTGTGGTCCCACTGCAGGGACCCCTACCCACCCTCCCATCCCAGGGCTGTGAGGCCTCCCTGCTAGCTCGTGGCTTGTCCCCCACGCTTCACCGTCCCTCCAAGGCCCTGGCTCCTTAGGGGCCCTGTGTGGCCTGGCCTCTGCCCTCTCCTGCTTCGCACTCCAGCCCTCCATGGCCACCACACAATCCTGCACGTTGTGCCCCCAGCCTGTCCTGCCGGTGGCCTAGCAGGGTCTCTCAGACCTCCGCACGCTCCGAGTCTTGTGGGCGGCTTGCCGCAACGCAGATTCCTGGGCCCCGTCCCCAGAGATGAAGCCACAGCAGAGGAAGAGGGGGGCCCAGGAATCCGCTGCAGTAAGAGCTCTGAGTCATTGAGATCCAGGGGGTCTCCTGACCACACTCCGAGATGAACGCACGTGTGCAAGGTCACTGAAGGCTTTTCGTTCCCACCCCCTGCCCTGGGCCAGGGAGCCCCAGACTCCCCCAGAGGCTGTCACTCCTCCTGCCGGCGGGCAGGGAAAATTTGCCCAGTTACTATTTTTTCTTACGCAACGGCTCCTGGCAAAACAAAGCACAGGATCGTTTCTACATTAGTGTAGGAATAAAACACACTGCAACTTTTAACCAGCAGGGATGTCACTGAGCGATAACGGTTCCTTGCCCCCCAGGTGTCCTGCTCTTCTGGGAAAGCACGGCCGTGTCTCACACACATCGGCCTACCCACCCCTCCTTCCCAGCGCGCACCAGAGTGTCCGGCACGGAACGTGCTCAGGAAATGTTTCCTGAGATGAAGAGGAGACGGCAGGGAAAGAGAAACACGCTCACTCCATGGCCTACCTGGGCCCCGTCCTCATCGTTATCTCATTTTATTCCCCACAGGACCCGGAGATGAGGGACCTGAGGCTCAGAGAGGGGAATTAACTGGCCCAGTGTCACACAGCAAGCCCGGGCAGGACTGGGATTTGCCCCAAGATCTGTCCAGCTCCTCACACCTGCTTCTCCTGCAGCCCCCAGCAAGCAGCTCGCTGGGGTGCTGGTGGCCCCATAGCCTCCTCCTCCAGACCACATCCTGTCTGGAGTCCAGGGGAAGGCGGTTGCTTTCTCCTCCTCACCCCCACCTTGCCAGCCATCTGGAGCTCCAGCAGAACTCCTGGGCCTGCCAGGCCATGGCGGCAGGAGGCAGCTTCCAGAGAGGCTGGGTTTAGCCGAGAGATGCATTATGCATGGGGGGTCCCCACTGATCCCCCGGGTGTATCCCCAAACACAGGTCAGGAGCCTGTCAGCTCATCTGTCAGCGTCTCCCCGCCTGCCCTCCCCCCAGGGCGTTGCCAGGCCCGGGCACTCACTGGTGCCTGCGGAAGGCCCTGTGCCTCCTCTACCCTTCATGCCATCCCCTCCAGGTTGGTGCCCGCAAGTACCTGCCGGGCTGTTCTGGACCCCCTCCTCCCCCGCCACAGGCCTCTCCCAGGGCCCACCTGCCCACCACTTGTAGTGTGTCTTTGGGGCTTTCCAGAGGCAAGCTCAGTCTAACTGAGCAGAGGAAAGACATCACCCGGAGGTGGGTAAGCGTGCTGCGAGGCACCTCTCTCATCCCTCCATCATTCCCTGCACCCCGGTCCCAGTTAGCAGTGCAGACTCTGAGGGCCGGCGGCCCCGGGTCAAGTCCCGGCTTTGCCACCCACCAGCTGTGTGCCCTTGGACATTCGCTTAACCTCTCTGTGCTCCCAAGTGATCATGAAAGCGATGGTGTCGGCCTCCCAGGGTTACATGTGAAGCGCTTAGACCAGTGGCTGGCTTCTTGGCAGCCCTCGGAGAAGATGCTGTTATGGGCGTGAAGTTGCCTTATTTCTGAAAAGCTGGGCGAGCGAAGCGTGGGTCTGGGTTTCCCTCTCTGCCCTGCTGTTTTCCAGATGGACGACCTTTGATGGACCTGCCCTGAACCTCAGCTTCCTCCTTGGCGACCCTCCCAGGCTTTTCTGTTGAGGATCGATCTCCGTATTGCAATTCTCTGCGTGGCCCCTTCAGAGCCCCGGTGAGCATGGAAGGGGGACCGATGCTGTGCGGAGCCCGTGTCCCTGTCATCTCCTTTCCATGAGGGAGCTAGGCTTTGTGTTTCCCTTCTCCGGGGACGATCACAGCCAACAAGAGCCATGGGCTTGTTTCCAAGAGCTTCCAAAAGCTGGACGCCTGATTCAGATACCAAGAGTCCTTGAGAGAGGTTGGCGGTGTCCTGACCCTGAGAGGCAGGGAGGAGGCCCACGGGGCCCACGAGGGGGCTCCAGGAAGTGGTCAGGTCTCTGTGAGGTGGTTTGAAGGGTGGGCAAGTGGGCAGCCCCTTCTTGCGTGATTCTGGGTGGGGGAGAAGACCTCTAATAATAACCAAATAATCCCCAACTTGGTGGGATGAGCTTTCTGCAAAAGACACGTGATCTCAGGGACATAAAGAGCAGCTCGGACACACAGTATGGACGGGGGCTTGTCTTGCTCCTCGTGCAAAGCGCTTTGGCTCTTGGAGGTGGTACTTGGGGGTCCGTTTGACCGCAGCACCCTGGCCTGAGCCGGGTAGGTCTGGGCTTTATAAACCTTCCGTTCGTGGACTTGGTGCGCGTGGTGGCCTTCTAGATGGGAGGCCGACAGCCCTAGATGCCTATACTGACATCATAAAAGGTAACAACTGACTGAGTGTGGAGGGTGGGGAGGAGGGCAGCACTTAGTCTGGGAAAGGGGAGACTCGCCTCCCAGCGATGACCCCCCACGGCCGACCGCAAGCCTGGGTGAGCCCTGCCAGCCTGGTTCCCTGCAGGGCCTAGCTCTTGTCACCTTGTTCTTCTTCCTGCCATGCACCCCTATTATCAGTAGGCATTGCGGGAAGATGAGAAAAATGAGTGGGTTTCCCTTCCTCGGAACTTTTCTTCTTTTTGACCCCTGAACCTCCTCTCATCCCTTGGGGTCCCAGCCATGAGCTACCAGGGGCCCAGGGGGAGGTGGGCCTTCCCTTCTTTCCTCTTCAAAACCCCTTCCACGCCAACCTTTACCCCTTCCGGTTCTAACACACCCAGGGCATGGAGGGAGGGCCAGATGGCGGTCTGTGACCTTGAGATTGACCCGACTGACCATGACCCATGGTCCTCAGCACAGATTCTCATGAGGGAACCCAGCCTTTGCTCCCCTCCTTCCAGACTCTGTCACGTATCATCAGAAAAGCATCGGAGGGAGAAGGGGGCCATGTCCCCCCTGCCTGACTTTGCAGAGTTGGGGAACCCATCAGCTGGGAGCTAAGTCCTTCTCTTCTCATCTGTGATGAGAAGATTTCATCAAGATGGAAAATAAGAACCCCCCACCACGACTGGGGAGTCTGGGCCCCTCTCCTGTCATCATGCACACAGATTCCTGAGCCCAGACACCACAGGACAACCCGGGTAAGAGGGAGGTGAGCCCCAGCGTCCCAGGCTGCCACCGCCCGCCCTCTCCGCTGGCCAGCCCCCGGCCCACGGCAGAGAGAGCACTGACTGGGGAGGTAGGGCTGTGAGTCCTGATAGAAGTGGGTTGGGTGGCCTTCAGCAAGGAGCTTGCTTGTTTTCCCAGCCCCCCGTTTGCACATCTGAAAAAAGTGGGGGCCTGGCCTAGCACCTGCTCCAGTTTTGCGGGGAGGGGAAAAGGCCGTTTGTGGAAAGCCCCCTCCTGTGGTTCCAGATGGGAGGGCCCAGCGCCCCACCCCCACCCCACCCTGACTTCCTGGCCACCTGGGCCGGAGGAGTAAGTACTCCGGGGTGTCTGAAGTCACCCAGTGTGGAGGCCATGTCACCAAGTGTCATCCACTGTGACCCTCCCAGCACCCCAGGAGGAAGCAGGGCTGGTCGGAGGACCCAGATTCACATGCAGTGGACTCAGGGGCATAGGGGTCAAGTGGCTGGCCCAGGATGGGAGCAGAAAGTGAGGAGCGGGCCTTGCTGGGGCGTCGGTGCGGGACAGGCTGGGGGGACCATGACTCCGGGGACCAGTGGGGAAGATAGAGCTAGGCTCTCACCCATCCATCGGCCAACAAATCTCTTCTGTGAGCTCACGGGGAAGCCACAGACTACTTTCGGGGACACAGGCAGCACCACAGGGGCCTTCGTGACACAGCATCTTCAGGGACAGTGAGGGCGGATTCCCATGAAGAGGGACAGCTCCATCTGCCCAAGGCTGGGCAGTGTGAGAAGGGGCCTCTCGCCCCAGCCCCCACTGTGGAGCAGGGTGGGGTGTGCGGTGGGCTGGGCCCCAGGCCTAGGAGGGGGGCCTCGGAGAAGCAGAAGGCAGAGGACAGTCTGGTAGAGCCGGCTGGCACTGGCAGGGGACCAGCCGAACCAGCCATTCCTCGGTTTCCAGAAATAGCACAGGGGCTCTGGCTTTTCCAAACCAGGTGCCAGAGTGGGCAGGGAGCAGACAGAGCCCTGCTTGGGGGTCCAGAGGTCTGGGCCACTTTCTCGTCCCATCTCTGGGATCTCTCTCATCCCATCACATTAACCGTGAGACCTTGGACAAGACAGGTCCGGGAAAGCTCAAGTTGGAAGGGACTTCGGAGAGAATCCCGTGTGCACACTGAGACCCCTGGGGACTTTACAAATGCAGAAGCCCCCACCCCAGAAAGTCTGCTCTAATCAGCTTGGGGGCAGGGCTTCAGCATCGGTGTCTTCATGATTTAAAATTTTTTTAAATTAATTAATTAATTTTTAAAAGGAAACTTTTAAACACAACATGGCGATGAAACTCACAACCCTGAGATCAAGTGTCGTGAGCTCTACCTACCGAGCCAGCCAGGCACCCCAGCATCTGTATTTTTAAAAAAGTTGCCCAGGTGACTCAAATGTGCACCCAGGACTGGAAAGCACCATGCTGTCTGGTCCACTCCTTTCAGTTAGAAGCACCCGCCCCGCAACCCCCCCCTCCTCCCCGGGTATCAGCCAGGCCTGGGTTCCCATCCCAGCTCTGCCATGTGCTGACTGTCAGGGTAGCCTCGTCTGACTTTGGCCCCAAACTGGGGTATTTGGTGTCGAACCCTGGCGCCCCCCTTCCCGGCTGTGGGACTTGGGACAACTTACCTGTCAGCTTACTCAGCCTGTCTGAGCCCCGGGCTCCTGACCTACCATGAGAGAACAACACCCTTTGCGCAGGGAGAATGAGAAGCTTGAACCAAAGGGAGCAGGCAAAGTGCTGGGGCTGCATGGGGCACATGGGGAGTGGGCAGGGGTGGTGCCCCTTATGCCACAGATGAGGAGAATGAGGCCTCTGCTTTCTTTTTTGGGGCACCAGGTGACTTCAGGTCAGAGCCGGGAGCACCCAGGTGGCTCACTGCCCTTTGGGTCTCAGGGGGTGTGGTGGGGTGAGGGCTAGACTCTGATCTGTTCTAGGGAGACCCCAGGCTTTGGAAGCAGACCAGATCCTGATTTCCAATAGACATTTTGGTTTATTCTCTTTTTTCTTTTTACCGTTTTTTAAAAAAGATTTTATTTATTTATTTATTTATTTATTTATTTATTTATTTATTTATGTAGACAGAGAGCGTGGGCAGGAGGAGGGACACAGGGTGAGGGAGAGAGAACCTCAAGCAGGCTCTACACCCAGCGCAGAGCCCGACGCGGGGCTCGATCTCACGACCCTGAGATCATGACCTGAGCCGAAATCAAGAGTCAGACGCTTAACCGACTGGGCCACCCCGGCGCCCCTCGTACTTTTTGTGTGTGTGAAAGTAGTATCTATTTATTGTAGAAAGTGCAGAAAATTACAGAGAAGCAAGAAAAGAAAAAAAAATCACAAAAACAACACGGAAACCCGAAAGTACCAGATTTATAGCTAATCAAGGTTCCACTTCAGCACGCTGCTTCCGAATTTCTTTCTTTGCAATTTTCTTGGTGGAGTTGTTTATACCATTAAGACGGTTGTGCATGATATAAATATTTTATATTACGCATATTTTCCCACATCATTAAGGTTTTTTTTTTCCCCAAACATCTTTTTTTAAGGCCTTCTAATCTTCCTACCGGGGACCCTGAATTCCATAACTGTCGCCCTGCTGTTCATTAGATTGTTTTCATTTCCCCCACGATAACACGGCCACGAGACACAGCTCGGTACATAAATCTTTCCCCCACATCTCTGCTTATTTCCTTAGGACCCGTTCCCAGAAGGGAAATTACCGAGTAAGAGCAAATGAGCATTTTTCAAGCTACAGCTTCCGAAGCTGCTCTCCAGACACACCACGGTCACCTCCCCAGTCTCTCCACCAACCCGGCCACCTTGGGCTCTGAGAGTGTTCTCCAGTTAAATGGCCATTTCTTTGATTTCTCATAAAAGGGAACGACTTTTTCCATCTGTTTCCTAGTCATTTGCGGATGGAGCCTTCATAGACCCTTACCCAAGACCGGGGTCACACAGGGTGCGAAGGGGACACAGTAGTCCCCAACTCTCGTTGACAGTGGGGGGAGTTGACGATGCCACACTCTCCCCCCCGCCCCCGTGCCGAGACCAGGGCTGACCCTGTCTGTGGTTTATCAGGGAATTTGGAATGAAGGGGGCAAAAGGCCAGGAATGGAGCCAAGTGCCCCAGCCCGAGCAATGGCAGTCGTAGAGTCTTAGAAATGATACGATTCTTTCGCTAGGTCTCCGAGGAGGAAAGGCCTGGGCTGGAGGGCTGCCTGAGGGAGGAGGCAAGGGCTGCTCAGGCCCTGGCAGCCACAGCATCTCCAGGTGGGCCTCCCGGGCCTCCAGGTGGGCATCTCCAGGCCTCCCAATGGCTTGGCTTTGCGTGAAGCCCTCAGCAGAGCCCAGGTGAGATTGTCCTCAGGAGTCCCACTTTCTCCAAGTCCTTGCTCTCTTCTAGATCTGGAGGTCAGACATCCAACACGAGTCTCAGGGGACTAAAATCAAGGTGTCGACACGGCTGGATTCCCTCCAGAGGGCTCTGAGACCTCCTGCGTTCCTTGCCTCGTGGCCCTGCCTCCAATCACTCCAGCCTCTCTGAGGCTCCTGCTTCCCTCCCCTAAGGACTATCGTGATACCATTGGGCCCACCCAGATAATCCGGGATAATCTCCCCATCGAAAGATTCTTCATTTAATCATATCCGTAAACATTTGCAGTATCAGGTAACATTAGGAGGTTCTGGGATTTAGAACATGGATGTCTTCGGGGGGGCCTGATTCAGCCTACCACACCCCCCTCTCCCGCAGCTACAGATGAGATGCCTTTTTTTTTTTAAGATTTTATTTATTTGTTTGACAGAGAGAGACAGTGAGAGAGGGAATACAAGCAAGGAGAGTGTGAGAGGGAGAAGCAGGCTTCCAGCGGAGCAGGGAGCCCGACGTGGGGCTTGATCCCAGGACCCTGGGATCATGACCTGAGCCGAAGGCAGATGCTTAACGGCTGAGCCACCCAGGCACCCTGATGAGATGCTTTTTTTGTGCAGACACAGCTCCTGAGATCTCCTCTTTATAAGCGCACCCACCTGTAGAACTCTTTTCTTTGTCTGACTCCCTTGGGAGGCTGAGCTGCAGGGACTGGGCTCTCCGACGCGCCCCTGGGTCCCCGGGCCTGGCACGGTGCCTGGCATGCAGGCAGTGCTCACTGAACGTTTGTGAAGTGTATGAACGGCTACCTGTCTGGCTTCTTCCGTCACCCAAAGGCCGACGGCTGGGGGCCCAGCCACAGGCAGCCTCAGCAGCCACCCAGCATCCCATGGAGTAGCAAGCATCCCTCTTCCCCACCCTCCTCTGCCCCACGAGGCAGCCACCCAGCGAGCCACTAGGTTGGGAGAACTGCTCGAACTAAGGTCTGGAGGCAAGATCGAGGATGCTGTTGTGATCAGAGAGGCTGACAATTTGGGGCGGCTGAAGCACGAGACTCTGGGATGAGCAGGGGCGAGCAGGCAGGAAATGAGGCAGGACAGGGTCTTATTCATGGTGGTGGGGGGCTCGAATCTGTACAGGAGACAGTCTGCGATGGGGGAGGAAGTGGTTCCAGCCAGCTGGTGTTGAGAAGGCTGGAGACTCACGGGCACACACTCGTACACAGCCTCCCTCGATGGGGCTGTCACCGAGGCAACAGAGGAAGCCGGTTGCCTGGCAACGAGGCCCACCTCCCCCATCCCTCTTATGGCCACTTCTGCCCCTTGGGAGCTTTGTGCCCTTTCTAGATTGCTCCAGTGTTGTGATGGGACCAGATTCCCTCTGTGTCCAAATACCCAGGC
Organism: Ursus americanus; assembly: GCF_024610735.1. NCBI lineage: Eukaryota > Metazoa > Chordata > Mammalia > Carnivora > Ursidae > Ursus > Ursus americanus. The sequence continues at coordinate 34,357,452 of NC_142154.1, forward strand.
TAGGAGAGGAAAGGGGCTGGTTTTGTGACTGGTGTGCTCGGGCTTGTGGATTTGGCATCGGGAGAAAGGTGGGTTGAGTCTGCCTAGGGGAGGAGAGGGGAACAGGCAGTGTTTCAGCCTCAGTCGTTCCTGGGTGTTCTTCCGTTTCCATTTTTACTAAAATGAAGCAAGGACAACACCAGCCTGGGAGTCAGGAGACCTGGTCTCATGGCCTGGATCCGCTCCTCACTTGCTGAGTGTTTTGAGCAAGGGACTTCTCCTTGGCTCTCAGTTTCTCCCCCTGGAACAGGAGAATTTAAGCCAGTGGACCCCCAAGGCCCTTTCTGAGCCTGACATTCTACGATTCTAGAACGTCGGGGGCAGAGACGGAGCAGACTCCAGGCCCCATGTTCCAGGCACGTCTCTGCACTGCTATCCTCTCCCCTGACCTGCCCGAGTCCGCAGCAGCCAGTCTCTGTCTATGGGAGGGAGAAGGAAGGAGAGCCCCTCGGCTCTGGGCCTTACATTCACAAACGGCCCCAAATCTAGACTTTAGATGTCATACTGGAGAAGTTATAGTCACTGTCATGTTTTATACGTGGAAACTGTTCATCTGGAATCGTAAGTATTTAAAATAAGCTGCAGTCTTTATAACTCTCATTGCCACTCTTCATTTTCCATTTAAGAAGTGGAAGCAGCCCGGGCCTCCATTCTCCCCTGTGAGCCCCTGGCTCCCTAGCTCTGGGGGCTCAGCCACTCAGCACCCCTTCCAGGGGCTCTGGGGGTCTGGGCTGCCTGGAGATAATGCAGGACCTTCAGAGGGAGTGAGGTGGCTGGTCAAGGCCCAGGTCTGTTGGCGGGGGGGGGGGGGTGCCGTAGGGGGCTAGCATTGGGGAGAAGAGGCTGGGGAGGCAGAGCTGGGGGAGGGGCTATCTCTGCTCCCTCTGCTCCTAGAGCTGGGAACAAGAGCCGAGGACAGCAAGCCCTGTGTACTGGGGCTAAGGATCTCCAAAGGGACATGAGCCACATTTGGTGCCGGGTTGTGCCTTGAGCCTGCAGGGAGAGCCCCTGGGGGTTCTTTGCTGGGTCTCTCAGTTCCCAAACTCAGAGAGTGAGGTACTTGGTTGCATGGGCTGGGGATCAGGCGCTCACACGGAATGGGTCCCTGGAGGGCAGAGGGCATCCTGGCCCTGTGCCCTCTGAACTACCTCTTTCAGGTTGTGCCTTAGTTTCTCCCAACTGCACCCCTCCCCTCCCGCCTCAGCCAATGACTCCTGAGAAAGGCTGATGGGGGAACTCTGTGCAGGGTCAACGAAGGGGCGGGCAGCCTGTGTCCTCCTCCCCTGGAGAGTCAGGCACCACTTCCCCACCCAGACACACACCCAGGAGGCTAGGGGAAGCCGGTCATCCCAACTTCTCCAGATGGTTCTGCCACACCTCTGGTGGGGGGGGGGGGTGGCCTGCAGGTGGCAGGAGACTGGAGGTGTGGGGAGAGTAACGCGGCTCCCTCTGGGGCATGGGCGCTGGGGTGGAGCTCTGGTTGTCTTGACTACAGCGGGAGGCCCTCTTTAGCCTCAGAGCCCGGCTCTGGAAAATGGGGGAGCTGGACTCTCCAGAGCCCCTTCAATCTCAGTGGACTCAGGCTCCAAAGGGACCTCCCCGCCTGCTGGAGAAAACCTTTCCACTAGCCGCTGGGAGATTTGCTCTGAGACAGCACCACCTGCTGGCCCTTCTGGGTATGACGCCCATCCCTTCTCCGGCGGCCCCGGAATCCTGGATCTCTGTCGTTATATTAACATGTACCTGTTGAGCCTTACTTTCCCTGGATCAATACGTTATTCAAGATACGTGCTATCAGGTTCCAATTTTAGGTTAAATAAGTTGCCTAAGTTGGTCAGGGTTGGGAGTGAAATTCAATGCTGCCACCTGGCTCTATAGCCCCTCACATCACTACCTACCTCCCCCGGAGGGAAGTTTCCAGAAGGGGTCCTAGGCCCAGGCTGAGTGACTTGCCAAAGCCACAGGGCAAGTCAGTGACAAAGTTGGGAAGGAAGCTAAATCAACAAGAAGGAGCATTACATCTCACGGGGCTCGTCTAAGCTTATTTGGAGCTTGTCGAACAACTCTGCATTTCCACGCCTGCAAGAAGTAGCTTCCAACCTACCTGAGGCCAGTGGTGTTCTCCACACAGAGCTCCCAGCTCCAAGCACACCTGGGGTGTGGCAGCTCTCTTATCCAGCTCGTGGCCGCCTCTACCAGCACTCAGGTGCGGAAAACCTAACAAGTGTAGTCTGCCCACTTGCCCCCCCCCCCCCCCGGAAGCAGGAAGCAAGGAGCTGACCACGATTGAGAGAAGCTAAGTGTCTTGCCCCTGACTTGTCACCGGAAGTTCCCTGGTATTGGCCCAATTGCCAGCTCAGAGCTTTTCCTATTCCCTCCTCCTGATGAACCCGTTGTCCTGCTCACCCCTCCTCCCCCCCCCAATAAGGCCCAAGCTGGTTCGGCTGGAGGCTGGCCAAGGGCCAGAATGGGACCAGAGGGATGGAAGTGGAAGCCCTTGCCCAAGACAGCGGGAGGTTTTGGTGCCACAAGAGCAGACACATTAACACGGCCTACTCACCTATCAACAAACCAGTTCAAAAGACCGAAAACCAAGCGTGGGAGGTCCAGATAAAAAACATTCTAGAAGGGAAGACTGACAGATGAAAAAGTGCCACCAAACTCTCCGGGGGCTACACACTGCACACAGCAGGGTGTCCTCGGTGGGGTGACATCACAGGCCCACGTCCAGGGACAGAGCTATACATACATCTGGCGTATATATATATCCCTGACCAACACACTGAAAGTGGTTATTTCTGGGTAGAAGGATTGCAAATGATTTTTCTTATTCTTGACTTTATGTATTTTCTAATTTTTCTGCAAAGAATTTGTATTGCTCATGTAACAAGACCAAAAAATTGATTTGTAAAAAGGAAGCATGGAGGAGAACGTCTTTATGATTTGAGGAAGGAGAGAAAGAATTTCTTAAACAAACTGCAAAAAGCATAAGCCAACAAAGAGAAGATTAGTAAGTCAGACTGAAAATATTTGCCATTCATAGAACAAACAAGGGATTAGGATATGCTATAGGAAGAACTCCTAGCAATCATTAAGAAAAAGGTAAATAATCCAAGATAAAAATGGGCTAAGAATACGAGAGGCACTTTGCAGACGAGGACACCCAAGTCATCAATAAACACATGAGAAGGTGCTCAGCCTCACTGGTTGGAGCGTTTCTCATTCATCACAGCGGCGGAAATGCAAGTCAGAATGTACTGAGAGTCCTGGCAAAGATGAGGAGGGTGAATACTCTCACTGGCTGCTGGAAGGAGTACAAATTCGGAAGGCCACTTTGGACAGCCATCGGGCAGTCAGCGGTAAACTTGAGAGTGCCCACAGCAGCTTCCTTCTGAGATATATTGCTAGAGAAACGTTCGCCTCCACGCACAGGGGCGTGTGTTCGCTATGGGGTGCTGGAGCCAACTCGTACCAGCTCGCAGGACCCCAGGATTCCAATTCTCCCCAGCTCTGCGTTGGGTGGCATCACATCAGTAGCCTGAATTCGGTCGCAGCCAGAGTATTTACAACATGGAAATTAACAAACACTACAAAGCAGGGCTCTTTTTTTTTTAATTTAATTTTATTTATTTGAGAGAGAGAGAGACAGCCAGCGAGAGAGGGAGCACAGCAGGGGAAGTGGGAGAGGGAGAAGCAGGCTCCCAGCTGAGGAGCCTGATGTGGGGCTCGATTCCAGAATCCCGGGATCACGCCCTGAGCCGAAGGCAGACGCTTAACGACTGAGCCACCCAGGCGCTCCCCTCTTTTTTTTTTTTTTTTTTTTGAGAGCTGGTGGTTAAACATTTACCAACATGTCCACAACAAATATGTTCTTTGCAGCTTTGATTTCAATCGAAAAGAATATGGGCTAATTTACATGTCCATTAACAGAATAGATAAATAAGGTGTACAGAAATGATGGCATAATGTACAGAAATGAAAAGAATCAGATTTAGGTGTCAACATGCACTGATCTCAAGAACATACGGTGAAGAGGAAAACAACAGGTGACTGATCGAAATGTTCAGTAAAATACGGCTCTGGAGATTAAAAACACTAATCAATATTTTGCATGAGACATATGTCTACGGGAGGAGTCCTTCAGGGACTCCAGTTACATGTACAGAAGCCTGCTGGGGCTGCCTCACAGATCACAGAGGGGCTGTTCATTATTTTTTTCTCTTGTTCTCCATTCATTCATTTTCTATTATTATGCCTTTAAATTCACAAGTCCTTTTCTTCTGTGGTATCTAGTCTGCTGTTAATCCCATCGAGTGTATTTTTCATCTTAGACATTATTTTTTTCATCTCTAGAAGATTGGTTTGTCCCTGGGGCGCTAGGCTGGCTCAGTAGGTTAAACAGCTGACTCTTGATTTCAGCTCAGGTCATGATCTCAGGGTCGTGAGATCAAGTCCCGCATCAGGCTCCCAGCTCAGCTTGAAGTCTGCTTGGGATTCTCTCTCTCCCTCTCCCTCTGCCTCTCTCTCGCTTTCTCGTTCTCTCAATAAATAAATAAATAATCTTAAAAAAAAAAGAAGTTTGGTTTGCCCCTTTTTGCATCTTCCATGTCTCTACTTAACATATTTATTTTTTCTTTACCATCTTGAACATATGGAATACAGATTTAATAACTGTTCCACTGTCCTTGTCTAAGTTTATCACCCATATCATTTCTGGATCTGTTTCTATTGACTGATCTTTCTTCTCATTATGAGAAGAAAGTCATATTTTCCTGCTTCTTTGCATGCCTCTTAATTTTTTATTGGATGCCAGAATTTTACCTTGTGGGTGCTGGATATTTTCATACGACTTAGATGTGCTTAAGCTTTGTCCTAGGGAGTTACATGGAAACAATTTGATATTTTTAAAATTCAATTTATTTAAACAAAAAAGAAAAAGCAACAAAAAAATCCAGTTCAACCATATCTCATTTTTTTTAATTTAATTTTATTTATTTATTTGACAGAGATAGAGACATCCAGCGAGAGAGGGAGCACAAGCAGGGGGAGTGGGAGAGGAAGAAGCAGGCTCATAGCAGAGGAGCCTGATGCGGGGCTCGATCCCATAACGCTGGGATCACGCCCTGAGCCGAAGGCAGCCGCTTAACCGCTGTGCCACCCAGGCGCCCCTTACCATATCTCATTTTTAATTTAACTTTTTTTTTTTTTTACCATCACTTTCCCTTTGCTGTAATCTACTTCATTTTGTATCGTATTTAAACTTATAAAGTGATTTGAGACTTTTTTTGGAATAAGACAGGTTATAAATCAATGTCTTTTTCAGATCCATCAGATAAAGAAGATGAGATCCAACAAGAGAGGAAGAAGGTATCCTGACTGGTTGCCGGAAATACTAGCTCATATTTGTAGCTTTTTTTGTCCTGGTGTAAAGAACCGCGTGATGGAGTGCACAGGGGGCCGACAGTAGCTGAGGTCAAGGCCAAGGTCAGTGGAAGGCATAACACCAGAGAGGGGCAGGAACAAATCCAGAGCAAGGACAAGCAAGGCAACATCCATTTGTTCACTCATTCAATCATTCATTCGATAACTACTAAGCACCAGGCAGGGCAGGCGAGCCAGGGGTGGGGGTCGGGGGCAGCAAAGGCTCTAGATACCCCAGGCTCTAGAATTACCAAAACCCAGCTTGGGAGGATCTGGGCTAGGGGTGGCCGATTGTTCCCATCTTGACAGGACTCCTCCAGGTCCCTGGAAACCCGGGAAGTCCTTGGGGGAGCTGAGCCCGGTTTCGATCTACAGAAACTCATTCCACATACAACCCAAGTGAGGAAATGCGGAAAATTGCAATTGGATGGCAGAATCTCAAAGCCACGTCCTGGGAGGTCTTGGAGCAAACGGCTCAACGTCTCTGAGATGGGTTTCTCCGTCTGCAAGATGAACGCCACAGTTCCTTGTGTGGCCAACCTCCTGGCAGGAAACGCGGAGGGGGAGAGGACTGGAAAATAAGGGACAATCAACAAAAGAATGGCTCTGTCTTCAGAAAAGAGCCTCGAGTCCATGTTCTGGAGGGGCGGCACGCACAATTCGCTGTTGGCATCGTGCACTGGAAAAATGAGTGACATGAGTTGGTGGAAAAGGGGAGAGCAAGTGGGTTGAGGTTGGGGGTGTGGGAGACCTCGTGCTGGGGAAGCGAGACCTTGTTGGAGGAGATGCCAAGTCTCCGGGTGGCCACTGACCCTGACAGGCTTTCTGGGCCCTGGCACGGCCAGGCACCACTTTCCTAACCACAGCCTTGGGGCTGGGGCCTGGGGGACGTCTGGAACTGAACTTGGGAGGTGACCTCGGCTCCTGCCGCCCCCATGGGATGCCCACAGCCTGCCAGACAGGCCTGGCTCTTTACCCTACTGAACTGGACGAGGGGATGTTTCTTTCCTGAGAAAGAAATGTTTTGTCCAGGGCCTAAGGACGGGGAAGCCTCTCTTGCTCCTTTGAAGGCAGCCCTGGCTCTGCTCTGTTCCCCTCTCCCAGTATTACCAACTCCTTGCCCTGTTCCAGCAGGCTCCAAAGGGAGGAGGGCATAAGCCTGGTGGGGAGCACTAAGCCTTCACCTCAGGGAGGTTTGGGGATGGTGGGAAAGGCCAGTGGGGAAACCCCATCCTCTAGCTCAAGAACTTTATTTTTTTAAAGATTTATTTATTTATGAAAGAGAGAGAGAGAGCATGAGCAGGGGGAGGGGCAGAGAGACACAAGCAGATTCCGTGCTAAGAGGGGATCTGGATGCAGGGCGCAATCCCAGGACCCCAAGATCATGACCTGAGCTGAAATCAAGAGTCAGACGCTTCACAGACCGAGCCACCCAGGCGTCCCATCTCAAGAACTTTAAAATGCAGAGAGGAGACGTCCCCAGACGGGCATGCAGTTCTAGCCTATTCGAGTTGTATTCACAATTCAATTCAAAGGATTGAATGGACCACCTAATGTGTGCCAGGGGCTCAGGTGGGGAGGGTAGGAAGGCCACCAACTTGGAATCAGGCAAACTTGACATAATATTTCCAGCCGCAAATGCTTTTCCATATCAAAACAATGAAAAAGCGAAAACAAGTGAATTGACCCCCCAGATTGAAAAGTCTGGGGGGAGCCCAGGAAGGCTTTGAGGCCAGGGTTTCACTTCTTTGTGCCTTCTTCCTTGATCGAATATCCTATATGTGTCAGGCATGGTAAGCTCGATTTACCAGGACACCGTCAATCCTCACACCTCACACCACCCCATGAAGGTGGGACTCTAATCACCACCAGTTCACAGGGCACAGGACGAGTCACAGGAAGGTTACAGAGCTCGTGGATGATGCAGCTGTCTGAGCTTATCAACTTCACGAGTATCGTGCAATGTCTGCGGCGCCGGGGCCCTGCGCCAGGCATGGGACGGACAGAGCCCGGGGATGTCTCCCATGTCGTCCCCATCCTCTAAGCATTCAGGGTGCAGTTGGCGTGGGGTGCCCTCCCCCTTGTCCCCCCAGGGAGCCCAGCTCAGGTGCTCTCCCCCAGGCAGAAGGCCCACTCCCGCTCTCCGTTCCCACGGCCTGGACTCAGTTCTGTCCCGCGGTGTCTAGTCACTAGTTTACCTGGTCCCCTCCCCTACTTGTAAGAGGGCTTCTCTAGTCCTGGGCATCTGTGTGTCCCCAGCAACGAGCTCAGAGCCTGGAAAACACGAGGGGTTCAGTGCATGAGTGCCAGGTGGATGGGTTGATCAGTGGATTAAATGACGACTAGTGTCTCGGCGCACAAGCGACACACGCACGCACGTGCACACACCACGGCACCTTGTTACACGTTACCTCTCATTACTCTTCTCAGTAATCCTCTGACCAAGGCACCATCATTATCTACCCTCTACAGATGGGGAAACTGAGTCACAGAGCGGTCCAGCCGCTTGCTCAGGAGGGGTAGAGCCAGGGTGTGGACCCCACCTCTGCTCTTAACCACCTCCCTCCACAGTTGGCTGTCTACAGCGGGGGCCGCAAGCGCCTGGCTGGGCTGGCGTGGTCGGCAGGGTGGGGCCCGCGTAGCCCACAGACAGAGGAAGTGGGGAGGATATGCCGGGGGAGAGCCGGTGACTTGTCCAGAAGGCTGACTGTTCAGATAGACGGTCGGGGAGAGGGAAGGGCAAGGATCCAGAGTTGCAGTGGTCCTTTGTGCCCTCACCTGGACGGGCACCGGAGGCCGCCGGACAGGAGACTGCAAAGGCAGAGGTGGGAACACCGGGTTGGCTCTACAAGCAGGATGGCTGCGGAGGGCTGGGGAGAGGCCAGGGCAGGATTGAAGGGAGAGTTGTCCCAAGGAGGAGGAATGGAAGCCCTGAGCTCAGAGACAGGCACAGGGGCTGGAAAGAAGGCAGGGATTCAAGAGTCAATACAAGGGAAGGCTCCTTGGAAGCAGGGCAGAAAGTCTCCATGGGAACCATGGACTCCACCTCTGGGGAACTGGCCTTGCTGGCCTTGGAGTTGCATTTTTAGTCACTCCCACAAGCCCCTGGGGTGGAAAGGTGGGGGTGGGGATCCACCAGCCCTTGGATGCTTTCAGTCTCTGTGTCTCTGCGACGACGTCAGGAATGGTCTCAGACACCAAGATAAACAGCTCGTTGACCTGGCCCAGGCCTGAGAATGATGCTGATAGAGCCTGTGAATCAGCCCCAGGCTCCAGTCCAGGACAGAGACGCTTCCCAGCCAGCGGGAAGGGAACAAGCCAGTCACTGTTCTAGAAATTTCCATGCACGTTATCCTCCTTTTTGAGGGGTGAAAGCTGAGGGCTACAGAGGGGGACAGGACTTGTTCAAGGTCACATAGCCAGTACGCAGGACAGCCAGTGTTGGAGCACGCCTCTGCAGGACCTAAGCCCAGCGTCACAGTGCTCGTGGCTGTTTCTGGCTCACAGTGCCTCTCCCTCCCCTGAAACCTGCCTCAGAGATCTCCACCAGTCCGGGGGGATGCTTTCTCGATTTGCACTGCCTTGGAAGGTAGGCGTTTCCCTTGTTCTACAATAAAATCTGACAACCCAGGAGAAAGTCTGCGACAAGCTCTTTCTTGTTAAATACGCAGGGGGTGAAGCGTTATTTAACACATCACATATTGACCACTGATTATCGAAGAGGGAGCCAGTGTAGGCAGTACACGAGCAGGTGTTAGGATGGGTCAACAATATTCCCATTTCCCTACTTCTTGGTATACGGTAGGCAGGAGTGCACGTGTCTGCTCTCTTTGGAAGTGGAGGGAAGCCATCTATCTTGCCCTGGCCTATGGAATGTGAACAGAGAGACGAGAACCCTTCTGGGAGGCTTTAAGAGCCAGTGTGCCGTTTCGGGCAGGTGTTCTTCCTGCTCCGCAACTATGAGAGCCGGTGAGGAGATCGGTGGGCCGGGCTGCTGAGGGACGACCCCGAGGAAGGCCCTTTCCTTCTGGCCCACAGTGGGCGTGTAGTGTGAGCCAGAAGTAAACTCTTGTTCATTTGGGGGTTGTGGCTAGCATAGTGCCGACTAGCCCATTCTGACTGACACAAACATTTGTCGCCGGAAGTGGAGTGCTAGTGAAACAAACAAAAAATGAAAAGATGTGGCGTTCTGTTAGAGGGTCAGTGGCAGGCAGTGAGAAAACCAATGCTGGAGGCTGGCAAGGTGGGGACCCTTGCAGTGGAGAAACATTTGGTAAAACTATGACCTGTGGTCACTTGGAATGTACCCGAGGGAAAGAAGTTTGAAGACAGAACATTAATAGTGTGATCTTAGCGGTGGCTGGAAAAAAGTGATGAGCTCAGAAATTACGCAGTTAAGGATGGGTCAGGTTAATACATGGGTGACGACGGGAGGGTGAGATGTGGAACACTTGGGGTCTTCCAATTCCAGCCAAGACGGGTTAGCGGACTGGATTCACCAGCCCACCTGAAACAACTAAAAATATGAGCCAATGGATTTCAAGACACTGGACGTCAAAAAACACAGAGCAGTGATCCCCAGGACCTAAGAAACGAATGAGATCAGTCCTGGGATTGCCCCATCCTGCGGCCCCGAGAGAGTTTCCAGGCCACAGCGCAGGCGGAAGAAACACCGGCAGATCCCAGCAGACTCCCTGGGTTGAGAAGACAGAACTGAATTTAGGAAGCTCGACGCAGGCAGAATTCATAGGGCACAGAGGACAGCTAAGAGAGCCACAGAGAAGGACCTCCAGAGATCCACAGAGGCTCCCCGTCAAGTCTTCCCAGAGCACTGAGAAGCCCATGCATGGAGGAAATGCCATGGGGACCAGGGAAGGAACGATCTGGCACGATTAGAGGGAACAGTGGAACTCCCCCAGGGCCAGTTCTCCAGCGAGACTGAACAATCCATAATTCACAGGGCACTGGACAAAGCACTCAGAAGGGTCTTGCTTCTGTCGTCGGGGATCGTTAGTTCTAAAAGGTGTCATTTTGATAAAACAAAATCACCACCGGCACTAGGACTATGGTACTGACTGCAGTGATACGGATGCCTTTGGGTTTGGCATATTATGATCTTGTGTAATGATCCAACTCTTCTGTCACTTTTCCCCTCGATCCAAACTACTTGAAAACCTTTGTTCGCTCAGCCTGACATCATTCACTATAAACCCGTCGCCTTTGTGCTATGCCTCTCCCTGGCCTCATGAGCCCTTGAAAATAAAACAGTACTACTTGGTGCCCACAAGACTCTCAACTCAAATGAAAATTAGGGCCCTAAAAGCACATGATGATACTTAGTTATCAAATGTTTAAATAGATCCATGATTTTCAAGGTGCCAGCCACTTTGTAGGTTCCTGAGAACTCTCAGGGGCTCTACAAAGTCAAAAACTATTCTCCTAATCACACGAAGACATAATTTTTCCTTTCACTGGGTTGGAATTTGCAGGGCTGGAGGAAAAGCAAAGGTGGGTAATGAGGCTGGTGCTTTAGCATAAGTGGGCATAAGAGCGTCTGGCAGTGTTAGCGGTCATCGCTGTTGCTTTCCACCACTACACCCTTGCACTGGAAACAAAGAGGTCAGTTTGGCTTAAGAATGTCCTCGATGAAGTGGTACAAATTATTCATTTGATTAAATATTGAACCTTGAGCACATGCCTTTTTAATAGTCTGGTTCTGTGTGACAAAATGAGAAAAATGCATAAAGCATTTCTGCTGCCAGAAAAGGATGGGGATTATCTAGCGGACAAGGACCCGTGTGATGGATTGAACTGTGAGCTAAACTTAGACACTCTTTCATGCAACACCATTTTTACTTGGAACACGGAGAAAGTATAGTTACCGAGGCTTGTGTCTTTGGCAGACACAATCTTGAAAATGGATGAAATAAGCCCACCGCTTCAAGGACAAGAATTGACATGAACCGTTACCAATTGTAAAAGTCAAGCTTTCAAGGGCACATAAGAATTTGGGAAAATTTGTATTTGCCACTGTGAGATCGACAGCTTTGCAATACGTTGGAATTGGTTGTAATATTAAAGAATGTTATTTTTTATTTTGTATAACGAAATGTATCAACATTTGGAAGATCTAAATAACTCAGTAAACTAATAGTTTCCAAATGCTCGGTGCATGATGTTTTTTTTATTATTTTTAAAGATTTTATTTATTTATTTGACAGAGAGAAAAAGAGCCAGCGAGAGAGGGAACGCAAGCAAGGGGAGTGGGAGAGAAAGAAGCAGGCTCCCAGCGGAGGAGCCTGATGCGGGGCTCGATCCCGGAATGCCAGGATCACGCCCTGAGCTGAAGGCAGACGCTTAACGACTGTGCCACCCAGGAGCCCCTCGGTGCATGATGTTTTAAGACCAGGCATAGGCAAAAGATGCACATAGAGTGCAAGGTTGACAAGTGGATTTTAATGAAACAGAGAATGAAAAGTCCACTGATATGATTTCGGATTCCTCGCTGCAACAAACCTGGTGAGGTTTTTTTTGTTTTTTTGTTTTTGTTTTTTTTGTTTGTTTGTTTTTTGCTTTTTCCTCGGCCCAACATGGGGCTCAAGCTCACAACCCTGAAACCAAAAATCGCACACTCCCCTGACCGAGCCAGCCAGGCGCCCCTCATTGTAACTACCCTTTAAGAAATGATCACTTGCTGAGCTTTACTGTGTTGGCAACACAGAATATTCACAGTCATCTTAAAACCTTAAAATACTCCTCCCTTTCCCAACTACATGTTTATGTGAAGTCAGATTTTCTTAAAAAAAAAAAAACTTTTAAAAACAGCTTTATTGAGATATCACCGATATATAAAAATTGTATATATTTAAGGTACACAACTGGATGTTTTTTGTTGGTTTCTTATTTTTTAACTTTTTAAAAATTTTTTTATTTACTTATTTGCAGAGAGAGAGAGTGCGCACAAGCAGGGGGGAGGGGCAGAGGGAGAAGACTCGCCGCTGAGCAGGGAGCCGGATGCGGGGCTCGATTCCAGGACTCTGGGATCACGACCCGAGCTGAAGGAAGACGCTTAACCAGCTGAGCCACCCAGGTGCCCCTGGATGTTTCGGTGTACATATTCATTGTGGAAAGGTCACCACAATCTAAGGTATCTATCACTTTACATAGTTACCATAGTGTCTGTGTGTCTGTGTGTGTCTGTGTGTGTCTGTGTGTCTGTGTGTGTGTGTGTGTGTGTGTGTGTGTGTGTGTGAAGCAGATTTTCTTCAGATACTTCAAACAAAAAACATCAAAATAGATTGACTGCAGACGTCGATACAAAAGTCCAGCTGTCTCTCATGAAGTCAAACATCAAAGGACATTTCAAAAATTTCAAATAATGCCACCCGTTTCGCTAATTTTGTTTAGGAAAATACAGTTATTTTCTTAAAATGCATTATGTTGATCGTTGTTATTTTAAAATAAATTCATATGACAAACATTTCTCCGTCTTTCTAGAAGGGAATTGTGGATAGACATAGGCTCATATATGCCAGTTATCAATTTACTGACTCTCAGTTCTAAATTTATCCTTCACTGCCAACTCTGCAAAAATGGAGCTGAGCCCTTTAAATATTTTTTTTGCTTTGCCAGCTGCCACAAGGCTAAACTTTGCCAGTAGAGGGTGCTAGAGACACTGCAGGAGGCCAGGGCTTTCCTTTCTGGTTCAGCCTGTTCCTCTGTGACTACATTTGCTCTTGGTCCCAGAGCTATCCCTTATGCTGTAGCAGCCTCCGGATCTTAAGCAGCATAATGAAATTAAAATGTAATGCAAATGCTTGAATGTAGGCACAAAAAGTGAAACAGAAGAGTGGGATTGCACAGGGCGCCTGGGTGACACAGTTGGTTAAGTGCTCAGCTCTTGATTTCGGCTGAAGTCCTCATCTCGGCCCCGCATCCGTCTCTGTGCTGGGCGTGGAGCCTGCTAAAGATTCTCTCTCTCTTTCCCTCTGCCCCTCCCCTGCTCATGCACGTTCTCACTCTTTCTCTCTTTCTCAAATAAATAAATATTTTTTAAAAGAGTGTGATTGCCATTCTGTGATATCATAACTTAAAAAACCAACAGTTTTCCAAACCATCAATATCTCGGGACCTTAGTGAGCTCGCCAAACAGAAATGAGGACCCCCAGCTATGTGTCTGATGGGACAAAGGGAGACCCAGGTCTGTGAGAACTTGCAGGCTGCTGTAATGACACCTGGTCCCCTCCTCAGGGGTCCCAGTGCCCTGTCCAGAAGGTCACAATGCTGAGAACTTAGAGTGAACTTGAAGACCAGGCTTCAATCAAAATAACAACCAGAACCAAAGTGGGGCCAAATCAGCTGGGGTGATCTGACGGTGCAGAGGAAGGGGGAGTGCAATCCGGGAGTGATAGCAACCAGAGACTCCAGCAGCAGATGCCAGGCACAGCCCCAGGACCTCCTCACGGTCACCACCTCACTCAAGACTAGTCCCTCTGCAGCTAGACTCGGTATGTAGGGAGCACTGCACGAATCCAAAGACCCATCTCTCTCCCAGCTGCCACACCCTGTACATTTTTACCTAAGGAAACCAATCATTTTATTTTTTTTTAAAGATTTTATCTTATTTGACAGAGAGAGAGAGCACAAGCAGAGGGAGCAGCAGAGGCAGAGGGAGAAGCAGGCTCCCCACTGAGCAGGCAGCCTGATTCAGGGCTCGATCCCAGGACCCTGAGATCATGACCTGAGCTGAAGGCAGATGCCTAACTGACTGAGTCACCCAGGTGCACACCAAGCATTGCTTTAAAAAGACTAAATTAGGGGCACCTGGGTGGCTCAGTCGTTAAGCATCTGCCTTTGGCTCAGGGCGTGGTCCCAGAATCCTGGGATCGAGTCCCCCATCGGCTCCTCCACCGGGAGCCTGCTTCTTCCTCTCCCACGCCCCCTGCTTGTGTTCCCTCTCTCGCTGATTGTCTCTCTCTCTGTCAATAAATAAATAAAATCTTTAAAAGGATAAATAAATAAAAAGACAATTTTATGCAATTTAAAATTACTGGGGTAGATTAAATTGTAACATTTCTTGCCTCTGTTACCCAATGGATAGTGACTTGAAGGCGATCAGATCAATTATTGGGAAAGAAAAATGAAATTATATATTTCTCTGAATATCTGGAGATAGCACAAGCAAGTTTGAGACCCTGCTACCTGGACATATTTTATCTTGCCCCACTAAATGGTACCCAACCTATGGGCAAGACTCTCTCCCATGGCAGACATCTGATACATACTCGATACATACTTATTATTTGAAGTTACAGAACCCTGACCATGTATTCTATAGAACGAATTGGCAAGCTTTTTCTGTGCTGGGCCAGGTAGTGAGTATTTAAGGCTTTATAGGCCACATATGGTCTCCATAGCAACTACTTAGCTTTGCTGTTGTAGTGTGAAAGTAAACATAAACAACAGTAAACAGGACTGTGTTCCAATAAAACTTTATTAACAAAAAACATGCACTACGCTAGCTTCACCTGTGGGCTATATAGTTTGTTAACTTCTGTTCTAAAGTGTAGCAGCC
This sequence comes from Ursus americanus, assembly GCF_024610735.1. Taxonomy (NCBI): domain Eukaryota; kingdom Metazoa; phylum Chordata; class Mammalia; order Carnivora; family Ursidae; genus Ursus; species Ursus americanus. The sequence goes on from NC_142154.1 coordinate 34,372,486, forward strand.
AGAGTCTGCCCACGATGTTGCCTATCCCTGTCTTTGGAGACTAAGGACCTCTCTCTCCTCTTCTCCCTTCCAAATCTCACATGAAGGCCTCTCTTAGGCAAAGTAATCCGGAACCATTCTGAAGGGAATTCTGGGAAACGTGGTTCTTGGCTCCTCCCCTTCAAGAGGGTGGCAGTGTGTTTTGTGGACGGCAGATAATCCAGAATCACAAGTATCAGAATCACAGATTTATAGGCCATGGTGGCAGAATGATAGAAACCAAGTTTTTAGAAACATCTGTTCTTCGAATTAAAATAGTGAATCCAGCTTGCTTCAATGAGGCACTTGAATTCTCTTTCATGTTTTGTAGGGTTGGGCTAGTACTCCCCAGTGTAAGGAGCTCAGGCTCCTTTGATGTCAAGGTCCCATCGGTCATAACTTCCCTGCCAAGGTCACTTTATAGTTCAGGGTGGCTGCCGGAGCCAGGTCTGCATTCCAGCCAACAGGAAGCAGGATGGGTAGACGAAGGCCATAGCCCTCATATATGGGCATTTCCTAGGAAGTATGTATGCTTCTTTCGTTCACGTGTCATTGACCAGAGTTGAGTTACAAGGAGAACATAAACCGGCAAGAGAGGATGAGAAATTTAATTTTATTTCAGGTGGCCATGTGCCCAGCTAAAAATCAGGTGGCTTGTAACCAAGGAAGAAACGAAGAACAGGGATTAAGGGACAACTAGCGATCTTTGATATACCAAGCTTCCATAATCACACTTCATAAAGACGAAGTTGCTGAAACCGTACCGTGTTACTACGGGCCAGGTTACTTGCACCACATTCTTTCTGGTCAAAGTGCTGACCTGCTGTGCTATGATATGCCAGGATTCTGAATCACACAAAATTTTCATTGGCTGAGATTCTAGAATTAGATAAAATTTGTTCAGGCTAAAATTCCAGATTCACCTAAAATTCTTACGAGCTAAGATTCAGAAACAAAATCCAAGAAACCAATCTTCCCAAATCACATGAAATTCTCTTGATCAAGCGTTCGGAATTATCTGAGATTCCTACAAAACGAGCTTTCAGACTCATGCAAGAGTCCTATAGGCTAAGGTACACGGAGACCAAGATTTCAGATTTACACTAAATTTCTTATAGACCAAGCTTCCAAATCACCTATTCTTGTATAACAATTTTCTGAAATAACACAGTGTTATTGCCGTAATATCGTCCTAGCCAGGATCCTGGAATCAAGCATAGTCATTCTTTCAGGCCAAGTTTTGAGAATCACGTAATGTTTTAACAAACGAAGCTTTCAGAATCATGTAAGTTTATCGTAGGTCAAGTTTCACACAAGGTTATGAAATGGCCTAACACTATCATAACCAACAATTGTCTGTCATATGACATTCTTTCAGGTTAATGCTTCAGAATCACCCAAAGTTCTTTTAAGCCATTTGATCTAGAATCACGTAGCATCCTAGAACCTGATGTTCCCTAAACCCATACGATTCTCACAGACCAAGTTTCCAGAATCATATGGGATTCTTGAATGACCTGTGCTCTAGAATCCCACACGATGCTTGTAGATGACATTCTGGGTCTCTGGTTCCTAAGTCTCCACTGAGCTGGCATTTGAAATGATGTCTGCTCTCAAGTTAGGATTTATATAACCACCCCTCCGACACCAGTGGCAGGCACTCTTCCTCTTGCTAGTCTCCTTCCCGTGTCGCAGAGCCCCTAACAGCTCCTAGAAGTGTTTATATATTTGTGAGAGGCAGGAGGGCCAGGGTGAGAGGTGACGTCATCTATGTATGAAGCGTTAATAATAATAAGAAGAAAAGCAACATTAACTGAATACCTATTAGGTGCGTCATACTAGTTCTTGACATATTTGACTTCATTTCATCACCCTGGCAATGCTGTGATTGAATTACCACTACGGCTAACATCACTGATAATTATCATCAATATCCTCATTTGTAGATGATCAAAGTCCGGTAAGTAACTCGTCGAAGGTCATACAACTATGAAATAGATTCAAAACTGTAGGGCTGGTCATTGGTTCCAGAGGTACAGGGAGATGCCTCCAGCTTTAGGGCAGAGCCAGTGAAAGAGCACCCCATCCTTGAGATCAAAACTACTAAATCTCAACAGGAAGATGATAAAAGGAACCATCTGTAGAAATGATCCTTCCTAGGAGCGGGTAGAACGTGAGGAATCGAGAAGACTTGGGAAGCATAAATCTATGTAAGATGACCAGGGTGAAGCCTTGAATGCATGCCCACATGACTAAGAACCATTAAACCGGACTCACTGTGCTGGTACACGCAGAGAGAACAGATGTATTGGCAAAGAGGCTGTAACCATTAGTGAGTTTGCATAGGGTAAATTAGCATTCTTTAATCGGCAGTAGGTAGGGAAAAAGGGATGCCTGGATTGGCTGACATGAGTATTCTGGTCCATTTGTCAGATAAATTCCTAAGGTGGAAGTGAATATACCATTTAGCAACATTTACTGAGCTTCTACCATGTTCCTTGGTCTAGAAATAAAATACTATAAAAATGTATAAGGCACAATCTCTGTCTTTAAGAAGTTCTACTCTAATAGGAGGAACAGGTGAACAAAGATCAGATATAAGTGAGGGGGCCACACCCTCATGCACAGAGAGGTGAGGGGAAAAGCTTTCATGGAGACGGACATGGTGGGCTGGATCTATAAAAACGAGAAAGAAGTCAGCTAGGTGGGGTGGAACTGGCAGAAGCGGTGGGAGGCCTTCCCATTTAGAGGACCCACCAGATGCACAGATTCTTGGGGGGAAAGGGCACCCGTGTGCATGGGGAACCATGAGGAACTCTGCGTGCCTTGGGCATAGAGCTCCTGGTAGGAAGCTTAAGGATCGGGGAGATTAGGGCCAGACTGGACCTTGTTGGGACCTATCAATGGCTGTAGAAACCTACTGCATGTGAGGATCCAAGATGGGGGGCTGTACACAAGCATGGGTGGGGTACAGGGGGAAAACAGTCACAAAAAGGTCCCCAATCTTTGATTACTTTCTCCAGGCTCTGATATTTGGGGCACAGGTATTTCAATAGAGTATTTCATATTGCTTACCTTAACAAATTTTTATTACTATTTTAATGACCCTCATGTCAAATGTAACCTTCGAAAATGTTGAGAAGACACTGGTCTTTGAGACGGTGCCTGGGGAGCTGTGGCTACTCATCTCCCTGACTGCATCCTCTCATGGCCCTGCCCAGGGGAAGCCCATCCCAGGTGTGAGTCCCTCCTCTTAGCACAGGGAGGGGCGATTATCACGAATCGGCCGACACCAGATGATCCAGCGCCACTGGTTCCAGCTCCAGTCCACCTACACTATTGGTGAGTCTACCCCAGGTCCCTCTTGGTCTGGTTTTTCCGTCTATTTGTTCACACTGTCACCAATATTTTTGCATATCTATTATATGTGTGTTTAATCTGCAAACCTGTTAACCCACCTCCGCTTTCCCCAGCCCAGCTGAGAGTTTCTGAATTAAAATTCAGTACACAGGATTTCCGTTTCTGACCATGCTAGAGTAACAGAGTTCGGACTTTCTTTCCCACCATAGCAAGCTAGGAAACTGATCAGAATATATTAAACTGGGTGTTATAGGCAACTAATGAATCATCGAAATTTACATAAAAAAAATAAACAAATAAAATAAAATTTAGCTTCTCTGGTGTAAAAAAAATATTAGGCATGATCTTTTCTTTACCAAAATTATGGAAATACACTGAAAATTAAAATTAAATTTTACCCTCCTATGTTAATTTTACATAAGTAAAATATATTTGAAAGATTGTAAAAAAAAATCAACCCACAAAAAAAAAGAAAGAATATATTAAACTGCTTTTAGACATTGGTAAATGGGCTGCCTGGGAGTATGATCCCTGAGAGAAGGGAAACAAATAAGATGAGCCCAGTGATCTCTATGGATCTGTGTCTGGAGGCACATTCTGGGCTGTGATACAAAGAAGAAATTTCAAGCAGAGCACAGGGGCCTCATCTAGTGTGTGAGATGGAGCCCAATGTCCAGGAATGCCAAGATAGTTGGAAAGATAGCTGGAGCTCTGGAGACAAGGGTCTATGCAGGAGAAGAAATCCCCCAAATTGCACAGGGGTCCCCCGGAATGCTTGCTGAATTATAAGACCCACATGTAAAGACTGAAATGCCATGATTTCAGGCAAAGAACAATGGGATTTGTCAGTTGCCCAGTTCCCAAGGTTCATACAAGTGAGGAGATGTTTCGGCTATAACCGGACAGAGTGGAAATTTCGTATTGATCCTCCAGGGCATTCAGCTCCAGAATAACAAAAGTTTAAGCAAACTTAGAAAGGGCTAAGCTAATCCTTGGCAATTTAATCTCCTGTTATAAAAATTCTACTGGAAGACAACAAAATAGGCAACAGCGTAATATTCACAGTGAAGTAAAAATTCAACTAAAAATTACTAGACATACCAAGAAACAGGATAACGTGACTCAAAAAAGAGGAGAAAAATCAGTCGGCTGAAGCAGAAACAGAGATGACAGACTTAGCAAACAAGGCCTTGAAAAAGGCTATTAAAAATATGCTCCAGGAGCGCCTGGGTGGCACAGCGGTTAAGCGTCTGCCTTTGGCTCAGGGCGTGATCCCGGCGTTATGGGATCGAGCCCCACATCAGGCTCCTCCGCTATGAGCCTGCTTCTTCCTCTCCCACTCCCCCTGCTTGTGTTCCCTCTCTCGCTGGCTGTCTCTATCTCTGTTGAATAAATAAATAAAATCTTTTAAAAAATTAAAAAAAAAATGCTCCACGGCTGTCTCGCTGGCTCAGTGAGTAGCATGTGTGTGTGTGTGACTCTTGATCTTGGGGTCATGAGTTCAAGCCCCAGATTGGGGGTAGAGATTACTAAAAAAAAATAAAGAAACTTAAAAAAATATGCTCAGTATGTTGAAGGCCCTAAAGAAAGAATATGAATATAATGATGCAAAACAGAAGATACAAAAATGCTTGAGAAGAAAACTACACAGAATTTTTAGAGGCAAAAATACAATACGTGAAATGAAAAAGTCACTGGATGGGGTTAAGAGTAGATTAGAAGAAACTTAAGGCATCAGTGAACTTAAAGACATAGTGATAGAAACTGTCTAAACTCAAGCACAGAAAATTTTTAAGAGGCTGAACAATGAATAAAGAGTCACAGTGACCTATGGGACAGCATAAACAATCTAATATATACATTGCTAAAGTCCCAGAGGAGGGAGAAAGGGACAGAAAAATATTTGAAGTACTATTGGCAAAACTTTTCCATATTTGATGAAAAATGTTAACTCATAAACCCAAGGACCTCAATAAATCCCAAGCAGAACAAAAATAAAGAAAACCAGACAAAGGCACATCATGATTAAATTGTTGAAAACCAATAATGAAACTATTAAAAGCGTCTAAAGAAAAAAGGCACTCTATGTTGGAGAATGAAAGATCACATACCACGCACTTTTTGTCACAACCAGAAACCCAGAAAAGACACTTTTGAGGTGCTAAAAGGAAAGAAAGAAAGACTCTGTCAATATAGAATTCTATAGTCAGAGAAAATATTCTTTAAAAAAGAAAACAAACTACAGATTTTTTCAGGCAACAAAAGCTGATAGATTTTGTTACTGGCAGAACCACACAACAAGAAAGATGAAAGGAAATTCTTTGGGAAGAAAAGAATGATACCAGCTGTAAACTTGGATCTAATGGAAGAAGGAAAGGGCGTCAAAAATAGTATAAATATGTTAGTAAATGTTTTTTTCCCCTCATTTCGTAAGTTCTTTAAAAGATAAGTGAATAAATGTATGATGGTAATATAAAGGGTGGGAGGCAGAAATGAATGTATAGTGTTGTAAGGGTCAGAAACTACACATGAAAGAATATAATTTTATTTAAAGGGGAACTGTAATGAGCTAAAGATATCTATTGGAGGCTGTGGAAAAACCACTAAAAAATAAAGAAGTGTATCTAATGAGTCAATAATGGAGACTGAATGGAACATCAATGAAACCTAATTAACCCAAAGGAAGGCAGGGAAAGAAAGGAAAAGGAGCAAAGAACAGATGGGACAAATAGGAGGCAAGAAAAAAGATGGAAGATTCATACCAAAAATTACATTAAAATAAATGGTCTAAACATCCCAATTTAAAAATCAGATACTATCGGATAGAACAAAAAGGCAGATCCGACTATATGCTTGTCTATAAGAAACCCGGTTTAAACATAAAGGCACAGATAGTTTGCAAGGAAAAGGATGGAATCAGATACACCATGAAAAGAATAATGATAAGACGTGTGTGACTGTATTACTATCAGAAAAAGTAGCTGGGTGACTTTGGACATCCGTTCATCCCTGGTGTAGGACTACTTAGTGCCGGGCCTTGCAGATTTGATCTTTTCTCCTTCTGGACCAGAGGCCTCTGCCACAACCATGATCCTGGGTCAGGCCAAGAAGCATCCGAGTTTGATCGCTGTCTCACTATTTTATCGGAGCAGCCCTGGATGTCTTGTGCCTGGCATTGTTCAATGACGATGTTAGTTGGGATAGGAAGAATAACACAGGACCCTGAAACAAACTGGGTCCCATGATCAATACTAGTTCTACTCAGTGAATGTAGATTACAGCAAACTGAAGAAAGAGGGTCCAAACTTCTAAGGAAAAGGTTTCCCTGTAACGCTGCTTAGAATGAAGTTCTCCCAGAAGCCATCTGCACAGTCTTCCACTTATCCAGTTCCCCCCAAAAGGCATGCAATCATGTTGGGGTATTGTGTTGGGGTTTACACTGATTAACAAATATCTGAAACTTAGAAAAGAAGAAGTGGTATTGGGACAAGAAATATGATTAGAGATAAAAATGAATTTTTAATTGTAATAAAACACAATTCATCAAGAGAGACAAAATCCTAAGTGTGTATACTTTTACTAAGATAATTTCAAAGTGCATGGAGCAAAATTTCTAGAACTGCAAAAATAAATAGATGGGCCTACAATTATGTTGGAGATTTCAATACTTTTCTCTCAATTACTGGTAGAAGAAAAATTAAAAAATCAGTGCAGATAAAAAAACACCTGAACAGCCCTTTAAGCCAATTTGACCCTAGCTGACATTCATTGAGCATCCATTAACGACAGTATGAACAGTTTTTTAAAGTGCAAATAGTACACGTATCAAGATGCCATAAAAAAAAATCTCAGTATATCTGAAGGACTGAAAACAAAGTCTGTTTAATTCCAACGAAATGGAATTAAACCAAAAATCAGTAACAGAAAGATCCCAAATATGTAGAAATTAAGCAACACACGTCTTTTTTTTTTAAGATTTATTTATTTATTTGAGAGAGAGAGAGAGAGTGAGCAAGCGTTGAGGTGGGGGAGGAGCAGAGGGAGGAGGAGAAGAGGGAAAGAAACCCAAGCAGACCCCCAGCTGAGCTCCATCTCACAACCCTAAGATCATGAGCTGAGTTGAAATCAAGACAACTGAGCCACCCACGCACCCCAAACAACACACTTCTTGATTCGAAAGCCTTGATTCAAAAAGTAAATCACAAGAGATATTTACAAAGATACCTTAATTGGTGATTATGAAAAATTGGTGATTATGAAATTAGTGGGATAGTGCTTGATGAAAATTGTTTGCCTTGAAATGTTTATTTTAGAAAGGTACTTTATCAATGTTTCTCGTTTCATTCTGGGAAAAAAAAAAAACTAGGAAAAGAAGAGCAAATGACACCCAAAGTAAATGGAAAGAAATAATAAGGAGAAGAAATAGGAAATGGACAAATAATTGAGAGCGTCAACAAAACCAGAAGCAGGCTTCCAAAAAGACCAATACGTTGAAAAACTTGCGGTGAGATTCATCAGAGAATCAGAGAGAGAGAGAGAGAGAGAGAGAGACAAATTACTAACCTAATGAATGGAAGAGAAGATCTAAGCACAGACTTGAGAGACAATAGATAACAGCATTGTAAGGGAGAGCGATGAACAGCTTCATGCCAATACAATCAACAAATTGGATGAGATGACCAATTGCTTAAAGACGCAACTTACTCAAGAAGAAGAAGAAAAAAACACCCACAACAGCCTGATACGTGTTATGAATGTGTCTCGAGCTTTGTGAATGACATTTCCCATCCTTAGAGCTATTTGTGTGACCTCTGATGGCCTGCTTTGACTAATATGACCGGCGTCGTGTAAAAGAACATGAGAACATAAAATGCTATGACTGTTTCCTCCTACATTGACAAGCACATATAGAGTGAAAAGCAGTCGATAGAGTTACGCTTACCAAGACACTGCCTACGGAAGCGTACTGATGAAAACTACTCTACCTTCTGACCAGGAGACAGCTAGGGAATAAGACGCCAGTCGGTCACACCATCATCAAGCCACTTTCCATTGAACAACCCATGTGCTTGGCTGCCTGTGTCTCACCAAGAGACACTGGAATGTCAAGAGATCAAAGGACAGCTGATCTTGAGTTAGGGAGAGAAGATTGATTCAAGGATTCGGATTATCTACCCCATTACACCGTTTAAGTTTGCTTTTGCCATTTAGCTTTGGAAAGAAATAATTGTTTGAGTTTATAATATTTAATTAAGTCACTTGGGGGTTTCTTAGTTCTGCTTCTGCGTATAGTTTTTGCTAAAATCTGAGTAACGTTGAAATTGAAACTGAAATCGGAAACTGAAGCACAACACATAATTCATTTAAAAAATTGGATTAATAATTTAAAACCTTCCTCCCAAAACAAAACAAAACATTCCAGATCCAGATGGCTTCACTAGTGAATTCCAGCAAACATTTAAGAAAGAGATAATACCAATTTTAAATGAATTCTTTCAGAAAAAGGAGGAGAGCACATGTCCCAACTCTTTATGAGATCATCATATCCTGATATTAGAACTAAAGACATTGTTTAAAAAAAACTGTGGATCAGTATCTCCCATGAACATACACTCAAAAATCCTTACAAAATATAAAGAAAATGGAACTTACAAAATTAAATTAATTATCCTTAAATAAATCCTTACAAAGTAGAACTAGTGATATCTTAAGGGATAACACACCAGGCAAAAGTAGGTTTCATCTCAGGAATGCAATCATTACCGGCAATATTTTTTTAAAATTTTTTAAAAGATTTTATTTATTCATTCGACAGAGAGAGAGACAGCCAGCGAGAGAGGGAACACAAGCAGGGGGAGTGGGAGAGGAAGAAGCAGGCTCCCAGCGGAAGAGCCTGACATGGGGTTCGATCCCAGAACACCAGGATCATGCCCTGAGCCGAAGGCAGACGCTTAACGAGTAAGCCACCCAGGCGTCCCCATTAACGGCAATATTTTAACATTGAAAATCAATCGGTGTAATTCACCAGTGTAACGGAAGGAAGAATAAAAACTGTATAACCACCTCAATAGATGCAGAGAAAGTATTTGAGAAAATTCAACAGTAATTTGCGATAAAAATTCTCCATAAACTAGGAATAGAAAGGAACTTTCTATTTTGATAAAGAGGATCAGTTAATGATAAAAGCCTGCATGCTTTCCTTATAATGTGAGAAATAAGACAAATGTCTGCTTTTCCCACTTGTATTCAGCATTGTCCTAGAGATCCTACATCGTGCACTAATTCAAGAGACAGAAACAAAGATCCCCTGAATTGGAAAGGAAGGAGTAAAACCGTCTTCATTTGTAGACCAATGATTGTGTGCATAGAAAATCCTAAGGAGTCTTTCAAAGAAAGGCTTCTAGAACTACTGAGTGACTTTAGCAAGGTGAGGGGGTTGCAAGGCCAATATGCAAAAATCAACTATTTTTCTCTAGCAAAGACAACTAGAGAACACAATTTAACAAAATAACATTTACAGTATTATCAAATAACGGGAAATACTTAGGGATACATTTAACAAAAAATATGCAAGGTCTGTACTCTTAAAACTACAAATCATCACTGAGAGAACTCAAAGAGGACCCCAATAAGCAGAGAACTATATTCTGTTTCGTGGGTTGGAACACTGTTAAAATATTCATCCACCCCATATGGACCAACAGATTCAAAGCAATCCCAGTGAAATCCCAGCAGGGCCCCGCTTCTTTTTAAAACATGGACAAACTTATTCTAGAATGGATACGGAATGTAGATGAAATGTATGGAATGTACGTGGAATATACAGAAGACTTGGCTAGACAAAACAATTTTGAAAAAAAAAAAGGTGGAGGACTCCGATTACCTGATTTCGGTGTTTACTCTAAAGCCCAAGAGAGCTGCGGGGCTGGCACCAAACCAGTCACAGATCAGTGGAACAGAAGGAAGACTGACAATAACTTAGATACACACTCCGTTGATTTTTGACGTACTCCCATCAAGGTAAGGGCAGCCACTAATATATGGCGCTGGAGTCACTGATGTCTGGACGGGGTGGGGGTGACAGATGTACCTCGATCCCTACTGAGCACCACGTGGAAAAATGAACTCAAAATAGGTCAGAGACCTCAAGATAAAATTGCAAAACTTACAGGAAATAAAATAGGAGACAATTGTTGCTACTTTGGGGTAGGCAAAGATTTCTAAGCTAGAAAATAAAAAGCACAAATCACGGAAGATAAAACGGATCCTTTATTCCGTGTATGAGTCAGTGAGGAATTCCCCCACAAGCTGGGGGCGCCGAAGGAACAGAAATGCATTTTCTCAGGGTTCTGGTGGCTGAAAGTCCAAGATCCAGGTGCCAGCAGGTTGGTCATCTTTTCTTTACGCTCCCGCATCCCTGGCGTTTTTTTTTCCCTTTTCTAAGACACTAGTTCTAGAAGATTGGAGCCTCAGCCTCACGGTCTCATTTAACCTCAAGTACCATCTTAAAGGCCTCACCTCCAAATATGGGGCGTGGGGCTTCACTTGGGGCTTAGGGCTTCAACCTGTGAATTTTAGGGGAAATAGAATTCGGTTCACAACAGCGTTTATTAAAACTAAACATTTCTGCTCTTTGAAAAACATCTTTCATAAATAAAAAGATAAGCCACAGGCTGGGAGAAAATATTCACTTTCCCTGTCATATATCTGACAAAGGCCTTATATTCTGACTATATGAAGAACTACCAGGATGCAACAGTAACAGAAAACTCAACTCAAAATGTTCAGTGGATTGGGAGAGACGTTTTACAAAAGTTGTTGTAGGAGGGGCCAATGAGCACGTGAAAGGGTGCTTGATATCCTTTGTCATCAGGGACTGGAAAATGAAAAAGCAGCACGAGTTATAACTACACGGCCGTTGGAGTGATTAATTCAAAAAACCTGACAGTTTCAGGAATTGGAAGGATGTGGAGCTTGGGGAATAGTGGGGCGAATGTCGAATGGTATAGCCTTTTCGGAAAATGTTGGCAGTTTTTATAAAGTTGAACATGCATTTAGCACATGACCCAGCAATTCTACTCCTAGGCGTTTCCCAAGAGGTACGAAGACATGAGTTTGTGAAGACTCACCCATAAATGTTTATTAGCTGCTCAATAAAAACCCCAAACTAAAAATAATCAAGATGTCCGTAAACTAGTGAAGGATAAATCAATTGTGGTTCGTGCATAAAATGGACTATTAATCAGCAATCAAAAGGAATGACATAGAACCACATGGATGGATCTGAAAATAACTATGCTGTGTGAAAGAAGCCAGTTGTAAGAGAACACATACTCAGAATCCGTTCGTGTGAAATGCTAGAAACTCTAGAAACAACACATCTTTGCTATAGTGACAAAAAGTCCATCAGTGGTTGCCTAGGGCTGGTTGTCAATCGTGCTGATGGACTGGGACGGCACAAGCACAACTTGGGGGGGGGGAGGAAAGGTCTTCATTTTTATTTTGATGTTGTTTAGCTGAATGTATACATTTGTTAAAACTCTTCGTCCTATCTACTTTACATAGGTTCATTTTACGGTACAGACACATGGCCACACAGGTGTGCAAGTAAGCACATACATATAAATAATACCTCCATAAAGTTGATTAAAATAATTTAAAAAATTCAGCAAACTGAGCTTGACTCTCTGCCCAGCAGCATTCTCTAAACGACGCTAACAATTGTGATGTCCTTCATGGATTGTGGTTTCTGTGCTGGGGACAGATGTGCATTAGGCTGAACCTGAGACAGGAGCTTAGAGATGTTCCTTGAGTGAGCAAGTAACAGAAATGGCATTTCTACTTTTTAACAAATGAAGAATATTTTCCCCAAACCTTGTAAAAGCTTCTGTCAAGAGTTGAGTTTGTCTCCCCTTGGTACCTCGGAAAGCCTGGTTGAATCCCATGACCCAGACTGAGGGGACACGATCTTTTCCCACGTTTGGACAAGCTGACCGGTAATCTGCTTGAAGACATCGGTAGTCTTTCCTGACTTGTTCGGCAATGTGTCACAGACAGCTCTTCTTTTCAAAATGCTTCAGAATTTACGTTGAAACCAAAGCTTGTATTTTCTCCACCCCTGGAATTCTAGATGACTTCAGAAATGGTTTCAATTTATATGCCTGTCGTTTTAGACCGGAACAGCCCCCGTTAATGGTTAAATGATGTCAGTTTGTTTTATTTGGGGTGTTTTAATGGAGTTTTTTGCTGGGTTAAGCTGCCTATCCGAGAGGGCCAGATTGATCTGATTTAGTGATCCCCAGATGTGCCTAAATTTAAGACAGAGAAGAACAAATTCTGAGTAGGAATGTTAGTGAGTTTGCTGGATTTCTCATAAATTCCTGTGGGTTTCTTTTGGCCCCAGAAATTAATTTATTATTCTCAGTTCTGTTTAAATAAAAGTCTGATGCAATGGTTAGAGCCAGTGTCAGGCCGGGAACCTCCCCTTCTCATCAGCTGCTGTGACACAGTAGACATCAATTCACAAGCATCCCCAGAGCATCTGCCATGTACGCCAGCCCTGGGTGAGCCCAGTGGAACAGGCAGAAGAAGGTTCTAGCTTCCGGGAGCCCACAATAAAAAAGGCAGCATGAATGGTGGCTGGACTTGGAGCTAAAATAACTGCATTTTCGTTAGAATTCCTCCACTTAGTAGTCTTCATTCAAGAATGCTGCTTGACTTCTCTGCTAAATGAATCGTAGACGCTTCGGCGTCATGGCTTGCAAAATGGGAAAATTTATCCCTAGGTATTCGGCAGGATTAAGGTGAAGTGCAAAGAGATCGTGCTGAGGATGCCAGTTTATAAACTCCACGTGCAATCAAGTTGTAAAGTTCATTTATTAGAATGTGATGGGGGAAATAAGCCGAAGGCGACTCCGTGAAAAGCGTATGAAAGCATATAGGCTTTCTTTGCATATGCCCTCATTGAATAGCAAAAATGGGTTGGGGGTAATAGTTTTGATTGACTCGAAAATCATTCAAGCGAGATTTTAAAGGATAACGAGGTATAATCCCACTTCGGACTCTGAGGGAGAAGCTTTTGTCAGGTGGAAGTTTTCATGGAGATCAACTGAAAAAGCTGGATAAAACATTTATTTAGATTTCTTGGTGGAGTTGTAGGACTCCCAAGATAGCCACAGTTCAAGAGGCCACAATTTTGGAGAAAAAAAGAAAGCTCTTTGAAAGATAGGGACATCTGGTTCTCACTTTTCCCCTTGGGACGTGGGGTGTAGGGTGAGAGGCTAAAGGCCTGGCCGAGGTCAGCCACGAGGAGGCAGAGAAGCCAGCAGAGCTCTGGATTATCTCACAGAGCAGGGAAACGCAAAGCACCGTTCTGGGCTTCCAAGACAGCCAGGACTCGAGGAGTCAAGATCCAGGAGACAGTGGAGACACAGGAGAGGGATCCTGGCAGTTGGCATTTTTCTCCTTGAAATATTTGCCAGTTCTTAGCTAGGCAGGGTAAGAAGTGAAGCATAATTTAAATGCAGGATTTGCCAAGGATCAAGGACCCAAGAATGACCGTAGGGTCTCAGCTGGTACCACGGGAAGGCTATGGTCTGGGAGGAAAGACCATTCAGAGGAAGACCAAGTCTTACAAAGCCTGAAACCAGGCCTCGGGTCTGTTCGGTCCTTGAGTGAATTGAGGCAGACAGACAGCCCGTTTTCGCTGCTTGCCAGAGGCTAGGGTGAATCCCTATGGAAGATGCTGACACCATCCAAGGCCTCCACACGTTTTCATGTAAGCCCCCAGCAGTCAATCAGAACAACTAGGTGTACCAAGTCAGGACCAAGAGAAAAAAAAACAGGGAAAACGAGCCCACAAGCACCTAGATGTTAGGGTTTGTCAGACACTAACCTTAACTGATTAATTTTCATAAGAATAAATATAAGGTCAAAATAAACAGGGCTAACAGGAGAAAGAGGCAAGACCACAAGTATAAGGAGAGACTCTCAGCTATCTCTTTCAGTAACTGATGAAACAAGCAACACAAATCGGTAAGGAGAGAAATCGGGGCAACACGGTTGACAAAATTCACCTAATTGGCATACACGAAACCTGTACTTCATATCAGTAGAAAACAGATTCATTTCAAGTGTGCACGAAACATGCATCCACACTGACCACGTGTTAACCCATAAAGCAAATCTCAACAGATTTCAAATGGTAGGAATGACTCAAAAATTTCTGGATATTTGAAAATTAACCATGCTTCATAGGGATCAAAAAAAACACAAGAGAAATGAGAACTGAATGATATGACAAAGAGGACATATCAAAACTTATGAAGCTAAAGCCGTGCTCAGAGGAAAAATTATAACCTTAAATGCCTGTATCAGAAAAGAAGAAAGGCTCCAATCAATTTATCTAATAGTCACCTAAAGATACCACTGAAGCTATGCTTGGAGAGAAATGTACAACCATCAATTCATATGCAAAAAGAAAGCTGAAAATCAGTTAGGTAAGGATCCATCTCAAGAAGTTAGAAAAAGAGCAAATTATGCCCAAAGAAAATAGTGGGAAGGTAATAGTAGATGTAAGAGAAGATATTCATGAAATAGAACATAAATACTAAAAGAAAATCAAGGAAGACTAATGAAATTGATAAGCCTCTAGAAAGACTAATCTAGAACAAAAGGGGAGGGTACAAATGACCAGTATCGGTGATGACAAGATCAATATTCACGCCGCATGTATGTAGGTCATAAACAGAAGAGTTAAGAGTAGAGCTTCTAAAAGCAGAATGCCTAGGTCTTTCAGGTTTAAAATAGAATTAATATTATTCATGACAGCCAAGATAGGGAAACTGTCCATCAGTAGATGAATGGATAAAGATGTGATGTCCACACACACACACACACACACACAGACACATGGACACACACACACACAGACACAGACACACATTGGAATACTGTTCAGTCATGAGAAAGGACATCCGTTGTTTGCAACAACGTGGACAAAATTTGACCGCATTATGCTAAGTTCAAAAAGTCAAACCAAGAACCACAAATACTGTAAGATATGACTTCTTTGTGGAATGTAAAAAAAGTGGAGCTCATGGAGACAAAACTAGAATCTAGAATGGTGATTACCAGGGGCTTGAGGGTGGGGGCAAAGGGGAGATGTTGGTCAAAGGGTGCAAACATCCAGTTACAAGATGGATAAGTTCTGGGGAGGAAATGTGTAGCATGGTGACTATAGATAATAATCTATACATTATCTACTTGAAAGTAGATCTTAAATGGTCTCATCCCAGAGAAGCGATGGTCATTATGTGATGTGATGCTGGTGTTAACGGTAACCGTTTCGCAATACCTAAGTGCGTCAAATCCGCGCGGAGTACGCCTTAAACTTACGCGGTGTCGTATGTCAATTACATCTCCAAACATCTGGACAAAAGTGAAAGAGAATAGAATGATCAATGTAGAGTTAATAATGGAGAATTAACCTGCCTGACAGTTTTGGAAAATTCTTGGCCATTGTCTTTTCCAATATGGCTTTTGCCCCATTTCCTGATTTTTCTCCTTCTGAGACTCCAATCGCACATGGTTGCGGATGCTGCTTCTGTGGGTTTGTAGACTTTCTGAAGTCAGAGCTCCTTGGCCCTTGTCTGTCCTGGCCACGTTCTCCGCAGGCTGCTGGCATTGGGTTTGTCCTGAGTTGTTCTCGGCAGGATACTTCTGCCCTGAAGAAGGGGGGGCAGACCACACAGCAGCAGCCCCCATGCACACGTGTGTGATGCCCAGTTGTGGGCATCCCCAAGTGTGAGAGGCTCCCCGAGACCCTGCCTGCTCTGCCTTTGCTCCCAAATATGTAGGTTTGGGCCTGGAGCTGGACAGCGAGGGCGTGCTGTCTGGAATAAGTGACTAGAGAGCCCAGGACCAGCCCAAGTCCCTCCTCTTAGACTGGAGTTCATTCCAGGGCACTGAACTAAGGGTCTGGAGACCCAGGGTCTGAGGGACCAAGCCCATCTGGCTTGCTTCATGTCTTCTAAGGCCCCTTGACCTCTCAGTGTTTACAGCCATGAAGAAAAGACCTGTTTTTTCCTCCACCCCCCACCCCCGCCTCCCCTGGCTCCATCTGAAAGGACCAGGAAAGGTCATCATGGGGTTACCAGGGAGCCCCTGGGAAGCCCTAGGGTGGAGACCGGTCTGGACTGTGTTTCTCCAGCTGCAGCTGAAGTGCATGCTCAGATGTTTCCAACTCTAGCAGCAAGACTGCATGGAAGAAGGATCTAGAAGCTGCTTCCTGGGAGGAAGAGAGGAGAGCCTCCAGGAGGGAGAGAGGAGACAAGGAAATTGGGAGGGAGCAGGAAAGGGGTTGGGGGTAAGACAGAGGGGAGGGAGTGGGGCTTGGAGGGGGGCGAAGCAGAGGGGGTGCAGAAGAGGACAGAGAATGGAGAGACAGGGGAGGAGAGGGGCCCATCCCTAGGTCACGGCCACATGCACTTTCCAAATGCCGGCTAAAGAGGTTCGCATTTTGCTGAAGAGGGTGCCTACAATCCCACAGGGAGAAGCCCTAGGGGTGGGATTTCAGGCACAGTGCTTGACACTCCCCTCAGTCTGCGAGGCTTCGACTACCCCCGCCCCCCGCCCCAGTTTGAGGATTCATCCCGGGAAGCTGGAACCTAGCTAAGCCTGGCAACCGAGAGCTGGAAATGGGAGAAGGCCTTTCTTATGTGTTTTCAAAAAGCCTCTGCTCTTTCAAAACAACTTCTCAGCGAGAAGCTTGAAAACCAGAATCGCTCCCAGAGCATAACCCGGCTTCCCTCCAAGCCCGTGTTCTAGATCCCAGCAGCTAGCTTCTCTGTCACCCTGGGATCGTGTGCTCAGACGTTCTGTGGCCTCGTGAGCACATGGCCGGGGTGAGGAAGGAATGTCGTTTCAAAGCGGGGATGGCCAGATCCATCATAAATCACCGTCCCGCATGTATGGTTTGGCTCCGTGGCCCTCTTCTGGGAATGGCGATTCAGGGCAGAAGAATCTCCCTGATGGTTTTTCCAAAGGCCCAGTCCTGAGCTTCCACGAGTCTGGTCCTCCGAGGCCCCCTTTCCCTCCGCCCGGCCCCCAGCCAGGACCATCTCCACCCTGGGCCCCCAGACTCTGGAACCGAAGGCAGCTTGTGGCCTGAAAGATGGATGGAGAGGAAGGCGTTCCGTCCGGTCGGGCGGGGGGAGAAGGAACAGCAGTACCAGCTGCGAGACAGAGCGCACTCGCCAGGCCCCCGCTGGCAGGGGAAGCTGCTTTCCAAGCGGAAAGTGGTGAGAAGTATGTTGGAATCTGCCTCCAGAGTCATGGAATTTTCTTTTTTTAATGTCCTTTTCAAACACATACTTTGAAAAAAAATATTTAAAGGCAGGGGAAATTAATTAGGGCCCTTTGTGCTGGAATCGCCTTCCCAGAGCTCCTCTGGCTGGAGAAGTAGAAAGAGAACCTGCGAGGGGTTGAAATGCCCTGCAAACAAAGATCATATTTAAAAGCCCAACTAAGCGTGACCATCCAGATAGAAAGAAAGGGGCTCATTATTTCCATCGCTGTGGAGGGGCATGGTGGCGGTCTTCTTGGGGTCCCTGGGAACAGCCCCCGAACTGGAAAACCCCCAGGAGGCTGGGAGGAGAGGCATTTCCAAGGGACAGACCCCGATTATGCCCCTGAAAGAATCATGACTTTTGTCCTAACTCGGTTGCTGAGGAGGAGTGAGGAAGTCAGGAAGGAAAAGTGGAGAAAAGCAGTTTGGAGGGCATTAAAAAGCTCTTCCATTTAAGCAACATTCTGACCTTTTTCATGTGTTCTGCCACGCGTTTGACCCTCCACTGCCCCCTGGGAAGCAGGTCTGGGAGGAGGTTACATAGTCTCCAAACGAGAATACTAGGCAAGTCCAAGATGCCACGAAGGTGCTGCTGGCGGGTCACACAAGGCCCGGAGGACAGATGTCCGAGTCCCAGCCCGGCTGCGTTTCAGTACAACACGGGCGATGAGAGCAGGCTTCGGACCCAGATAGGCCCCAGAGAGGTCTTGGCTCAGCCACTTACTGGCAAGTGGGAGAGTGGGATGCCGCTCTGAGCCTCAGTTTCCCCATCTGCAACATTGCCTCCTGGGATCTTCAGGCCTAAATAGGCCTCACTTTTAGAAGTTGTCACGAGGGGGCCCCTGGGTATGGATCAGTCGGCTGAGCGTCGACTCTTGATTTTGGCTCAGGTCATGATCTCGGGGTCCTTCTCCCTCTGCCCCTCCCCCCTGCTCACGCATGCATGAGTGCTCTCTCCCTCAAATAAATAAATAAAATCTTAAAAAAAAATAAAGGTTGTCATGAGGATGAAAGGAAGGGAAGTGTCTAAACGCTTAACACGGTGCCGGGCGAATCACGAGCTCTGTTCCTGCTATCGGCTTTATCACTGTGCCCTGAAGCCGACAGCAGGAGGATGGGGGGCGGGGGGGGGGGGCAAGCAAAGACAAAGCAGCCATCAGGAACACTCCATGCTGAGGCCGCCTGAGTCACGGCACCCGTCCTCAAATAGGAGTCAGAGGTTCTCTGAGTCATGTGCTTTTGGGAAAATCACGTGATCTTCAAGTCTCAGTGTCCTCGTCTGTAAAATGGGGCTAATAATATCCTGCAGGGCTGAGACTATGTTATGTGTTCACCACACTGTTTCTTCTTCCTGGGTTCGAAGTGCCCTTGCAGTCGGATCCAGGACCCTGTCATGGAGTTCTTCCCGATGGGATGTAGGTACAAGGGACATAAGCTATTCCAGTCCTGGCCTTGAAGACATTCCTGAGTGCCAGCAGCCCCATGCTGTCCCTCCGAGGACACCAAGAGGGTATGGCCTGGGACCCTGGGGCACGACACAAAATACAGTCACCTGACCTGAAGTGAGGGGGAAGAAAGGGTTTGCTGTGAGAAGTCACAGAGATGAGGGATTATCCGTGGCCTCGGCGTGTCTAACTTAGCCTGACGTACTTTCCAACGCGGAGGGCGCACGAGGCCTGAGTGAAACCTTGTGTATGACAGGGCTTTGTCAAGCGTGGATGGCTGCCCTTCTGGTTTTGGGACAGAATCAGTGTCGTGAACACTTGGGTCCCACAGACACGTCTCTTGGGATCTTTAGGCTTCAATACTGATAATGAGGAAAGTTGCCATTTACTGAGCACGGATTACGTGGCAGAGACTGAGGGAAGAGCTTTATTCGCTTTTTATTGTGCACAAGCTTATCTTTATCAAACCTATCTTTATTTTGCTTTTATTTGTGACTTGATTTAATAAATAAAAAGATTCACACCGGATGATAAAGAGACTGGCGCATTTGCTGCGTGACTGTGGAAAAACACGCTCGCCAGGGTACCCTGATGGCGGCCTCAGATAACACGACGAGGGCCCACCTCTTCCTCCTCGTGTCCTGGGCCAGCCCGGTCAGTGCTGCACCTGCCTCGTGCTCCCTCGGTATTCACATGAGCGCGGATCCCCTGGGTGACCCTGTGACCGAGGGAGTGGGGTGCCCCTGGAGCGTCAGCGGAGGGTGGCAGTCGTGAGCGAGGACTCGGGCCAGCCAACCAGGCTGCGACTCCTGACTGTGCGCTTACTGTGTGACTTTGGACACTTTCCTTGACCTCTTTGTGCCTCAGTATCCCTGTCTGCACAATGTCGTGAGGATTTAAACGACTTATTTCATGAAAAGGACTTAGCGCGTAATAAATAGTCCGAAAACGTTGGCTACTCTGAGTGTTTCCCTTTACAGATGAGGTGGTTCAGAGGAGTAACGTGCTTTGCCTGTGGACACGTGTCTAGTAAGGGGCTGAGCCTGGAACTGAAGCCTGTGTGACTGCAGAGCTGGTCCTCACTCTCTGTACCTGAAGACGAAGCTCCGTGCCCCACCAGGAGACTCCAGGAGAAGAAACCCTGGTCAGCTTCTGGTGTCATCATCAAGCCATCACGACCACATCCTCTCCTTTGTAATAGCACTTTATAGGCTGAACTCTTTTAAACGTCTACAATCTGTCTCATCCCATCAGAAATTCCGGTTCTCACTTCGCAAACAAAAAACCTGAAGTTTGGAGCTAGTGATGACTTATCCAAGATGGCTCACTCTATAGTGGCCAAGGTAGGATTTGAACCCAGGACCCTTTCCTCCACACAGCAGTGCAACTGGGCAGCACGTCAGGGCCGCTTCGGGCTTGCCTTAGGCAGCCACGTTTTCCTCCGTGGCCTGGTCCTCTCTTTCTAGGTTAGCCTCCAGCTTCTCTGGGGGAGCGTGGGCTGCGGTGCTCGTTGGCTGTGGGGGACCAGGACCGTGCCATCTCACAGCAGTGCCACCTGGCTGTATTGGAAGCACAGGGACGGGCCATCCCCAGGGCGGAGGGGAGCCCCTGTGGGGGGACGAGGCCAAGGTCTGCCGTGGCCCAGGTGGCTAAGGAGGTCTGGCTAGAGCACAGGCTGTACAGATGCCCTGAGCTGAGGCTGTTCGGCCGCAGCAGGAAGGTCTGGGGCTCCTGGCAGCGCAGAGGGGAGTGGGCGCTGCGCGGGGAGCCAAGGCCAGCCTTAAGCCCCATGGGGGCCACTCTCTGGCCCCCGGCTCCAGCCATACACCGCCTCTTAACCCTAGCCAGGACTGACCTCAACCCTGGCCGCACAAAGACCCTTCAAACCAGGCCCAAACTGGCCCCAAACTCAGTCACGGGCTGACCAGGAACCCAGTCGCCGTTACCCCACCCGGCAATTCACTGTGAGCAAGAACCATGCTTGAATATTGACCCCAACCCTCAAGCGCTGCCCCGAACTGCAGGGAACTAGTTACTCAGTGGCCACAGACTGACCTTTAACCCCGGTTCCAGACTGACCTACTGCGCGGTGGCCAGCCTGACCCTAGCACAGCCTCGTCTAGAGCGTATGTCATCGGTCACACAAGTAAGAAGGGCAGGTGGGCCCGCCCAGCACATCTTCCCTGTGGAATCCTAGCCCCCCATACGGCTGGAGAAAGGAGGGGGACAGGGTCCCTCTCTAGAAGCACATATGTCATCAGTACTCTCCGGGGAAAACCTTGATTTGAGGAAGACACATGGTGAGATGATCTCCTCCAGCTCTCCAGGCCTCGGCAGCGCGAGAGCCCAGCCGCACAGAAATCCAGACAGAAAGAGAAAGGCCCCTATTGCATTGCTCTCAAAACTTGACAAGGACGGGACAGGCAGAAAATGGCACAATTCCACTATTAACATAGCTGTAATTCTCATTGAAACAGTAAATGGGGCGCCTGGGTGGCTTCGTTGGTTAAGCTTCCGACTCTTGATTTTGACTCAGGTCATGATCTCAGGGTCGTGGGACTGAGCCCCACGTCGGGCTCCACGCTCAGTGTAACGTCTGGTGGAGATTCTCTCTCTCGCTCTCCCTCTCCCTCTCCCTCTCTGCCTGCCTCCTGCACTCAGGCTCTGCACGCATGCACGCTCCCTCTTTCTCTCAGATAAATAAATCTTCAAAAAAAATAGCAAATTATTTTAAAATAGCGCATCATGACTAAGAATGCTTTCTCTCAGGAATGTAAGGATGCTCCAGGATCAGGAAATCTATCCATGTATTTTACCACATTAATAAACTAAGGGAGAAAAATCACGGGAGGTCTCAACAGAAACATACAAAGTATTTGAAACGTTCATCATCTCTTTATGATAAACATCCTAGGAGGCTAAACATGGAAGGGAACTTATTTAACTCTAGGAATTTCCTCTACTTAAATCCTACAGCGAATATACCCAACAAGATTTTTTTTTTTTTTTTTTAGTTCAGATACATTCCTCTTATGTGAAGGTCCGAGGCAGGGGGGCCCACCGTGAGTAGGGTTATTCAATATAGGGCTGGACGGCCTGGCCAAGGCAATCAAAGGAGAAAAAGAAATAAAAATTATAATATAACTATTGTAATGGAAGACATGACACTATGACTGTCTTCAGATAAAATCTAACATTCAGCAGGCAAACTAATAGAAAGAAAATAAGGAGATTCTTCAAGATGGCTGGATACAAGATCAAACCAATAATCAATTAGAAACTAAGTAGAAAATAAACTCCTATTTACAATAGCAATGAGCTGATAAATCATCTACGGATGAACCAAGGGAAATTGTAGTAAGACATTCACGGGTCAGATTGTCAAACGTTACAGCAAAGTAAACACCAGCTGGATGCAAAAGGTAAGTCTAAAAACTTCTAGGGGCTTCTGGCCGGCACAGTTGGTGGAGCACATGACTCTTGATCTTGGGATTGTGAGTTCGAGCCCCGCGCTGGGCGTAGAGATTACTTAAAAATAAAAATCTAAAACAAAACAAAACAGCCAACTTGAAGAAGACGTACTTTGTCTGGAAAGGGCTGTCCACGCACACAGCGCTCACCCCCTCCCTGGCCACTGCAATCTGGCTCTTGCCCCCACCTCTCGTAATGAAATGGCTTCGGCCAAGATTACCAGTACCTCCTTGTCAATCAATATTTCTTTTCTCATCTTCCTTGCCATTTGACACTGCTGCCATTTCTACCATGTCACGTCTTCTTCTCGCGACTTCCATGAAACCTCTCCTGTGGTTTCCCTCCTCCCTCTCTGCTCACTGCCCCCTTTCTTCTCTGCAGATTTCTTTCCTCTTATCACTTCATAGTTGGATGCTTCTCGGGGCTCTGTCCCTGGCCACTTCCTCATTTCTCTCCATGCATATGCTCTCTGGGAGCCATTACTCTTCCCAGGCGAACAACTTCCCAGTTGGTATCTCCAGACGGGTGACGCACTTGTCTTAGTTTTCTAGAGCTTCTGTAACCAAGTACCACCAATCACATAGCTTCAAAGAACAGGAAAGGATTCTCTCACTGTTTTGGAGGCTTGAAGTCCAAAATCAAGGTGTCAGCGGGCCACGCTCTCTCTGAAGGCTCTGGAGAGAATGCGTGCCATGCCTTTCTCTTAGCTTCTGGTGTTGCCAAGCAATCCTTGGTTTGTAGAAGCATCGCTCCACGGTCCGCCTTCCTTACCACGTGGTGTCCTCTCTGGGTGTCTCTGACTGTCTCTTCTCCTGTTCTCAGAAGGACACCATCATAATGGATTAGGGCCTACCCTAACGACCTTGACTCGATCACATCTGCAAAGCCCCTATTCCCAAAGAGAGTCACATTCACAGGTCCCAGGTGTTAGGAGTTCAACATATTATTTTTTTTGGGGGGGGGACATGATTCAACCCGTAGCAGCGCCCCTGTCATGGGTCCCTGTGGCACAGTAGTGCTGGGGGGCAATTGCTGGTCTACCCGCTCTCCCCGCAGAATGGGCGAGCAGGACCGGAACGTGGGCTAGACACACAGTGTGCAGGAGAGAGTGAGTGAATGGATTACCGCACCTACCGCATCTGGCCTCTCCTTCTTGTCCTAGCGGCCTTGCTGGATTTGACCGTTATCTCCCAGACCACCCCCAGTTACCGCCACAGAGGAGTCTTAGTCTGAAAGGAGTGGACAGTAGCGGTCCCAGAGCCGCTCCTGTGACCGCAGTCCCACCTGGCCACACCCCGGGGGCAGAAGATGTGGAGGTGAGGCCTGCACGCTCACCCCATATTGGGCCACCTGCAAATTCATCTGGAGGTTGCAGCCAGCGCTAGAGGCCAGCTCCAGGGCCCCCACTGCAAAGACTCACCTTCAGAGGGGAGAGGAAAGAAATATCGCACCACGAGCACCCCAAAACAGTCCTCGGACTCCTCATCTGAGAGCTTCCCTCACCAGCGTCAGAGGGGGCATGGGCAGGAGGAGGCGGGAGGGGAAAGCGGGCAAAAGCCAATCCCTTTGACCTGGTTCTCCTTGAGAAGCGTGACTTCCTCTCGTTGCTGTCCCCTGTGGGGCGTGGAAGGGGCCTTCAGAACAAGGGAGAAGGCCGCCCGCCCCACATGAACTTGCTACATGGGTTCGCATGAGGGGATCTGGCATTCTTCCATGGTGCCGCAAATGTCATAACCGGGATTATTCCTCCTGATCTAGAAGCATCACTCCCTTTAAATTACGTGGTGGGAGGTGCTGAGGGGGTGGCCTGAACAGAATTCTGTACAAAGGAAAAACCCTCACACCAAAGAAGGGCCAACTCCTGCAAAGAACGGGAGAAGCGGCCCCCGACACTTCACAGTTACATAATCTCATCAGTTCGTTTGCTCAGCAGCTTTGTGCAGTGGGAGGGCAGGAACTGTACTCCCGGGGAGCCCCAAGGGCAGAGGCAGAGGGAGACGCTGGCCGCGCTGGAGACTCACGGCTGAGGCTGGGCTGCGTTTTCTGGGGCGTGAGCCTGTGGACCCCTGGTCTCTCCCGGCTGGATGTCTACTTAATAATAGTTGGACTCGGGCCCATCGAATAAGATCCCAGGCTCTGGAGTTTTCTAGGAGGGTGGAAAGGACGTCAGGGATTCTAGGACCCAAAGTGCTAGCTGTTGGGAGGCAGACAGCTTGGCCTTCCCAGGAGCTGGAAGTCAGGCCTTGAGGCCTGCGAATATCATTACCCGAAAGAGACGTGTTTGGCTGTCCAGAACTTTCAAGTCTTTAATGAAAACCAACCTGTTAACGCTTCAGGAATTTGCTGCTGGCTCTGGAGCAACCCAGTCCCCCCCGCTTCCTGGGGGACGGAGTTTCCAGCAGAACCAGGCCAGATGTGGGCAGCTGGAGATGACCTGCGGGCAGTGAGAGGGTAGGTCAAGGTGAGTGGGCCAGATGGGGTTGGGGTGAACCCTCTGAGCGGCAGACAGGCTCCAGGGGCTCAGAGCAGACACTGACATCTAGGGAAAGAAACCTGGCTGGTCAGCTACAGAAACCTAAAACGTGGTGGGGTGAAATGAGGAGGAGAGGTGAACGGAGCGGGGGAGCCGGGGATGGGCCCGTGTGGCAGCCAGAAAGGCAGACGGGTTCGGAGCTCCCAGCTGACGGCTGTGTCCCTTTCTCCAGCCTTTCCTTCCACTCTGATGTCCTTGCTGCCTCTGCCCGATGACATCCTTCCCTTCCTTGAAGGCACTGCTCAGAAGTTTCCCCTCCCAACGAAGACCCGTCTCTTCCCCAGACTCTCCCCACGGGCCACTCTGAGTGGGTCCCTGTGCGAGCAGACGGATAGCCCGCAGCTCGGTGCAGAGCCCAGGAAACGCCTGCCCAGACCCACGAGGAGCCTCAGGTGCAAACCCGCTATCTTCCTAGATCTGTGATTCTGCCCGTTCGAATCCCTAGACCTGCACCCTCCCCTGCCCCGTCTCCCACGCCCTCCACCCCCCACTGCTCAGGGTGGGATTCCACCCCTGCCCCTGCCAGGATGTTGACCCAGGCCACGGGTGCTGTGATCCGGTCACCAATCCTTATTACACTCAAAGTCTCTCGGGTGAGCTCCTAGCGCAATTGACGTATTACTGTCACAGTTCTAACTTCTATTTAACTCCGAATTGCATTCTTCCCCTCACCCCCCCTTTCCTGATTCCAAACCCTCCTTGGGGCTGTGGTGGCTTCTCTCCAAGATGGCCCCCATGACTCACCTCCTGGTGCGCACACTCTGTGTCGTGTCCTCTTCCTCTTCCACACGTGTCCGTGTGAGCTGTGGAATATGGCAGAAATGGGGGTGTGCCACTTTTGAGATTCAGCCATAAAAGACCCTGCAGCTTCTGTCTTGCTGGCTTTTCCCTCTTCCTCTCTCTTGCATTCCATTCCTCTCTCGCTCTCTCTCTCTCCTCCACCCCTGTCTTCCTTTCTCTCTCTCACCACTGACTCCGGGGGAAGCCAGCTGTCAATCATGAGCAGTTCTAAAGAACTGAGGCTTCCTGCCCACAGTCATATGAGTGAGGCTATTGGAAGCAGGCCCTCCAGCCCCAGACGAGCTTTCAGATGACTGCAGCCCTGGTCGACACACTATAACAGCGTGAAAGGTCTGAGCAGGGCCACGCAGCTAAGCCACTCCTGGATTCCTTCCCCTCAGACACGGTGTGAGACAAGAAGTGTTTGTTGTTTTAAGCTGCTAAGCTCTGGGGTCATTTGTTATGCGGCTATAGCTAGCCAATACAGGGGAGCTAGGGCCGAGCCATGGCCAGCAGCCAGCCAGGGCAGCAGGGAGAGTGGGGACATTGTACTCCCAAGACTGAGGCATGAACCGGGGGAAGAGCCCCCCCTGTCGGGGCTTGTTTCTGTCTAATGGCAGCAGCCTGTGCAGGTGGAGGGCCCCGGCTGAATGGGGGAGTCCTGGCCAGGACTCAGCTCCGTGTCACCCCTCTGTGGTCATGGAACCCTGTCCCGTGTGAGGTTCAGCCTGCAGCCCAACTCTGGCTTTTTAGAGCATCAGATGCCTTGGGCCACATTTTTTTGTTTTACTCCACTTGCTTATTACCTTCAGGTATTGGTATTCTTGTCCGCACACATACATCTTTTGAAGCAGTAGGGTCCTCCTGTCTGCAGGGAAGACCTTGAGGGACAATAGTTAGCCTGGAGACGGAGTGGCTGTTTCCTTTCATTAAAGATATAAAGGAATTGTATCACTCTGGGCCTCTAACCTCAATCCTATTATCCCCGCGGTGTCTTTGGTTGGCTGATTGGTTGGTTTTCTGATGTTGGAAGTTTGCCCTTGTGGCTCTGTGGAAATGAGGGTGGCTTGTTTCTGGGGTGCTGGGTGGCAAGACTGGGAAGTACCAGGTGGCAGAGCCGGCACTGACCGCCCCCCCCCCCCCATGCCACACAGGCAGGCCTTGCCAGGTCCTGGGCAGGGCTGGTCCTTACCCTTGGGCTCATCCTGTGTGAGCCCTTTGCCAAGTGCTTGCCTGGGCCGGCTCTCAGTGCCTGGCCTACGAGCGGATGGCCGGGATCTTTCTTTAAGCTAAGCGGTCGCAGTAGGGATAGTAAGCACAGTGTGCTTTTCAGAGCACGTGCTCTCTATGCCAGTGCTGTGCAAAGTGCTTCTGCACACTTTCTCTCACTGAACTCTTACAACAGCCTTGCGGTATAGACACTATTGTGGCCGTGTTTCCCACATGAGTTTACATAAGTGACGTCATCGAGGTCACCCAGATAGGGAAGGGGCAGCCCCGATCCAAAGCCACCAGTCAGACCCCACCCCATGTTCACAACTACTTTGAGAGGGGAAGCAGGAGGTGAAAGGGCATGGATTCTGGACCCAGACTTCCTGGCTATGTGGCTCCGAGCCGGTTACACAATGTCTCTGTGCCTAGCTTCCTCATCTGTACGATGGGATAATTTCAATACCTACTTCATAGGGCTGTTATGAGGGTACGTAAGTTAATGCTCATAAAATACTTAGACTTTGGCCAAGCACAGAGTTAAATGCTCATTAAACACTAGTTACTAGTAGTTTTACCCTGATGTGGTCTTGAAAAAGAGTCAATCTTCGAAAAAGGGGCTGAGGACCCAGTTCAAATGGGACACTGTGCTTGGCACTGGGTGGGGTGCAGGAAGGAGGGATAGACCCAGAGATACGTAAGGTAAGAGAACAGCCATGCACAGTGAACACCAAAGTAAGACAGACTCTGATTCATTCTAATATACTTGACAGACGTGTGGTCAGAGACAGAGGGGAAATTGTTCAACACTCAGTGGAAATCTGGGAGGGCTTCAAGGGTGGGGCAGCTTTTGACTTAGACCTTAATAGAAGGCCAGGACCAGGTAGGCAGGTGAGGAAGAGACATTTTAAACACAGGCAAGGCGATAAGGAGGGTTTGGGGTCCTGGCATGAGGCTAGAGGGTCAGTACTGAAACAGAAGGAGGGTGGGAGGAACGGACAGAGAGGTAGGAGCTAGACAGGGCCCCAGGAACTTGGGCATGTTTGCTTAGATAGGTGGTCTGCCTTGTAGCCAAACAGGAGTGTTTATGAGAAAGCCCTAGAGCCAGAAACTCCCCCCCACACCCAAATCTCTGCGTTTGGGGCCCAGGCAGGTCACAGCTCCGTCCACCACCTGGGTGGGCTGCTCGGCACAGGGGCACTGGCATTCCCCACCCGCACAGACCCCAGGAGGGAAAGCAATCACTGCGCTCAGACTTGATCCCGCCCCCAGGCCCCTTCCCTGAACAAAGCCAGCATTTACCCAGGCTATTTATGACTCGGGATAGAGGATTTTCCTGGAGAGCAGAAGCCCCTTTCTGTCCCGTTTGAAAACCATTTGGGCCTTTTGAAAGGGTCTGGGTGATGGCGTTTTGCCCTTAAAAATACGGCCAAGACCAGAAACTGGAAAGAACTCTGGAGGAATCATTTCTCCTTCCAGAGAGCTGCTTAGGCCCGGACAGGACTCCCAGCTTTTAGAAATAGGGGGAGCCCTCAGAGACTAGCAGTCCTAGTCAGGAATAGCAGCTGTCCAGGACAAGGGGGAGCCCATGGCACACCAGCACGCGGCCAGCCTGCCAGAAACAGGGAGAGGGTCTCCAGGTCCCGGCCCACATAGGCTGGGGCCTGTCGCTCCCGTCTGGCCCGGGTGCTCCGGCTGCTGAAGGAGACGGGCCCACAGGCCAGCTGAGCTCTGAGGCCCGGTGCTCACGGGGTGCCCATGTCCGCTGAAACCGCTTCGGGCCAGCAAAGGGTGGGGCATGGAGGGGAGTTTCAGGCTCCTTCCACCCTCCTTACGAAGACCCGTGGCTGGCCTTTTGACTCCCAGGCCCAGATTTAAGGCCCTACCTCATCTCACACCCCCAAGGGGCGCCCAAGGATCCTGGCCCATGCAGAGAAATGGGTGACCTCTAACACTCGGGTCCTCGCCGGAGCGTGCCCCAAGTTGTCCCCACTTCCTACGGCACTATGTGATCTGAGGGGCTCCAGAACCCTCTTTCCTTTTCCAGATTGCCCTCCCAATGCTGCCATGGTCCTGCTCTGGGGCTCAGGGTTTCCAAGGCCAGATTCATCGCTTGGGGTTCAGGGACCGTGTATCCAGGAGACTCCTCGTGCTAGGAAAGGCACTGATGAATGAGGGGCGGGGAGCTGGGCAAAGGAGACAGCGGTGAGCAGGGCTTGGAAATCCAGGAAAGAGAAGGGATTTGGGGGAACTCTTTGACAAGAGTTTAAAACCTGGTAGGCTGATGAGATGCAAAGGAGAGGGAGTAGGGGCAAGAAAGAGAGCAGGAAATGAGAGGGAGGGAAGAAGAGGCAGAGGGGTGAGAAGGGGAAGGGAGCAGGGAGAAGGAGGGTGGGAACGAGGGGTGGCGGTGGTGAAAGGGAGAACAAGAGGGTGAGGGAAGGGAGCCAGAAAGCTCATGACGAGGGCAGGTCTCTGGACCTCTGCCCTCTGTCTGGGGTGTCCTGGTGGTAGGCCCTAGGGGACCAGCCCATACTGCTCAGTGGGGCTTCTCCTCCGAGGTTCTGGGGTCCTTACCTGAGGAGGTGTTTGACCTGGGGCTGCTGGGAGCTTCTCCTCTTCCACTTCCACCAC